>NC_065451.1:145037186-145357589 GCF_917563875.1 Diabrotica virgifera virgifera | reverse complement strand
AGGGGTGGGGGTAGGTGTGAATATAAAAAATATAAGAGGTTTTTTGCGACGTGCTAGATTGTGATAGTGCACCAAAATTTGGGAATAAGTAGACCATGACTTAGCTAAGTAAAATCCCCAGAGCCGGAAACCAGAGTTGGCGATGAGGGTAGTTTTAAGGGGTCAAAGTCGCAGTGTGTATTATTTTTTTGTGATCCGGCACAACATTTGTTCCCCACGCAGCGTTCCGCCCCTGGAGATTTTACTTAGTAATGTCATGTTCTACTTATTCCCAAATTTTGGTGCACTATCTCGATCACGAACGGCAAAAAAACCCCCATATATTTTTATACTCACACCTGCCTACCACCCCTTTGTACCCCAAGCAGGGTTCCGCCCCTGAAGATTTTACTTAGTTACGTCATAACCTACTTACTCCCAAATTTTGGTGCACTATCTCCATCATGAGCGCCACAAAAAAAATAATAAAAACCGGGACTTTTACCTCTTATAACTACCCTCGTCCGCCACTCTGGTTTCCGCCTCTGGGAATATTACTTACTTATGTCATGGTCTACTTATTCCCAAATTTTGGTGCACTATCTTAATCACGAAAGTCGTAAAAAACCCCTTACATTTTTTATATTCACCCCTGCCCCACCCCTTTGTCGGACACGCAGCGTTCCACTCCTGGAGATTTTACTTAGTTACGTCATGACCTACTTATTCCCAAATTTTGGCGCGCTATCTCGATCATGAGCGTCACAAAAAAAAATAATAAAAAACGGAACTTTGACCCCTTATAACTACCTTCCTTCCCCACTTTGGTTTCCGGCTCTGGGGATTTTAATTACTTATGTCATGGTCTACTTATACCCAAATTTTGGTGCACTATCTCAATCACCAACGTCGCAAAAAACCCCTTATATTTTTTATAATCACCCCTACCCCCACCCCTTTGTCGGCCACGCAGCGTTGAGACCCTAGATATTTTACTTAGGTACGTCATGACCTACTTATTCCCAAATTTTGGTGCACTATCTCGATCATGAGCGTCTTAAAAAAATAATAAAATCCGCGACTTTGACCCCTTATAACTACCCTCGGCCCCAACTCTGGTTTCCGGGCGTTGGTGAAAGTCATGTACACAACTAAATCAACATATCCACGTATAGTTTTTCCATATTACTTATCACGCACAAAATCCGCTCCCAGCTCTTACACTAAATGTTTAAATGCGTTTTTCTCAAAACTTTACTTTTGTGAGTTAGTGGATTTTCCCAGTACGCCCACAATATAATGTGTGTTAAATGCAATAAAGATTTTGCAAGTGTGTAGATATGTTGTTGCAAGTAAATAAAAGTGTTAAAGATAATGTTTTAATGTAACAATGAATTAATAGAATGTGTATGAATAAATTCAAATTAATTATGTAAAGTAATGTAACTAAAATTAATTAGTGTAAAGTAATGTAATTAAAATGAATTTAGTGTAAAAAAACGCTAATTGTATTTGTAATTGTATGAGAAGTGTATTATACTTTGATATTTGTAAAAATGTATTTAAAATAAAATAATTGATTTTTAAATAACTGTTATGACGAAAAATATTTCCACTGAATTATCATCAAACAAAAGTTATACCATTTACAACCATAAAAGGTTTAAAATGGGTTTTGAAAAGAAACAAGTATTGAAAGAAATTTTTACCTTGGATTATGACGGACGCAGCTTACCCGGCTTGCCGGTCTGTGCAGAAAGAAAGCCGAGGAATTCGACGAAATTGATACAGACCTTTCACTGGTAAGATTTCGCTAATCTGGCTTCGATTGAAAACTGGATCATATATGTGCGACGAGAAGGACCACTCTGTTTAGGTTGTTTGTTTGTGCAATATTATTTGTATTTCACGTTAGTAACAAAAAAAAAACAATCACCTTTGACTAAACTGTATTAAAATCAAGATTATACAAAGTAGAATGTTAAGAGTAGCGTCTTTTACTTGCAGACAGTGTTCCCAGATGACTTTTTTCACAATCAGTAGGTGTCGCCTCGAAAAATCAGTAGTTTTCAGTAGGATCAGTCGCTTAAAAAAATTTACGTTTATAGATAGTCAACTAGATGTCGCCTCGAAAAATCAGAAAAATTAAATGGTCGGTGGAAGGGGGGGGGGGGGGATTTTTAATACTTATACATTTAATACTTACTACAACTAGTAAAACTCAGAATACCGAGACTATTTTTGTTCAGGAATGGGACTTTTCATTCAGTCATTTGTTTTGAGCTTCTGTCATATGTCGTATAATCCGTGTATGTTAATATTATACAACATAATATGACAGAAGCTCGAAACAAATGACAATTGATGAAAAGCCTTATATATAATGACTGAAATGGTCCAATAGGATAGGGCTTTTCATTCACAGTCATTTGTTTGGAGCTTCTGTCATATGCTGTATAATCTGTGTATAATATTAATATACATGGATTATACAACACATGACAGAAGCTCGAAACAAATGACAATCTATGCAAAGCCCTATTGTACCATTGTATATTCTCTCAATAGGGCTTTTCATCGATTATCATTTGTTTCGAGCTCCTGTCATGTGTCACATATTAATATATGTACGTCATACATGTATGGTTTGTATCATGGGTATATGCTAATAACGTATGACGTAGATATCTTAAAATTATACGACACATGACAGAAGCTCGAAACAAATGCCTGTGAATGAAAAGCCTTATAGAGCCTTATAGAATAAACTGTACATGTATCAAATCTATCATATAGAACATGATATACGTACATGCGAAAGACTAATAAAGAATTAGAGATATTAATAAAAAATAATAATTAGAATAAATATTTTTACTCAAATCCTTAAAAATGTATGTACATAAAAACCTAACAGTACTTAATCTAACCTAACCCTTAACTACAGAGATCCGGTATTTTTTACCGGCGGGCATTCCCAAAATGTGGATTTCATGGTAACCTCACCACTTACAAGTTCATGTGTCTCTGTACCTCTCGGGTAGTTTGTATAACAATGCTAGTCAAAGCGTGTAGTGTGTATTGTCAATATTTTCTTTTCTAGCACACATCAAAAATCTTCACCGGTAAAAATTACCGGATGTCTGTGTTAAGTAAGTATTTTTATATGGGTACTATATTTGTAAATCTGAAATGTTTATATTATTTTTTGGAGTTTTTAGGAAAAAAGTAAAGAAATGGACTGTGGAAGTCATCCTGGACCTTCAATGAAGGTTAAATTTGACGATAACAATTTTGAGGCCACTTTGCAAAAATGGAATTGCCATTTAATTTTGTGATAATTTGTAACAGTACGTTAACCCTTAGCATTGAATAAAATATTATAAGTATAGTTTATAGTAATGTAAATATGTTTCGGCATTGACCGGTATTGACCTTATGATTTATTGTATATAAACGAACCAAAGAATTGACGAGACATTCAGATCAATCGATTAGTCACGATGAAGCAATAATACCTTAGTTATTGTTTACATATATACTGTTGTTTAATTATTTAAACGAACGCTGTGAAGTTCAAATATATTTATAAAGTGAAAATGGTATATTATTATACATCCCGCACTTAGGGCACAATAGCTCAGCCACCAGACCTAGTACCACGTCATGGCGATCTGCCTAATTGGAAAAGCATGCTAAGCTCCAGCCTTTTGGACCCGAAGGAAAGTACGCAGAAAATAGTTGTTATAAACTAGAAATGGGAAGTAAAACCAATCCAATAGAGAAACGAACCAAAGTCGACACAGGGGAGAAACTTTAAGAGGACAACCCAAAGAAGCAATCCAGGTGTAAAGAGACAAGGTAAAAATTTATCCTATTTTTATACTTCCTTTATCGAACTTTTATTATTATTTTCAAATTTTTATTATCATGATGGACCGAGTTTAAGGTATTGACATTATTTTATAGGGATTCTAAAATATAATATTCTTTAATATTCATTGACATGACATTTTACTAATGATTTAACTTAATATAACATAATATTTTTTTTAATATAATGAGCAATGATTAGATTTACTTTAAATGTCGGCTAATTGGGAAACTTTTGAAAATAAATTAGATAGCCTGTTAAAAGAAAGTGATAAACAGAGTAAAAGAGCATTGAAAAAAGCAATACCCAAAAATATAGAAGTACGATTGGACATAATCAGCAACCTAATCACTACATATAACGAGTTCATTGCACTGGTAAGCAAAAACGAAGGAATCCTTAACGACGCTCAGCGTACTATTTGTAGCAATTATTTCTGCAAAATCAGGGATAAGGTTATCAGAACTTTCCAAGCTCTAGACTCAAGGATAATAGTTCCCGAGACGATTACACAACATATAAGAAAAGATATAGTGGAAGCACAGGACCACAGCGAAACTGAGGAAAATATGGCCTTAAATATGAACGACTTCCTAACTACAGCGAGTAGGGTGTTGCCCAGAGAATTCGATGGAGAAATCGGGAAGTTGCAAGCATTCGTGGATGCATTAGAATTCGTAAAATCGATACAAGAAGGGCACGAAAATACAGCAATAACACTGGTAAAATTAAGGCTTATTGGAAAAGCGAGAAGTCTAATCACGACAGAGGATTCCATCGAGAAAATTATAGACACATTAAAGAAAAATATAAAAGGAGATAATCCTAAATTGGTAATAGCCAAGCTGAATAGGAAGAAACAAGCCCATAGGGACGCGACAACATACGCTACAGAAATAGAAGAATTGGTAGAACAACTGAAAACAGCGTATATAGCGGAAGGAATGCCCGGAGACCTGGTTAGAAAATACGCGGCAGAAGCAACAGTCAATACATTGACGCGAAATGCAAGTTCGGAAAGGGTAAGGATAATAATGGAAGCAGGGAAGTTTGACACACCACAGGAGGCGTTGACAAAATTTTTGTCAATAGACACGTCAGATGAGCAGCAGAATAGAGTGCTGAACTATAAGACCAACTTTAGAGGAAACAGTAGTAGAGGTCAGGACAGAAATTGGAATAGAAACAATTATGAGAGACAGCAAGGAGAATGGCGAAATAACAACGGTACTAGATATAGAGGAGACCCAAGATATAGGAGAAATCAGGAATATTATAATAGGGGAAACAGTAGATCAAATTTTAACAGAGCAAATAATGCCAATATTAGAACTTGCGAAAGCGAGAGTACAAGCGAAAATTCGCCTGAGGAAACGCAGTTGGGGTTTTGAATGGAAATAGGGTTAGGGTCAATCCCAACCGTCTCACAAAAGAAAGTAGCCATTATATTTACAACTTTGACTTAACACTCTCTAACTTTGTAGAAATTTACACAAAAATATCGAATAAAATACACACATTTATACTGGATACAGGAGCAGATATTTCCTTATTAAAAATTGAGGATGATTTCCCACGCCAAGCAATACAAAGAAACTCAATAGTCAAAATAAAGGGAGTTACGCAAGGAGAATTACAAACGTTAGGGAGAGTAGACACTTTACTAAACATAAATGGAAACACTTTTCTTCATAGCTTCCAGGTAGTTAGGAAAGACTTTCCGATACCCACAGATGGAATAATCGGGAGAGACTTCATAACCAAATATCAATGTATGTTAGACTATTCCAACCTGAAACTACACGTAAAAACTGACGATGATTATTACATTAGTCTTAATATTCTTGATAACACAAATCAGAACAACATAGCAATTCCACCGAGATGCGAAATTTATAGATTAATCAATGGATTTAAAGGTATAAATGAGAATATAGTCGTAGAACAACAGGAAATTATACAAGGAGTTTTCATAGCAAGATCGATCATTTCAAGGAAAAACCCATATATCAAAATTTTGAATACAAACTATGAGAGTGCGATTATCAATACAAATGACATCAAAACATTGGAGCTGAACCTATTCAACATATATAAGGTAGAGAATGTTATGGAAAACAGGAAGAAAATATTGCAGGAATCACTGAATCTAGAAGTTCCTGAGTATGCGAAAGAGAAACTAGTAGCCTTTTGTGAAGATTTTGCAGTCATCTTTGCATTAAAAGACGACATATTAACACATAATAATTTTTACGAACAGAAGCTACGGGTGAAGGATACTACCCCAGTATATATTAAAAATTATCGTACCCCACATTTTCAAACATCGGAAGTCAACGCGCAGGTAAACAAAATGCTAAAGCAAGGTATCGTAGAACCTTCAACGTCGGAATACAACAGTCCAGTAGTTTTAGTACCTAAAAAATCAATAGACGGAAGCAAGGCGTGGAGATTGTGCATTGATTTTAGACAACTTAATAAGAAGTTAGTAACAGATAAATTCCCGTTACCGCGCATAGATGCAATTCTAGATCAATTAGGAAGATCTAGGTGGTTTTCAGTCCTGGACCTAATGTCAGGTTTCCACCAAATCCCACTAGAAAAAGCCTCAAGAAAATACACCTCCTTCAGTACAGAGAAAGGATCATTTCAGTACACAAGATTACCGTTTGGGTTAAACATAAGCCCAAATAGCTTTTCAAGAATGATGTCGATAGCATTCTCAGGATTGACACCCGAAAAAGCATTCCTATATATGGACGATATAGTTGTAATAGGCATATCAGAAAATCATCACTTAACTAACTTAAGAAAGGTATTCGAAACATGCCGGAAATTCAACCTAAAGCTAAATCCTGAAAAATGCCAATTCTTCCGAAAAGAGGTTACTTACTTAGGGCATGATTTATCTCAAGACGGCGTACGACCAGATAAAGCAAAATATTCGGTAATTGAGAATTATCCTACCCCTACAAAAGCTGATGAAGCAAAAAGATTTGTAGCTTTTTGTAATTATTACAGACGATTTATTAGGAAATTTGCAGAAATTTGTATACCGCTAAATAGATTGGCAAAGAAAAAAGTGAAATTTGAATGGTCGACAGAGTGCGAAAATTCTTTTCAGAAGCTAAAACTGGCATTAACAAACCCTCCTATACTTCAATATCCGGACTTCAACAAACAATTTATTTTGACAACGGATGCATCTAATACAGCATGTTCAGCAATTCTGAGTCAAAACTATGATGGTATAGATCTACCCATAGCATATGCATCACGTGCCTTCAAGAAAAGTGAAATCAATAAGCCTATAATTATGAAAGAACTGCTAGCTATACATTGGGGCATAAATCATTTTAAATGCTATCTATATGGGGCACCGAAATTTATTATTAAAACAGATCACAAACCATTGACCCATCTGTTCTCCATGACAGAACCTACATCTAAACTCACAAGAATTAGGCTAGATTTGGAGGAATACAACTTTGACATACACTACATCACAGGAAATAATAACTACGCTGATAGTATTTCAAGAATATCCGTGGATCAGCTGAAAGACTTATATATTGATAATACTCATATCTTGGCAATAACAAGGGCCCAAACAAAAAGAAATGCAGGGTCTAAGGTAGAGTGCGGAAAGCCCGTCCCGAATCAAGCAAAGATTAACACTCACAGTCAGGGAAAAGCTGTAAGGAAGGTACTAAATAATTTAGAAGCACATAAGCTACCAATCCTGTCTTTTGTAGATAACCGTATTTCTCTCGAGATGAACATACGGATCAGAAACAGGATACGGGTTTGCGAAAGACTGCCTACCAATTTTACCAACTTTGATTTAGATCAAGCGTTGGGAAAGCTTAATAAGCTTGCGGAGGCTAGAGGAATCAAAAGAATAAAAATATATACGAATGACGTTATTTTCACAAACTGCACAATCACAGAATTTATAGAGAAAGGAAATAAAGTATTAAAAAATATAGAAATATGCATTTGCGAAGTACCTAGAACAATAACGGAGAAAAAAGAAAAACAGCAATTAATAGAGACCTATCATAACCACCCGATGTTTGGAGGCCATGTAGGGAATAATAGACTAATAAAGAAACTAAAAGCAAATTTTAAATGGAAAAATATGGAAAACGAAGTAAGACTGTAATATCAAGAATTGCCACAAATGTCAAGTAAACAAACCAAAGAAAGGCCATACAGAGGAATTCGTAGTAACGGACACTTCCGAGAAACCATGGGATATAGTGTATATTGACACGGTAGGCCCATTCCCACGGAGCAGAGAAGGAAATCGGTATTGCATAACAATGCTCTGCGAACTGACGAAATACGCAGTAAGTATCCCGGTGCAGGACAAGGAGGCGCATACAATAGCTAGGGGTATATTCGAAAACTTCATACCCACTTACGGGCTAATGAAACAAATAAGGACGGATCAAGGGACGGAATACAAAAACGAAATAATGTCGAGTTTGACGAAAATGCTCAACATCCAACATAACTTCTCGGTAGCTTACCACCCTCAATCGATAGGAAGCTGCGAAAAATTACATCGCACACTTAACGAGTACGTCAGGTGTTTCATCAACGAAGGTAAGGATGACTGGGATGAGTGGTGTAGAATGTTCACATACTGTTACAACACCACCCCCAATTCATACCATGGGTACACACCTTTTGAATTAGTATATGGGAGGCCAGCAAATATACCTGAGAACCTCACCTCTAACATCCAACCATGCTACAATATAGACGCATATTATAATGAGCTTAAGTATAAACTTCAGTTTGCGCATACCAGAGCCCGCAAAATTTTAATACAACAAAAAATAAACAGGCAGGGGCGAAGCCAAATCGTAGCATCACCTCAGAAATTCAAAGTAGGTGACTTAGTCTTAATTAAAAACGAAGAGAACACCAAATTCGATTCATTGTACAAAGGTCCATATAGGATATCAGAGATAGGTAAAGTAAATTGCAAAATTGAGTTAAAACCGGGAAAAATAAAGGAAGTTTAAGAATAGGCTATATTCATACAAGAAGTGAATTAGTGTGAAAGAAAGACTAAAATATATTTAATTTGTAAATAAGATTTAATCTGCTTATAAAATAGGTACCAATTTATTAGAATAAGGAATAATATAAATATTTTATTGCTATATTTTGGATAAAAATAGGATTTCTGTTAAGTTATGGTGATAATATAGTTGAGGACTTATATCTGACGATATAAGCCCTCCTCTCTAAAAGGGGATGATGTAACATAGTACGTTAACCCTTAGCATTGAATAAAATATTATAAGTATAGTTTATAGTAATGTAAATATGTTTCGGCATTGACCGGTATTGACCTTATGATTTATTGTATATAAACGAACCAAAGAATTGACGAGACATTCAGATCAATCGATTAGTCACGATGAAGCAATAATACCTTAGTTATTGTTTACATATATACTGTTGTTTAATTATTTAAACGAACGCTGTGAAGTTCAAATATATTTATAAAGTGAAAATGGTATATTATTATACATCCCGCACTTAGGGCACAATAGCTCAGCCACCAGACCTAGTACCACGTCAAATTTTACCCCTTACCGATTTTTTCTCATGGATGTAAAAATTTTTGTAAATGCTATTTTATGTTTCCTTTGTGATTCTATGTTACGTTTATTTGTTAAAAAAAAAGTCTAAATTTTTTTTCATAGCATTTATGGCCGTTTGTTTCAATAGACCAAAAATGTTACCAAAATTCTGGTTTAATAGATTATTCTTCAAAAATCTTGTATTATATTATTAAAATCACTCGTTTTACCATTTTTCCCATATCTAGAGACTCCATAAAAACTCATAATGCAAATTTTTTTTGTTTTTATTATTAACTTTATATTTTGACTCTATTTTATAATGACCGGTAAAAAATACCGGGGATCTGTAATTACGTGCTAATATTGGGATGTCTGTAGTTAAGGGCTAAGCTAACAGTAAAAAACTAACTGATAAATATCTATTAAATAAACAAAACTTACTAGAACAAAATATTTAAAATCATACAAATATCAGGGTTGAAAAAAAAAACATATTTTTTAATTGTATACACTACACATATTTTTTTGTATTAACCATGTTTTTTGATTTGTGTGTTTTAAACAAAAAAAAAAACAGGAAAAACATTGTTTAACAGGTTGGCTGCCGACCAATTACTCACATATATTACCAGAAACGATAAAGGACAGCCGGCGACCATTTCTGGTTTATCTCCAAGTACCGCATGATCCGCCGGCGGTCACTGACAATGATTACTAAAATCTTCAAGTGCCAGCGCGTGATACACTCATTCATGTAAATGCTTATAAATATATATTCTGTTGTATGCGAGGTATTTTAAGTTAAAATGGTTCGGTACTCCAATCATATTTGGGTAATAAAAATCGATATAATTGCAGACAGTTTATTTAAACAAGGACACATAAAATACTATTATAACACACAATATTTATACAAAAGGAAACAAATACTGTTACTCACAACAAACAAAAACAAAGCAAATTATAATTTTTTTAAAGATGTGTAGAAAAACAAGACAAACAAATAAATGGTTTTTCAGGACACGTATCGCAGAGTGTTGTGATCTTTTTTTAGTATTTTTTCTTGCATAAATTGCCCCGTGTTGTGCAGACAACTTTGAATAGCAAATTGTGCACCTTTTTCGCATTTTAATATTTCTTGCACACCTTTCTTCAGTTTCAACAATATTGTGACTCTTTTTTGTTACATTAACAACATTGGTTTTTGGGACACCTAAAAGAGATTGTACTAATTGTTCTCTAAATTGTGTTATGGAAATTTTATTTTCAGGAGATACATTTTTATAAAGTACTAAAGCATTTACAACGGTAGTCCCAAGCAGTAGTTCAACGGCCACTTTATGAAACCAACGCAGGGACTTCCTGATTGGAGAAGAATAACTCGACATTTGATCCGAGATGTCAATCCCGGCTTTTCCAGCATTGTAGTCGATAATAAATTCTGGCTTTGTAATGTCTTCATGTGTGCGATTTTTTTTCCAGTAGCCTTTGTATCCAAATTATGATATGTTGACAGCATTAGAATATCCCGTTTATCTTTCCATTTACATATTACGATTCCTTTTTCATTTTGTTTTCTTATAATTTGTCCTTTTTTAATTTTTTGTTTCGCAACATCTTTCGGTAAATCTTTACGATTTGTTCTTAGTGTACCGACTGTATGAGTCTTCCTCGCTAGTAATTTGTTTGCTAGTTCTAGACTAGTATAAAAATTATCTGTGACAACAATTCTACCAGAATCCAAGAAATCCTCACACAAATCCATCACCACTTGTGTTGTAAGAGATTCTTGTCTTTGCTGAATTTGCTTTCCTTGATATATTTTAAAAGAATGCGTATACCCTTGTTGATCGCAAGCCTTGAAAACTTGGTGCTACTTCGGTATGAGGTCTACGGCAGAGTTTCTAGTTTGGTATGCGGTCTACCGTCTGATATGCGATCTACGGCAGTTTAGCTGATTCAGCATGCGGTCTACGTACAAAAACAAATTAGAGAAACTATTACAAACTTTTTATTTATTATTTATATATTATTTTATTTATTACAAACTATTACAAACTATTACAAACAAATTTATTATATTACTTAAAAGTTAAATAATCTTTGAAAAACTTATTTGTAGGGTCAACTGACAATACATAAACATTTTAAATGGTTTATACATATACATCTCTAACATCGTGCAGAAAAGCGATAAACTTATCTTCTACATTCCTTCGTAGAAACTTCCACGCAACATAATCCAAATGGGACTGCAAAGTACTGACAGGAACACCTCTCATTTTTTTCAAAATCGTAATTTTACCCTCCAACCAGGATCTTTCTATCCCTTGCGTATGTGCTCCTGTTTGTGGGTCGACATAATTTTCCTGGTGGTTAACGGTTGAGTGCACGTAGCCTAATTGGCGCAAATTGCCGTATGCTGGCCATTCGTCCGAGTGAATTACTGACCCAGCTTCAACTTCCCTTTGTATGATGGGAACTAGGGTCGCTCTGTCTCTTCGCTCAACATAAAAATATCGGACCTCCTCTTTACTCTTTAATCCGAAGACCCACGGACCGTCAATTCGGCGTCCATGATTCCGATTATTTTCCGCTTCAGCATCGCTGTCTTCTGATTCTGCTGGATGGTCTCCATTTAATATTCGTCCTCTGTTGTATTTCCTTCTGCCCGCAAATCTGGCTTCGTCAATTTGGATTGGGTCTTCTTCCGTACCTCGAAGCTGTCCACGGCGATTCACTGACATCACAGAGGAACAGACTTCTCGACACATGCTGTACCAGTCCCCTATAGCTTCACTTCCTCTCCCCGTTACTTTCATTACTGTGTCAAAATCGAGTTCCAAAATGAACATGAACATCAATTCCAAAATTTGACATAAAGTTAACTTGCAGTTAATTTTTCCATTTAAGTCGGTGAAATGGAAAAAACGGTTGCCATGCCTAACTGATCTTGTGGTCTGGCATCCTCTCCTTGGACAGCGAAGAACTGGTCTATATTCACCACCCCGATCTCGTTTCCGCTTTTCTTCCATTTCTGCCCCACATCGGTGGCACGGCTCAGCGTCTTCAACATTTTGTAATAAACCGTTCGATCGTAGAAATGCTACTGCCTCTGCTTCGCTCGAAATGACAGTTTGATAAAACTCTTTTAGCAACATTTTGTTTGCAACTAAATCAATCTTCATTTTGGGGCTCATTTTATACCAAAATAGGTCATTAAAGGTTTTAGTATAAGCACTACGTAATTGACCAATAATGAGTTCGTCATAATTTCCCTAATTTGTTTTTGCATTCCTAATTAAGTAGTAATGACTTTATTTCAAAGATTATTTAACTTTTAAGTAATATAATAAAATAGTAATGTTTGTAATAGTTTCTCTAATTTGTTTTTGCACGTAGACCGCATGCCGAATCAGCTAAATTGCCGTAGACCACATATTAGACGGTAGACCGCATACCGAAGTGGCACCGAAAACTTTTATACCGTACTTATGTCGTTTTCCCGGTATATACTGGCGAAATTTTAAACGGCCTCGAAAAGGGATCATTGTTTCATCTACTGCAATTATCTGATCTGGTTTCATTATCTTTTCAAACTGTTTGTTCAAGAAATATACAAGTGGCGTTATTTTATGCAAACGATCTGTGTGCAGCAACATCTAAATTATTTGAAAAATGCCAAAATCGCAACAGTGACTGAAAACGGTTACGAGACATAATCTTAGAAACAAAATTATTCTTATACAGAGAATTTCTACTCCAATAGCTAGCAATAGTTGGATACCGTACTAATCCCATGTAGATTAGCAAACCTATGAATTGTCGCATTTCTACAGTTGTCGTTGCTTTCCATTCAGCGAGTCTACTTTTTTTCTTCAAACTGTTTTGCACTGCAATGACTTGTTGGGCACGTCGGTTTGTCTCGTTGACCATTATTTGTGTCAACTCATCCGTCAGAAATAGATAGTAGCAATCAGCTGCAGAAAGATTAGAACCCAGTAATTGAGTGTCAATTCCACCTTTATCTTCAAATGTGATATTTTCTTTTTTTTTTTTCTCTGGTAACACTACTCCACCCCAATTGTGGCTGAATAACCGGCATACTAGGAATCTCTACATCACTTAGATATCCATCCGATGATGATTCTTGATTACTACTCTCGTAGTCCGGATCACGGCGGCTATCGTCACTATCAAACTGAATATTATCAAACTGAATATTATCGTCACTATCAAACTGAACAGACCGATCAGAATCACACGATAAACAGTCATCAGAGATTTCTCGCTCAGATATTTCTCTACCAGAAGTCCAGTTCTCAGCAATTTGGTTCAACTCTTGCTCTGTTAGTGGTCGTTTCCTTTTCAGTTGTGAAGAACTAGGCTTAATATCTTCTGGATTCATGTTATTTGGTGATCCTGTAAACAAATGGAATAATCATACATACAATAATCATGTGCGAAAGCGAATTCAATATCTCTATACAGTGATGAGCGCCGAATAACCGGCAAAATAACGCTAATAAAAGTTATGAGATAAAAAGAGATAAAACTAGTAGAGGTGGAAATTATCGATATAAACGTATGAATTAACATTACATTACATAGTTTCCCACCTTTAGACGTATGTGACAGGAGTATTTTATAAAATTCTCTTGTCACAGTGACAGTTGTCATGCTCCTCCGATACGTCTAAAGGTGGGAAACTATATATGTACGTTGATATCGATAACTTCCACCTCTATTAGTTTCATCTCTTTTTATCTCATAACTTTTATTAGCGTTATTTTGCCGGTTATTCGGCGCTCATCACTGTATATAAAAATGAATGTTTGTCTGTATGTCCTTTATAGAATGATGTCAGAAGTAGAAAATTGGTTCTTGAATTCAAGACTGGTTTTAAATCCTGATAAAACTAAAGCGGTATTCTTTAAAACAAACCGAGGTCCAGATACACCTGACAATATTAACCTAAATGGACATCTGATACCCTTTTCTGAGTATGTCAAATGCTTAGGGGTTTGGATTGACCAAAACTTAGATTTCGCATATCATATCGAGAATCTATGCAAAGAACTAAGCCCAGCTTGCTATGGTTTGAGAATTCTTGTAAAAAATGTTAACATCAATGTAGTAAAGTCATTTTATTTTGCTAATTTTTATTCGAGAGCTCGATATAATATCATAGTATGGGGAGGTAGTAGTTCTCTCAACGAAGTCTTTATAATACAAAAAAGAGCAGTACGCGTCATGAACCAATTAAAATACTCTGAATCATGCAGGATCCATTTTAAAGCGCTACAGTTACTAACTATACCAGCTCTATACATATATGAGTGTCTCAAACTTGTATATACCAACAAGCAGTACTTTGAGCCATTTAACATATCTCACAACTTTGATACCAGAAACAAGTTCAACTACAATATCCCTTACCATAGGCTCACATTACTGGAAAAAGGAGCTTTATATGCAGGTATACAATTCTACAACCATCTGCCTCTACACTTGAAGATATCTGATGATATCTCCATGATAAAAAGGGAAATTGTAAGTTTTTTGTGTAAATTAGAACTGTATACAACAAACGATTTTATGAATAGTACATGGAACTAACATATCTAAATGTACCTATATAAACTTATGTAAGTAGTGCACTTGCTAATTATTGTTTTTTTACTTTTATGTATGTCATAATGTCATAATTTGAAACTTGTATCTTGACTGGCTTTTTACATTTCTTTTGTTTAAATTTTATGTATTAAAGTGTAATAAATTTTATTTATTATTATTATTATTATAGACTCGTAAACTATGCATTTTGTCGTCTTTACAAATAAAATAAATAGTTACTTACCTCTAGAATATTCACAATAACACACTAGTCAAAAAATATTAATTTTACTGATACAGATGCACTAGATAAACTAAGAAATAATATTGTTATAATCACCACTCGATAATGCACCCGTTGTACGTTTACAGAATACTAGAGTTATTAACTTCTTCTTGTCATTTTGGGAGTGTGGCCTCTTATCTAGAGACTAAGTAGCACTTTAGTTTGCTATCTGTGATCGTTTCCGCCAGCTGGCACTTGGTAATATCGTAATAAGTTATTACGCCAGTCCCACGTGACAGCCGGCGGACATTTAAGAAAAGCTCAATAGATTAGTCCAAAAAAGACGTATAAATCATTGACTTTTTTTTAAATTCTTTCAGATGTACAAAACAAAAGTTATATTCATTGCATTTTGGTAATGTTCTTATGTTGCCGTATGGTCTGGTACTAATGTTTCAAATGACAGCGGGCGGTACACGCGGCAGCCAACCTGTTAAAGCATATTTCCTTAAGAGGAAACAGTCGCGATCAACAGGTAGCAAAAACGCGTTCCAAGATTGCGGCTGTAATTTTGAATATTTTTTCGAGATATTTGGCACAAGTATTCGTTTTTATCCGATGCTTAGATTTTGTGTCATTTTGGATCTACTAAATTTTTTTATTTCATTAGTAGTTCCAAAATGACAAAATCTAGGCATCGGTTAAAAAAGTTTATTTGAAGAAAGTGTATTTTTTTGTTCTTCTTAAAGGCGGTACAGGCTCGTTTTTTTAATATTGTATTTAGTTACAGAGTAATTTCCACATATTAATATATTTTTCAAATTGGGCTCTGTACCGCCATTCTCTATTATATTACGAATAGGTGTGCCAAATATCTCGAAAAAATATTCAAAATTACAGCCGCAATCTTGGAACGCGTTTTCGCTACCTGTTGATCGCTACTGTTTCACCTTAAAATCTTTATATGCAATAAATGAATGAAATTAATTGAACATCCCTAATTTAAAAAGATGAAAAACAGGGTTAAAAAACATGTATTTTTTAATTTTATACACAACACAAACATGTTCTTCTTGTTTTTAAATTGTATGTTTTAAGGCTTATGTTATGAAGCTTGTAAATCGTAAAAATTTTAAAACAAATACTCAAGACTATTTAAAAAAAATCTAAGTATATTGTAGTTTTTTTAACAAAGTTCAAAGAAATACTTGCACTATAGGAGAGGCTACACAGATATGGCTAGAACTTCTGGCAATATTTTTTTTAATGCGATGCTTATGCCATAGTTGTCATTTATGCGCGTCTACAGCATGTTAAAAGTTACCCAGGAGAGGTGAATGTGAGTTAATAGTAGAATTAATGTAGGAAGTACATGTATGTTATATCCGTTTTTACCAACTAACCTTAATAATGAAGTACCTACTTATTTCCCATCAGGATATATCAGGTGTCAGCCATCTGAATCGACGCATCCAGTTTCAATGCCAATGTCAGCGAGAACTACGACGTCCAGGCTTTCTCACAACCTCAGCATTTTGTAAATCATATAAAACCATTTGCCGGTGTTTAATATTTGTTCGTAATAATTTAGATTTCATTCATGTAACTTTATTTCTTGTATTTTCAAAATAAAATATTTTTTAAAAAGTCAAAAAAGTTTTAAGTGATATAAAAATTGGCGCAGTCAGTAGGATCTGGAAACGTTGTTAGAACACGGAAAGGCCTAACTAACAACGGTGGATTCCAATCCTTTGATTCAGAAACGAACCATCCAAAAGGCAGAGCCGTCATCACTTTGCAGATATCTACGGATTAGGAACACCTGGTGAAGCCCCTGGTAGAGACGCTGTCGAGAACAAGACGACTAGATGTTTTTGGATTTAGTGTAAGTCTAATATTGAATCATCTCGTATATTATTATTACATTATTTTACATTACTATTATTACTGAATACTGTTCGATATTCCAATATTGATTATACTGAAAATCAATAAAAACAACTACATATTTATTCTCATTATTTGACGTTTATACTGTAAATCGTCAATTTTTTTTTTTTATTTATTGTTGTTATAAAACGCCGGAAACACGCACTTTTCGCTCATCGGGCAGTTATTATAAGAACATTTTTTTAAATACTAAATACAACCACTAAATATTTTTCTGATTATCTTTTAACTATTTGACGTTTATTCTGTTAATCGTCATTCCTTTATTTTCACTATTGTTCTTATATACACGTCTGAAACAAGCACATTTCGCTAATCAGACAGTTGTTATAAAAACATTTTTGATATTTTTTATTATTTCTGATTATTATTTGATATTTAAATTGATTTATTTGACCATTTTTATTTTTACTATTTGATATATTGACTATTTCATATTTAAATTGTTTTATTTGACCATTTTTATTTTTACTATTTGATATATTGATTATTACATATTTAAATTGTTTATTTGACCATTTTTTTATATTTTTGATATATTGATTACCTATTTTATTTAAATTTATTTGATCATCATGACTGACAGTAGTAACACTTGTCGCCCCGCAGTCCCCGTATCTCATATCGAGAATGAACCCGAAGTAGAACCTTATAAACTATCCGAAATATTTTCGATCGTACCCGAATTTGAAGGCGATCAAATATTTTTACAAACTTTTCTAAATGCTTGTGACTATGCCTACAATATGTCTACGCGTGATCAAAAACAACTATTAGTAATTCACATAAAAAATAAACTTCGCGGAAGAGCAGCGCAGCTCATAAGCTCTAGAAATCCATTATCGTATCTTGAAATCAAACAACTTCTTAATTCCCACTTTGGAGACACTAGAGACCTATCTTCTCTCATACAAGATTTACAGAGAGTCAAACAACTTCCAAATGAATCGGCTCTTACATTCCTCAATCGTGTCCAAGTCCTTAATGCAAAAATGCATGCCAATATCCAGAAATCTGGCCTCACTCCTGAAGAGAAACAAGCCCAAATCATACTAATCGAATCAATGGCGCTCAATACATTATTGACCGGCCTCGATCCAAAAATTGCACATATTGTTCGTGCTAGTAATCCAAAAGACCTTCTTCAAGCTCAGATCCGCATCAGACGAGAGCTACAATTATCTTATTTCGAAATACAGAAAACCAATCACCCCAATCCTCCCAGACCCAATCAAAATAATCAACCCATTAGAAGACCAAACTTTCAACCACCTAGATGCACCTTTTGTGGACGCATTGGCCACTCAAATAACCAATGTCGCTCTAGACAAAATTCAAAAAATAATTCCCAGAATTTTAACGATACTCGAAATTTCACTAGCTATCAAAACTTCAATAATGCCCAAAATAATGGCTTTCAGAGGCAAAACTTCAGCCCGAATAATAACTATCAAAACGCTAGATCTAACGACCAACAAAGACCTCAATTCAATCAAAATAACTCACAAATACGCCCTTCTGTAATTCATAAGAACCCAAATTTTTCGAACGATAGACAGAGAGCTCATTTCGTTAACTACGAACATGACTATGTTCATGATTATACCCCAGTTCCAATTGAAAACTATCATTACGAAGATTTCTCCGATAATAATTATTATTCACCTCCTGATTATTACAATTCATTCGATGAACAGACCGATTTAATTGATAGCCAAGACTATCAGGATTTTCTCACAGTTCCAAATCAGAACCACCCACCGGACAATGCCATTTCAATGAAGGAACCTTTGTCTCAAATACAAAATCAGATCCAAACTCTAAATTTGGACGACATGAACCAGTCTCTGAATTTTCCAGAACAGAAATTTCTCTGAGCCCTCCTTTTGCTGTAAACTCCAAAAATCTCTATTATATAACAGACGCAGCAAACAAATTTAAACTACTTATCGATACCGGTGCTGGTATCTCCATCTTTAAAGAAAATACCGCGAAAAATTCAAACCGCGTTTTCCCGAAAATGTTACCATACAAGGTATCACAGACCAAAAACTTCTGATCACCGAATCAACTTTAGTCCCGTTTCAAAAAGGAAACCCCCATAAAGTATTCATCTACGATTTAGATATTGATTTTGATGGAATCTTAGGCCTCGATTTTTTTGAACATTACGAATGTACCATAGACCTCAAGAACAAAAAATTAATCACAAATTTTAAAACATTAGCTCTTTACAAAGTAGAAACTGAAACTAATTCCCGTAGTAATGATTCCCCTAATCAAATAAAAAATCAAATTAAAATAGATCCTAGATCCGAGCAAATATCCAATTTAACATGTCATCTGTCGAATACAGATGCAATTTTGTATAAAAAAGAAAATGATAAAGTCCATACCCCCAACGCGTTAGTACACGTGAATAAAAAAGAAGAATTTCTGTCACCAATAGTAAACGCAAACACAATCCCCAAAATTATCGATTCTTCCGATACCTCAATTGAACCCTATTCAAACTACCCAATCCTAAATTTTCAATCAAACGATAACATTAATTATTGCTCTGGTAAAATTGACCGAAACAACGACATCAAATCTCGACTTCAAACAGATCATATTAACAAGGAAGAACGAGAACTAGTAACAAATCTTTGCTTAAAATATAAAAACAAGAGAGCCCATCAATATGAAAATTCCGATGAACATCCTTTCAATGTTCTGCCCTATGCAGTTATTTGTCCCAATAACACAAAAAACAAAACCCACGAATTTACACCGTACAAACTCATTTTTGGATATACTTCTATTAGACCACCCGAAATATTTTATAATGCTAAAACTCACGGATTTATACCGTACGAACTCATGTTTGGGTATACTTCTGTTAGACCACCCGAAATACCTTTTAATGTAAATTTGCTTATATCAAAGTACTTTAGGAACTTAAGTAATCCTAAAGCCAAAACCCAAAATAAGTTTATTCGTCCTCCAGCCCTTTGCGTCCATTGCTGGACATAGGCCTTCCTCATTTTTGTCCATTGTGCTATATTTTGAGCACTTTGCATCCAACCCCAAAACAAGTTTATTAGCCCTTTCGAAACCCAAGAAACTCGCGTAAATTCTGTTACTTTATTAAATATCCAATCCAATAGAACAATCAAAGTAAATTTTGATAAATTATCTATCATGAATTCCCTTTCAAAGTCCTTAGACTCATTTCAGTCATCCACTCCCAGTATAGGTCAACCCTAATCAACAACACCATTGGAATCTATTTTCATGAAGAATTTATTTTATTTATTAAGCTCAAGAACCCTTGAATGCATAGAGCTGAGAAATTTAATTTTCCCCACAATTAGTATTAAGTTATTAAGTACATAATAATATTACACTGTACTACTATAATATAGACTATAGACAATATTACATTTATTTTATTAAATACTTAATATTAAATATTTACAATGTACAAATTTTATTATAGTCTTTCCATACATTTTTTCTTAACTACTTGTTTCCATTGTTTTCTGTCTAAAGCTTTTTCTTTCCAATTCTCGATATTTATTACTTTTTCGCAAGTCTTCATATACTCTGACATTTAATATCCTTCCTGGTCTATATGTTCTTCTTGATGTATTGATTTTCGTGATAGTACCATCTTCAACATTCTTTCCTTTCCCATTCTTTCAATTTGTCCTAAATATCATATTCCATATGCTCTGATTGACATCATTATTTTTGACTCGTTATTTACGTCTCTTATTCCATACAAAAAAAAAAACAAATAGTCTGGCTAATTGACTAAGCCAAAGCCAAAGCCATTATAAAAAAAAAGTCTCTTATTATTCCTTCTACTCTATTAATAATTTATTTTCACACCTCTGTATATTGCTCTTGCATTTTCTCTCCCATCTCTCTAAAAAGTATATTTCTGATTTTTGTACCTATGTTTCACATGCATATGTAGCTGTATGCCTGACAACTGTTTTGCAGATTATAATTTTTGTTTTTCTTGAGACATATTCGAATTTCATTAATGATCGCCACACTCCATACTTTTTGTTTGCTTTTACTATTTTTGTCTTTATCTTTCCTTCTCCGTGTCCCTTTTCATATAATTTCAGACTCACCTGAGTAAACTTTGAAACTCATTAGAATAGGCATTTTTCGCATTCTGTCTAAGGAGAAATTATCTTCCTTTTTATCTCTTTCTCCCATTATCATGCACTTTGTCTTTTCCTTATTTATTACTATTTCCTTATTTATTAGAAGACTAAACCTTTTGCCTCTTTTCTAATATTCTTGATTAATCCTCTTAGTTCTTTCTTACCTACCTGTCATTAATAGTGTTAAATCTATACATTGCCATACATTGATGACCATGTTCAAAGAAAATATTTCCTGCATCTTTATTTTACTTTTTCTAATTACTCCTTCTAGTATCAAAGTAAAAAAGGGTCATTGATAATTTGTACCCTTACTATAATCCTTCGTTTCTTTCAAAATTGCTTGGTTTATGCCCTTGCCCTTGTTTGCTATTTCGTTATTGTGTTATCCATAGGCATTTTTTTTTCATCATGACGATTTTAATTAGTAGCCTTATCTCTTTCATTAGATTGTATATCTGTTGCCACTTTACCTTATCTTAGTCGTACTTGAAAAGTCAACGAACAGGACATAATACTGATGTTTATATTCGTAGCACGTAGTGCGGATTCCTTTTAGCGCAAACTTTTGGTCTACCGTCGACCTATTATTTCTAAATTCTGCCTGATATTCGACCAATATATTTTCCTTATATTGATTTAGCTTTTTCTTATGATTTGTGTCAAGATTCAAGATTGTCTAAACTAACTACTTATAACAGCGCGATATCTCTATTATAGTTGTCTCTACTATAATAGTTTTCACCTTTCATTTCGTCAAATTTTGTGTATAGGACATACCCCTGCTATCGCACACTCTGTTGACATTTTTCTGTTTCCCATGTGCTTTTATCAAGTTATGTATCTCTTTGGGTAGCCTTTTTTCTTCGGCTTTTATCATTTCCGCCGATATTTCTGTTATTCCTGGACCTTTATTGTTTTCGTCTTTTTATTACATTTTTTTCCATTGTAGAAGTTTCTATTACTATAAGGTCATATTCACTTTCATGGATTATTCTCCTTCCTTCTTCATTGTTGTTTAGCAGTTGCAAAAAGTAAGTTTGCCAATTTCTCATTAACTCCCTGATTTATTTATTAATGTACCCACCTTCATCATTTTTCATATATGGGATATTTTTCTTATATCCTCTTTCCATTGTTCTTGTTTCCTGGTAAAAGGATTTAATGCCCTTTTGTTTGGATTCTTTCTTCGACCTCTTTGAGTTTATCTTCATTGTATTTTCTTTTGTTTTACACATTATTTTAATCATTGTCCTCAATTCTCTGAATTCTTATCTACTACAGTCACTATTATTGGTTAACTTTTAATTCTTATTTTTCTAATTGCTTCTACCAATTTTAGCATTTCCCCCATCACACCATTCCTTTATTTTTGTTTTCCATTTTTGACTATTAACTAATTAATTTAACTAAGGTAACCTTACTAATGTTTAACACTGCTTCCTGTATGTTTTCACTAAATCTTTTAAATCAAAATTTCAAACGACAAATGGACCCTCCTGGTATACAAAGACATGTAACCAATCAGAGATATTATCGACAAAACGACAGAATCTTAGACAATTTATTAGATACCACTGAATAAAATGTAGCTTGAATACTATCATTCAAATCTGAAGTCCAAACTCACATACGTCTCCTCAAACAAATCTCTAGTTCCGTTAAAGTCAAATATACAGAAATAATCGCTGATACGAAACAATACGCTTTCCGAGAAAAAACATGAACTTATTAACGGAAAAGGTTCAATATGGAAATCAATAACAATAACCGGAAACTTAGATTCGTCAGATGGCGAATATTTCAATGAATGTATAAATTTAATAAGATACCCCGCGATGAGTATCATATCTAAAACCTATTAAAAATTCAAATATCGGTTACCACTTCTTTCATTAAGAGTTTCAACGCGACAATCCGAAAATTACAAATAGATGAGGAAACCTTCAACAATAATATTAAAGAAATTAGAAAATCAATAATGAATATCTCTGACCAATTAAAATTCTATAAATCTCAAATCGATATGTTGAACTTTTGTGAATTGCTAATGGAAAGCTATTCATTTATCGAAGATTCGTTAAATGATATAGTAAATGCTATAACTTTTGCTCGATTAAAAATATTACATAGTTCAATCATTACCCCGTTTAATTTAATTAAAACCGCTTAGGCATATATCACAATCATTACAGAAAAATAATCTTCACCTATCAATGTATACTTCAAATCTACCTCAATATCTAGATATTATCGAATTACATGCCTATCAATTAGACACGAGAATTGTGTTCTTCTTAAATATTCCTTTAAAACTGTTTAACTGATGTAGAACAATATACTCTATATTATCTCTATCCAATACCAATACTGGATAATCGAACAGGTTTAAATTCGATATTAACAACAACTCATAAATATATTGCGCGAAACGATGATTCTTTGTTATACCTTACAATAAATAGATAGCCTTGAGTCATGCAAAACACTTCGAGCCAGAACCAAGATCTGTTATCCAATCGACAGCGACGCCAAATGCTAAGCCCAACTTCTGAAGCGACAAGAACGCCTCCTAGAACATGCCAGACTTCCGTAATATTTGCCAAAGACTACACCGTTCAGAAGATCAGCTTGAATTTTTTGGCTGTAACAGTTTCTGACCCACTGCCCATTACAATCAAATGCTAATTCAGAGAAGTCAAGTCAGAAATCATCAAAACTAACCACGTGCTCAAACTACAACCCACGTGCGATGCCCTTATTGGTAGTACAAGAGTACACTCCCAGAAATTGATCGACGCTTACGACAATGTTACGTACTAAAGTCATCTAGTTCAAATACCATTCAGTTGCTGCAATCACTTCTCAAACAAAATCTTTCCAAGACAAAGACCCAGTATCCATCTAAGCGACTCCATAGACGAAGAAGAGCAAATCGCACTGAATACCAATAAACAGACACTCTGGAAGTTGCTGCCACGCGTCAACTTCCTTCTAACAAGGGGAGCTGTTATATCCGTTTTTACCAACTAACCTTAATAATGAAGTACCTACTTATTTCCCATCAGGATATATCAGGTGTCAGCCATCTGAATCGACGCATCCAGTTTCAATGCCAATGTCAGCGAGAACTACGACGTCCAGGCTTTCTCACAACCTCAGCATTTTGTAAATCATATAAAACCATTTGCCGGTGTTTAATATTTGTTCGTAATAATTTAGATTTCATTCATGTAACTTTATTTCTTGTATTTTCAAAATAAAATATTTTTTAAAAAGTCAAAAAAGTTTTAAGTGATATAAAATGTATATATATTGAAACATAAATTTTAAAAGAATTTCAAACTTTTTGTAACACAAATATTCATAAAATTTTACATGCAGGGCAAACTAGGTCTCTCTGGAAAGTGCTGTGGTAAGGTTATTAGAACAATATAATCCTCTAACTTTATTTTTTATAGACCGGGTAGATAGTGAAAGTCTACTTGCAGCAGAAATAATTTTGGCACATCTACAAGATCCTCTAACAACATGCTTTTTACAATTTTTAGAGTTTGTTCTACCACTGAATATGAATATAACAATGATGAATAAAGAACAATATGAACAAAGAAATACAGTACGCCAAGCCTAAAATGAATACATCACATTTACAATTATCTTCAATATATAAAAACCATTTTAGAATTTTTTATAAAAAGGGATATTATTTCTATGACACCTGTACCTGTGGAAAAAATCAATTTTAGAGATCCACACATTTTTGTAGCATTAAATGAGATTTATTTGGGTGCTAAAATGTACTGTTCTGAGCAAAATCTAACTAGTGAACAAAAGCATATCAGTCTAAATACAGTGTTTGGACTTTTTTATAGAAAGTTGTACCCAGATTAATAGAACATTCAGCTTTCTGATGATATTTTAAAAAATCTGATAATAAATGATCCTTCTCATCTAACCACAGATTCTTTTAGTGGCACCATGACATTAGCGCAACACTTTCCTAATTTAGTAAAGCTGTCATAAGTTACAAAAACCGGACAACATGGAGACTGTTTCTAAATACGAAAATTGATGCGAACATTGAAAATGTAGAACATTTTTGGATTTATGAGAAAAATATGTGTTATGGAGACAACTTTCCCATGTTTTTAACCTTATCTAATGTTGTGCTTAATTTAATATGCTTTCCCCATTCCTCTGCAAATGATGAGAGCGTTTTCTCACAAATTAATTTATTAATAACAAATCACTGTAATAAGTTGTCTACAGCTAGTATAGTAAGTAGGATTGCTTCATAGCAAAATTTATATGAAAAAACAGTCATCTTAAGCCTTCCAAATTTAGGTATTTATTATATTAATAAAGAAAATGAAAAAAAAAACCTTAAAATTTAAGTGTTTTAAACAAAAAACTGATGTAAACCTAAACAAATTTTGATTAAACAAAACAAAATGTTTAAAACGAAAATGTTGTCTTAATCTAAATTCAGCTCTTCGTCTGAAAGATCTTCGTTGTTAATTTGTTTTTTATACATATTTGAATTATGATATTTTAAAATATCCTCTCCAAAATTGACAGAAAAACACGATTGATCTTTTAGATAATTTTTTGTGTGTAAGTTACCCACTATCGATGTAGTCGAAAGGCGATTTCTGTGGCTGGTTTTCATAAGATTAACTTGTGAAAACGTGCGTTCCACATTTGCAGATGAATGTGGTAAGGACAGCATATTAAATGCAAACTTAGATAGTAGAGGAAACATAAAAGGGTCATCTCCATATTGAATTTTACTAATTTTTGACCAAAATTCTTCTGCATTTATATTGCCAGAAAACTGTTTTAAAACATCACTACTCCTAAGTAAGCGCCATTCGTTATCTAAACATTGTATTTGATTTTCGTTAATTAGATTTGGAAAATGTTTCGCCAAGGGAAGGACACTAGGTGGCTTTTCGTTGATGATTTTTTTAGGATCAATTAATTTCATATTAATTAATACCTCATCATTAAAATCAAACCTCTTACATACCTGGTTTGCACTTTCTATAAAAAAATCTAAACATCTTTTCCTTAAAATTAAATTAGAGTCTCTATCTAATGCAAGCAAAGGTATCTTAGCCCCTAAATAAAGTTCTTCGAGCGGTAAGAAATTTCCAGGGTCTCTATAATTAATTGATTTTAAAGGTTGTGTCTCGATAATATCTCTTGTTATAGAGTATTCTAATAAAACCTGATAGCTTGAACTGATAGAGCTATATAAATTGTGTATCTTGGGTTTTCAGATTGCATTGCTTTATTTGGGTTGTTGAAAAGGGGGCAAAATAAACTGTAAAAACAGTAAAAATGGTTTTGTCAATGGTTGTTGCAAAGCGTTTAAAATATGTTGAGAAGCTAAAACACCTTCAGATACAGCTGCATCAGTGAAAAATAAAATAAGGGCATTATATTGTTCCAAAATTCTATTGACTGCACTCTCTAGACTTAGCCACCTTGTTTGAGAAGGTTGTAAGATTTTATGTATAGGAGTTTCTGTAAATGTTTGAAATTCTTTGAAAGTATCAATACGTTTAGGGCTGTTCGAAAAAAAAATTGTATAAATTGCGAACTAAGCCTTCAACACCCCTAGACAATTTTGAGCAGGCAATTGATGCACATAAACTAAAACTATGGCATATACATTTCAACGTAAATAAGTTTTCCGTTTGAGCTTGTAGTCTTGTTTTCAGCGAATTAAACCTACCAACCATCACATTGGCACCATCAGAGGCAAAACCAATTAAATTGGTTTGCCATGGTATCCCAGTTGCGTTAAAGAAGTTCACTATTTTGCTGTACAGATCGTCAGCTGTAGCTCCTTGGGGGGGGGGGGGGCAACAAGGCAAGAAAACTGTCAGTAATTCTAAAAAATAAAAACATTATTAGAAATCAAATAAATCTATTTTTTTTTGTAATTTTTGAAAAAAACAAAAAGATACCAATAAATCTAAAGAAAAGGATATTCAACAGTTGCATTCTACCAGTTATGATCTACGGAATGGAGACGATGACACTTACGGAGATATCACCTAATAGATTGAGAACGACATAGAGGGCGATAGAACGAGCTATGTTAGGAATATCTCTGAGGGAACATATACAAAATGAGGATGTGCGAAGCAGGACGAAGGTGGAAGATATAATTGGAAAAATTGTGCAAATGAAATGGAACTGAGTAGGACACGTCGCATGACAAGGTGGATGACTAGACAGCATCAAAACAAAAATGGGGAGAAACTGGCACCAAATAGCACAAAGCAGAGAAGAATGGAGAACTCATATGGAGGCTTTTGTCCAAAAGTGGATGCAAATAGACTGAAGAAGAAGAAACAATGAAATGTCAATTTAGAGGTTATCAACATATATAATTTGTAATCAGCTAATGAATATATTATTAACCTAATACATTCAACACTTTCAAAACAAAATTTAGAGTTGTCAGTAGATAAATCAATCACTGACCATCTATGGCTGTCTTTGTTCAATACATAATGCTGTGTATGGACTGGCGGAGTAAATTAATCATTTCAGTTTCTGTGAGTAGGAAAGAGATGTACTATAAAAATATTTTGTGAATAATGTCATAAAGATACAGTGGAGGAACTATATGAAATATAAAAATACATAGAATTGATATTATTATTTTTTGTAAACTTACTTGTCATCTTGGTGGTATCTCGCTACTAAACATAAATGCTTTTGCAGCCTCTATCAGTAGACTCGTCTACAATCAATGAAAATTTCGTGTTTTGCAAAACAGCACATATTTTGTCAAACTGTTTTTTCCCAATTACGTTATTCACTATTGCCGTGCATTTTGTTGGTTTGCAGCTAACCATCTTTGCCACTTCGGAATCTGGGCATAATTTCGGAAGAATTTGCACAAAATGATTTAATATATTATAAGGCAAATTATGCTCTGAAATAAACGCTGCTAGGTACAGTTCTGTCTGTTTTGCATTTTTTTCTAATGTACTCAAAGTTTTAGTGAAGGATCCTAATGTTTTTTGGCCTTTCATAGATTTTACCATTTTTTTATGTATCTCACTAACATTGTACCTTGCAAGGGCTTGTTTTCCAGTAGTTTTAACTGAAATATTTTTTCTACAAGCTTTGCAGTATCCGCTTTCATGTTCCCCTTCCTCCAACCAACCTTTGAACTCAGGATCGATTAACCATTTTTTGCTGAATTTCTGGGAGTATTTAAGTTTTTTACTTCCTGAGGGTCTTTCGCTCCCAGAATCAGAATCGGTTTCATGTGCTCTCCTAAAATGAAATGAGTTAGAGGTAAGTGAGACAATATTAAGAGCAAAGTAACAAAGAAAGTTAAGATGTATGATTATTTACATAAAGTATACATGAGGCCGTTATTTGCAAAACACCCACTTTGCTATTTGATTTACTTTTCAGGAGCAACAAAAAACATTCCAGCTTTCATGTAAATCATATTTTCAGACTGTTACATTTTTGAACCAATACAATTTGTTCATTAAAAATAAGTAATTAAAAGTTTATTGTAAAAACAATTTATTTTTAGCAGAGAGAAAGTTTGTTGCTTAGTGGTACTTCACTTGGCTAAATGTATGAAAACGATTTATTTTTACACACCTTTAGGCATTTCTGTTACTTAAGTAATTATCACATTGAATGAAATTTTATGAAATATAACTCATTTCGCATTGCTTGATTCAAAAATCCAGCCTTTATGTATTTATGCTCCTAATACTTATTATGCCATCATAATGACTTGTTTCTTTGATAACAAACAGGTATTTTTTTTATTTCCTTTTCTATTTATCCAAATACCCTTTTTGACAAACAAGCAGTTTTTCAAATAAACTGTGAATGCAAAGAGTTTTGTAAATAACCAGAAAATTTGTATCTTCTTTTATATGGTAAGGAGGCAGTTATGAAAGATTTTAAATTGAAAACTTGTTTAACTTACCCAAACTAGTGCAAAAAGTTAATTTTGATTTTTTGTTGATTAGAGACTTTTGCAAATAACAGCCTCATAATGTATCTTTTTTAACAAACTTTCTAAGATCCTAATTGAAAATAATACAGACACCAAAACTTCTTTAGCAACACGCCAACACTTAACAGATATTGAAGATGTGATGTAAGAAAAGCGAACAGTTGTACTTACTTAAATAGTTCATATTTCAATTAAAATATTAGAAATAGAATTAAAATAAAAATATGCCCAAGCCCAACACATTTTTAAATAAATATAGAGTACAAAAAGTGTTTTAATGTCCTTAATATTCAATTTATGGGTATTCCATAAGTAAATTGAAACTATATAAAAATTTTTAGAACACAGTACAAGAAATTGCTGAATTAATATAATATATTAAATATACAAAATATATGTATCCTATTCAGCATCATTTTGAATTTCAAAAATAAAAAAATATTGCAAACAAACTGGAAGCAAGAGGATTCGCAGAATTTTGAGTTGAAGTTAAAATTTTAAAGTGAACTATATTTATGATTATATGATATATTTCAAAATTTCAACTATTTAACTTGAAGTGAGGTTGTAGTTTATTATGTATGTAGTTGTAGTATTATCGTATTAATATTATTATGAAACTGAAATTTACACCTTACCTCATGTTTGTTACCAAAATAGAAAAAAGTCCAAACTCACAATCACAAGTCACAGGCTCCCAACGCAAAGATGAGCCACGAGGAAATGAAAATGAAATTAAAATGTTCGTCTGTTGTCTTTGTACTATGAGGAAATCCCAATTCTCAAAGATTCCCAAATTTTCCATGACGTATTTATGATTTGGGAAATCCAACTCAACCCCCCAAACCTTTCACTCTTTCACCGCTTTCACCAAACAACAAACAATGGTCAACGGTTTTCGGTTTTACAGTTTTTTAAAATTCATATTCAGACAACATACAATACACAGAAAATAGCTGATTAAGTTCCATCTGTTGATTTTTGAGGGAAATCCAACTCCATAAAATCTGTAAGGGCCGGCTGCCGGCTGTGGCAACGCTAGATGGCGCGATGGCGGCTAAAGCATAAAAATAAAAAAACGAAAATACAAAATTCAAACTACACACAAAACCGTTCTTGAATCATTACGCGCATGCGCAATAGCAAATAATTATGAACAGTAACACATTTTTCGTTACTGCGCATCCGCGTAACCATTCTAGAACGGTTTTGTATAGAGTCAGAACAAACCAGATGATTTATCACTTATTTCAGGAGGTTTAAGGGTGCCATCAGTAGATCAGTAGACGAGGATCGAGATCATTAGGTCTACTGATTTTTCAGTAGGTCTGGGAACACTGCTTGCAGAACCGAAAATGGAATGGGTGATGCCTTCTAGGTACGATTACGCTCCTCCCTTGGGCTTGGTACCTGCTCGCTGTAGAGACATCGCAGGGTGGTACGAAAAAATATACACCGACCGTGTATACGGGGTGTGCACAAAAATATTAAAAGTCTAATCTTCACAAAAATATTAAAAAGTCTTAACAGGTATAATGATAGATCTTATTTAAGGGGGGGGGGGGTATGGTTTGAAATCAACATATCAAGCACATTTTTGTGAATTTGTTTCAAAGCTATGGTAGAATTATTTTATTTTTAAATTAAATAAACATATTAAGTACAATTCAAAGAATATTTAAGAAAAAATTCAATCCAAAATATTGAAAAATAAGCCATTGGTGACAAATTTTGGCAGGCAGCTCAAAAAAAATGGATTTTGCGGTGGACATCAGAACTCATCACTGGATCATACGAAACAAAAAATTCAAAAAGATTTAATTAGCTTATGAGTTTCACGAGGTAACAACGTTGAGTTTTTTATTTTTAATGATTTTTAAATTTTTGGCATCACTTAGAATTCAAAAATACGAAATTTTTGATAAAACTTTTGTGAAAACCAACAAATTTAATATTGTTGAACAAAAAATAAGCACAAAAAGAAAAATATCGCGACGTTGTTACCTCACGGAATGTCTAAAGAAAATCTATGCAAAATTTCAGGTAGACCGGTCAAGTAGTTTTTCAGTTACAATGTCCACCGCATTTGAAAAAGCAGTTTTGAGAAAAATGCGTTTTAAAGTTTTGACAACTGCATCTTCGTCTTCTTATTTGTCTGCCAAATCGTAAAGTCATGAACATTGGAATATGTTTTTTGAATTGCTGAGTCATCTACAAAAGAGAAGGCGAACAGTTGTTTAACGTTTCAAAATGCAAAATTTCAGGTAGACCGGTCAAGTAGTTTTTCAGTTACAATGTCCACCGCATTTGAAAAAGCAGTTTTGAGAAAAATGCGTTTTAAAGTTTTGACAACTGCATCTTCGTCTTCTTATTTGTCTGCCAAATCGTAAAGTCATGAACATTGGAATATGTTTTTTGAATTGCTGAGTCATCTACAAAAGAGAAGGCGAACAGTTGTTTAACGTTTCTCACTACGCTCAAGCGTGCTGGCGCGAAGCCGCGGCAAAGCGGGTTGACGGTAGGGATATTAAACACCCTTTATCTCGGGTAATTTTACTCAGATCAATCTGAAATTTTCAGAGAGTATTCTTGAAAGTATGCACTTTTATTTGAAATAAATAATAAAAAAATTAAATATTTCAAACCATACCCCCCCCCCCTTAATTAAAGATGTAGAAGGCAATGAATTTAGAAGGAACAGGAAGTTTATTAATAAAACAAATTTACCTGTAAATATATGTGATAGAAATCTGTCAGATTTACTCTATGAATTTGATAATAAAGCAGATACTGTTGTTAATACTACAAACCCTAATACAATGATACCAACACATAGCGATACTTATTCATTCTCTGAAACCGGATCTGATCATGAAAGTCATGTAATACTTTCAGAAGAGAGTTCTATAGTCAAAGAGACTGATGATGCAGCTTCAAGAAATCTTGAAACTCATAATTTCTTGGATCAGCCTGTCTCAGATGGTGAAAGTAAAATTGTTTCTAATAATGATATCGAATATGTATTTATGAGTGATACTAATACATATAGACCAGGGCATTTAGCACTAAAAACACCCGAATAAATAAATTTTTAAATACAGCACCTAGAGACTTGCAGTTTTTGGTACCGTGAAATGGGGTGAGATTGATCAATTTTAACTTTATTTGATTTATATTTTAAACGTTTTTGTGACTGTTCTATATTTAAACACTTCCCGTGTTATATTAATATCTAAAGAGTAGTGATTTAACACTAGTTTTGTTTTAATTATTAAGAAAATCCACTTATCTCATAAAAAAGGGTGATCAATCTTAGACCCGTGACTGGGGTGAGATTGATCATGATGATTTTATAGCATGAAACAGTAGTGCTTTTAAATAGAATATGTTCAATCTTAACCCTGACTAATTCGGTTAGACAGTTTTTCGAATTTTTACAAAGGGGTGAGATTGATCATGCGGAGTGAGAATGATCACACTATTTTTATTGTACTTTTCTTTATTTATACAACAAAAACACATATTTTAACAACTAAATATGTAATTCATAACAATTTATAAAAAAAGAAAATTTGATTTAACATTCTTTTATATTAATTTCTCTTCGAAAATGATATGTTTGTATCCTATCAGAAATCGTCTCAAGTGTCGGATTTGGTAGTAAGGCAACTACTTCCTTGAAGGGAACAGTGGAGTGGATATGTCATTTTCAATTATTCTGAAAATATTCCTCGATCCTGCTGATTAAGGCCAAAAAACTTTTGACTAACATTCTCAAATCCATTGCACTTAGAGGATATCCCCAATCTGCACACGTTAAAATGCTATTTATAATGGCTACTTCTTCTTCATATGTGAATACAGATTGTCCACCTGTTTTATTAATCTTCCTTTCATGGTACTTGTTATTTAAAGTTCCGTAGGACAATTTGTATTTTTTTGCGGCTTTTCTTAGCGATAATCCATTTTCCAATACATCGTGCAACGCCTGATTAACTTGTTCTTCATTAAAATTGCCATACGTTTTACTGTCTAATTGTTTTTTGTACGTTCTTCCCATTTTGATTGATATTCTTAAATCTGTAACAAAAATTATAAATTAATTTCTGAAACGTACGTAACGCGGGGTTAGATTGATCACTTGATCGATGTCACCCCATTCAATATTATTCGAAATCTTAAAAAAGCTGGTGTTAGTTAAAGTGCTAGATACTTAAAATTATTGTTACAAAACCATACAAAATAATTTTATAACACTAGAAAGAGCGAACTTACCTCTGTTCTTCCTCTACCATCAAAAGTACACAAACTATAAAAATAGGCCAAAAATTATGGTTATTTTCAAAGCCACAGAACTTCTTCCCAATGCCAATTGCAAACTAACAACGACGTGAACTGATCATAGTCAAGATCCAAGGAATGAATAGTGCCACGTCCAGAAACAATTTTACATTGTTGCCGGTTGTATCTACATATATGTAATACAACGACAAATGATCAATGTCACCACGGGAGATCAATCTCACCCCATTTTACGGTATTATGTTCAGGATGACGTCAGGAAAAAAGTATACTATTCAAAAATGGGTGGAAATGCATAATTGCACTGTAAAGTGCATAAAATGCATCCAAAATTGCATAAATATAAAATTAAAGTCAAAATCAGTATAGTAAGGAACAAAATGTATTATTTGGAGGGTTTTTGGGGTCACTGAATACGATTACGCCATCAGAACTGATCCCCGCATCACCTGGTGCCCAAGGTCACGGCGAGAGATGTCATCTTCTGGAGTTTCGATGGTTTTTGGCATTAAATCGATGCAAACGGATTACTCATGGCTTTTAGGGGTCGTTAAATACGAATATGATATCAGAATTGACCTCCGGAGTACCTGGTGCCCAAGGTCGTTATTAAGGCAAGTCGACTTCTGCAGTTTCGAGTGATTTCGGCACTAAATTGATGTAACTGGACTACTCGGGGGGTTTTGAGGTAGTTAAACACGAAGATGCCATCGGGATAGACCTTAGGATCACATGCCCAATGCCACTGTAAGGGACGTCATCTTCTGGAGTTTCGAGGACTTTCGGTATCAAATTGACGCAAACGGATTACTTACGGGTTTTTGAGGTCGCTAAACACGAATATGCCATCAACAGAAACTCCCTGTGCACCTGGAGCCCAAGCTCACTGCAAGGTGCGTCTTCTTCTGTAGTTTAAGAGATTTCGGCATTAAATTGATAAAAATGGATTACTCGTGGGTTTTTGAGTCGTTAAACACGAATATGCCATCAGAAAAAACTCTCAATCACCTGGTGCCCAAGGTCACTGCAAGGGACGTCATATTCTGGAGTTTCGAGGGCTTTCGGTATTAAATTGATGCAAACGGATTACTTACGTGTTTTTGGGGTTGCTAAACACGGATATAATATCAGAATTGAACTCCGGAGTATCTGGTGACCAGCATCGCTACTAGGGCATCTCATCTTCTGGAGTTTTGAGGGTTTTCGGCATAAAATGGATGCACGTGGATTACGCGGAGAGTTTTTAAGGTCGCTAAACACGAATATGTCAATAGAACAGACCCACCGAGCATCTGGTGCCCAGGGTCACTGCAAGGGACGTAATCTTCTGGACTTTCGAGAAATTTCGGCATTAAATTGATGCAAATGGATTACTGAGGGGTTCTTGAGGTCGCTAAATACGAATATGCTATCAGAACCGAATCCTAGAGAAGCTGGTGCCCAAGGTTATTGCTAGGGCGTCATCTTCTGGAGCTTCGAGAGTCTTCGGTACTAAATTGATACAAACGGATTACTCATAGGTTTTTGGGTTTGCTGAATGCGAATACGTCATCAAATCTCACTCTCGGAGCACCTGGTGCCTAATGCAGGTCATCTTCTGTAGTTCCGAGGATTTTCGGCATTTAATTGATGCAAACGGATCACTTACTAATCGGATTTTGGCGTTGTTGAACATGATTGCGTCATCAGAACAGACGCTAGAGCACCTGGTACCTAGGGCACGTCATCTTCTGGAGTTTCGAGGGTTTTCGGTGCTTAATTGATGCAAATGGATTACTCATGGGTTTTTGGGGTTTCTGAACATAAATATGCCAACAGAACACACACCGGAGCACCTGGTACCTAAGGCACTTTATCTTCTGTAGTTTCGATAGTTTTCGGTACTAAATTAGTGCAAACGGATTAATCTTGAATTCTTGGGGTTGCCGAATATGAATGTGCCATCAGACCCAACCCACGCAGCATCTGGTACTTAAGGCAGGTCATCTTCTGGAGTTTCGAATGTTTTCGGTACTAAATTGATGAAAACGGATTACTCATGGATTTCTCAGGTACCTGAACACAAAAACGCCATCACAACAGACACCGAAGCCCCAGGTGCCTAAAGAACGTTATCTTTTGGAGTTTCGAGAGTTTTCGGTACTAAATTGATGAAAAATGGATTACTTTTTGGTTTTGGGGTTATTGAACACGAATATGGCTTACATGAGGAATTCTGGAGTAGTCACCTTTGGCACCAGGTACACAGGGGTTGTTTTTGATGGCATATTCGTGTTTAGCGACCTTAAAACCCTCCAGTAATCCATTTGCATCAATTAAATGCCGAAAGCCCTCGAAACTCCAGAAGATGACGCCCCTTGCAGGGAGCTTGGGCACCAGGTGATCCAGTGGTTTGTTCTGATGGCATATTCGTGTCTAACACCACAAATACCCCCCGAATAATCCATTTTTATTAATTTAACGCCAAAATCCCTCAAAACTACAGAAGAGGACGTCCCTTGCAGTGACCTTGGGCTCCAGGTGCACAGGGTTTGGATCTGATGGCATATTCGTGTTTAGCGACCTCAAAAACCCTCCAGTAATCCATTTGCATCAATTTAATACCGAAAACCGTCGAAACCCCAGAAGATGACGTGCCCTAGTAGAGACCTTGGGCACCAGGTACTCCGGAGTTCAGTTCTGATATCATATTCGTGTTTACCGACCCCGAAAAACCCGTGAATAATCCGTTTACATAAATTTAATGCCGAAACACTGGAAACTCCAGATGGTTACGTGCCTTAGTAGCGATCCTGGGCACCATGCACTCCGGAATTCAATTCTGATGTCATATTCGTGTTTAGCGACCCCAGAAACCCGTAAGTAATCCGTTTGCATCAATTTAATACCGAAAGCACTCGAAACTCCAGAAGATGACGTCCCTTGCTGTGACCTTGGGCACCAGGTAATCCGGTGGTCTATTCTGATGGCATATTCGTGTTTGGCGACCTCAAAAACCCCCGACTAATCCGTTTGCACCAATTTAATACCTAAAGCCCTCGAGATGACGTCCCTTGCAGTGACTTTGGGCACCAGATGATCCAGAGGTATGTTCTGATGGCATATTCGTGTTTAACCACCTCAAAAAACTCCCGAATAGTCCAGTTGCATCAATTTAGTGCCGAAATACCTCGAAACGGAGAAGATGACGTGCATTAGTAGCGACCCTGGGCACCAGGTACTCCGGAGGTCAATTCTGATGGCATATTAGTACTTATTGACCCCTAAAACCTGTGACTAATCCCTTTGCATCGATTTAATGCCGAAAACTATCGAAACTCCAGAAGATGATGTCTCTTGTACTGACCTTGGGCACCAGGTAATCCGGGTGTCAGCTCTGATTGCGTAATCGTATTCAGTGACCCCAAAAACCCCAAAATAATAAATTTTATTCCTTAGTATACTGATTTTGACTTTATTTTTATATTCCTGCAATTTTGGATGCATTTTATGCACTTTAGAGTGCAATTATGCATTTAAACCCACTTTTGAATAGTAGACTTTTTTCCTGACGCTATCCTGAACATAATGCAAAAAACTGCAAGTCTCTATCGTAGTTGAGATGTCGAGCAGGTAGGTTGTGTGTACGCAGTCCCTCCGCTCATATAAATTTCGAGGCACAATGATATTGTTTAACGGCAATTAATATTCCATTAAACTTTTAACTATACCAAACGTCGATATTGTGTGGTTTGAAAAACGAAAAAAGTAGTGTGGTATTCTGTTTTTTGTGTTTTTTTTTTTCATCATGGGGCTTACAAAACGTGACCTGGAGGAAATTTCTTCAATTGTGGAAAATAAAATGAAACAATTACTGAGTGAAGAATATATAAATAAATTTTTAGATAAAGTTGCATAAATATTAAAAACAAATTATGCTGAAACTATTTCAACACTAGAAAATCAAGTAGCTAGTTTGAAAATGGAAAATGCTGATCTTCAATTAAATATGGACAACTTGGAGCAACAGGGTAGAAACAAAAACTTAAGATTCTTTGGACTCACCCTAAATTCAAACGAAAATATCAATGAAATTATTTTACACGTGCTTAATAATGATATGAAATTGAAAAACATTGGTGTTGGTGATTTGAAAAAATGTTATCGTGTGTTAAATAAAAACAATGATCGAGAAAACCCTAGGCACCCAGCTGTTTTGGAGAGAACTACAACTACTGTTAGAGAAAAAATTTTAATGAACAGAAAACTGCTGAGGTCAACAGGTATTTACATTCAGGAAGACCTTACTAAAACAAGGTTATGTCTTTTTAAAAAGTGTATTGAAACATTTTCAAAAAAAGATGTGTGGTCGAAATACGGTAATATTTATGTTAGATATAATAATTCCATTCACCGCATTAAGAGTCTCTCAGATATACAATTACTTGCTGGGATTTAGTTCGCAAATTTTTAAAAATAAAAATTGAACAATGCGGTTGATTTTTGTTAAATAATTTATTGATGTTTATTGTGTTCCCATATAAACAAGTATAATAATAAAATAAAAATTTTATTTTTAATTCAGTTGCAATGCGAAGGCAAAACAATCTTACTTTTCAATTAGAATACGGAGCACAGTCCAGTCCCTTGAATCGCGATTTTCGGCTCTTATTGGAGCCTCATCGGAAAGAACGTAGGCTTGTTCTCCATATCCCAATTGATCCGTACTGAGAGCTTTTCCCACCCATTGCAACTGAAGTGAAAATATTAGGTGACTAGCGTCATCTGGCAATTAAAAGATGAAGTTTTCGATCCTAATAGCATTATTAATAATATTTAGAAAATATTAAAATATTACTAAAAGATTTTTAAATCGAAAACTTATTGGTCCATTTCCTTGGTAACACCTCCAAGGCTTCTAAAATTTGCAAGCCAAATGGATGCTGAAGCGAAGAAGACAAGAGGGAATTCAAAAAACTTACAATTCACGACCCCGTCTGTTCAGCTGGTAAATTCCAACAGAAAATGGACCTAGTTACTCGAAGGAGTAAAGACCAATATAAAAATAAAATAAAAATTTTATTTTTAATTCAGTTGGAATGCGAAGGCAAAACAATCTTACTTTTCAATTAGAATACGGAGCACAGTCCAGTCCCTTGAATCGCGATTTTCGACGCTTATTGGAGCCTCATCGGAAAGAACGTAGGCTTGTTCTCCATATCCCAATTGATCCGTACTGAGAGCTTTTCCCACCCATTGCAACTGAAGTGAAAATATTAGGTGACTAGCGTCATCTGGCAATTAAAAGATGAAGTTTTCGATCCTAATAGCATTATTATTAATATTTAGAAAATATTAAAATATTACTAAAAGATTTTTAAATCGAAAACTTATTGGTCCATTTCCTTGGTAACACCTCCAAGGCTTCTAAAATTTGCAAGCCAAATGGATGCTGAAGCGAAGAAGACAAGAGGGAATTCAAAAAACTTACAATTCACGACCCCGTCTGTTCAGCTGGTAAATTCCAACAGAAAATGGACCTAGTTACTCGAAGGAGTAAAGACCAATATAAAAATAAAATAAAAATTTTATTTTTAATTCAGTTGCAATGCGAAGGCAAAACAATCTTACTTTTCAGTTAGAATACGGAGGACAGTCCAGTCCCTTGAATCGCGATTTTCGGCTCTTATTGGAGCCTCATCGGAAAGAACGTAGGCTTGTTCTCCATATCCCAATTGATCCGTACTGAGAGCTTTTCCCACCCATTGCAACTGAAGTGAAAATATTAGGTGACTAGCGTCATCTGGCAATTAAAAGATGAAGTTTTCGATCCTAATAGCATTATTAATAATATTTAGAAAATATTAAAATATTACTAAAAGATTTTTAAATCGAAAACTCGTCCTTTCTATCAAACCGTGAGCGGAATCAACTTCCATTTAAGTGTGACCTTTTTCCAAAAATTTTTGGAAGATGGTCACACCATGTTCCACTGCAAAATTAAGAAGTGCGTTTGCCAGTACAACATTTCTATTTTGGTAGCCACATCCGTCGGAGTAAATTGTCACCGGTTTTTTCTCGACAAGGCAAAATTGCTCTAAGTGCTTTATTATGCAGGCAGTGAATGTCGATGATACAAGTTCGCCTTCTGCTTCGTTCCAGCAGTAATTTACACAATTATGATCCTTTAAATTATAAATAGAAAAATTGTGACTTGCAATTTGCTTTTGAGATAGTTTGCTGGCATACTACATTGGACACCGCTTAACTGCCTACACATCCATCGTGAACACATAACATTCTTTTCGTGATGCAGCTTCCTTATTCGTTCCCTTCTCACTTCTGGCAAGTTCTTTTCTTTTTATGTGATGCCTGTACTCTTCTTCAGATATTTGCTCTAATTTGTAAGAACAACAAATATCGCACTGATCCTTTTTTGGTTGATGAATAGAAATATTCAGTTTAGTCAATGTTGCCATGAAGGCACAGATAGACAGTGCTGAACTTAGTTGTTCCTCACAGTGTTTTTTGTATAAATCGTAGACCTCCGTTTTATTTTAGAAAGATTCCTGAAAGTATCATTATTTTGTATTTGTTCTGCAGTAATGTGATGGTAATTTTGGGATTGAGTTTATAAATTCTATCATCAAGTTTTTTCGTTCTTTGTTCTTTTGCTGTTATTGGTTTGATATTTTATTTCTTTACATTTTGGCATCACATATATAGTTTCATTCATCACCCAATCTCTAACTGATCTTTCTTTTATTCGTAGAGTACTTAGAAATATTTTCTTGCAGACTTTCAATTTTACATTCCCAACTTGAAGATAATAATAAAATGTTCCTTGTCTTCTAGAGTCAGTCTGAACATAGCATCTTTTTTTTCTTCATAATTTACAAGCGACCTTACATTTTTTTCTCCCAGTTCAATTTCCAAAACTTGTCAAATATTTCCCTCCTTACTTCTTCATCTATTTTCTTACAACACCTCGCGAGCGACTTGCACTCACATACAACTCCTAATTTCCTAGCAGTCCTCTTCACTTCATTTCCTTGCTCATCTTTCATAGTAGTTTTATATTCTTTCCACTCCATTCTTAGTTTCTTATTCATTTGTCTCTTCCATGTCGATGTTTTTCGTTTTCTTTTTCTTTCTCTTTTAATACATCTCTGTTACAAAATTTTCATCCTCGCTATTATGTGCATCTGTATTGCTATTGTCTGTTTCATCTGGCACATAAATGCTCGGGATTTCATTATCAATTTTCTTTTGATCATCACATTCAGACATTTCTGTTGCATTACTTCCATTCCCATTCATATTTTCTTCTTTCAATTCTTCCTGAAAAAAATTATTTGGTACCGAGTTTAACACTTTCATAAGGATTGTCATTTACCTGTACCGTCGAAAATTTCTCCACAATTTCATTTTTTTCTTTCTTGGTTTCTCGATCATCCGAATTTAGAGTAATCTCATTTAATATCACACTGTAATTTATTAAATTATTGGCTGTAAGATTGATGTCTTCAAATATTATTGGAATCTCATCCAACATGACGTGCTGGTCAATATATTCATCTATTAATATAGGGCTCAAAGAGTTTGAGAGTCCGCTAATTTTAATAATCCCTTGATTACCATCCGAGGTTTGATTTTTTTTATCTGAGTTAAGAGCTGCGGTAAGAGCCATAATTTTAGCTGTTCGGTCTGACATCCTAAAAATATCAAACAACTAATAAAAAATGTTTCCACATTATAACAATGTACTAAAACGGTAATTTCACGATTAACGTCGCATTTAGTGCGAAACACAATTTAAAATTAGGTACTATCATAAAACTCTAGTCAAAGCATTGAAACACAAATTTCAAATTAATATAAAATAATAAAACAAAAAAATGTTGAAAAACTAGTAAAAAAAATATTACATTCGAACAAATCGAAATAATTATAGGTTTTGTGATATAATAATAATTACAAAATGTCGTAAGCCTAAAATATAGATTATAAACAAGGAAGAGGTAAAATGTCGTATCCCACTAAACATGATTTCTCCGCTTATTTTAAGGTCAAGGAAAAAACCAATAAATATTTTATCAAAATCTAGACATTACAAACTATTTTGCATTATAAAATGCTATAACTAATACAAATTATTTACCCAATAATGTTAAAAAACACTGCACTATACCAAGATGCACTTGACTCTTGAAAATGCATTGACAAACTGAGGCTTACGGCGTTTAACAAATCAATCAAAGCACTCCGTTGATACGACAATTTGTTTTGACGCGCAAAATGCATTTTCTAGGCGGCTGTGGTTAACGATGATTTGTGACAATGTGCAAGTAGGGCCGATGATTTGAATGGCGTTAAAATCGAATTTTTCAAAAAGTTTTGTGGATTACGACGCCGACGTTTTGCACTTAAGCAATTAACATGTATCTGGACCCGGCTTAAAAAGCAGCTGAAATATATTTCGGGACATGGTTTTTCGTATATGTAATAACATTTTTATATAGGTCGTCGTTTCTTTAATACTTTTCCAAAGAAGGCTTTCTTACCAGACCCATGTATACCAATAAATCTAATCATTTCTTTTTTATCGATTGGAGCCCATCTGTGTAGTCTTGAGTCATTGGTAATATCGTTGGAATCACACAATGTTTGAGTTGCATATAACTTTGATTTACAATCTCGACAATAATTTCATCATCAACGAAAGTACGAAAGCACATAAGGCGCTAAATCAGTTATAAGTATTGCAGCGTAATTGGTACATAATCCGTCTTCTGCAGAGTATTCAAATTCGTGATTTACAATTAGTCCAGGGCGCATCTGTTTTGAGATGGACGTTGAGAGGTGACTCAAATATTTTTGCAGAGATTGCTTGAAAATAAATCAAATAATAATATTTGAGTTATCCTCACTCTCAAAAAGGTCCGGAACATTGTTTAAATAATCAAAATGTCAAAAATTGAAGGAAAAATTCGAATTTTTTCTTCGTTTTTTGATTATAACTTTAAAAGTATTCATTTCTGAGAAAAGTTGTACTGACATAAAAGTTGCGTAATTAAATTTCCTACAATATAGAATTGGCTAAAAATTTTAAAAATAGTCACCCTAGTTGCAAAATAGCAATAATTGCGAAAAAAACATACAAAAACAAGTATTCGCATTTTACGTTTTTCAACCATTTATGCTACACTTAGGACCTTCATATTTTACCCAGAAAAACTTTATGATACAGTAATATAATACTGTAAATTTCATTAAGATCGGTTCAATAGATTTGGCAAAATAAATTTTGCAATCCAGCTTTCGCAAACAAAATTCATTTTTTCAAAATGTTACAGGACTGAAAATAAAGCAGATAGCAAGTTGAAATTTTTTTTGCTTATATAAGTGTACTGTACCTTTCATTTGCAATTTTCAAAATTAAAATCGATTAATTACCACGGCGTCAGAAAATTTTTGAAATAAACAATAATTTTTGGTGCTGCGCGCAGGACAGCGGTGTTCGATTCACACAAGTTGATTTCCACCAAAATTTCTTCCAATCTTTATCTAATATATTATTTTCTTACTCTATATTTTGTTGTATTTTAATATTTTAATTCCACAAAAATCAAACTAATTTTATTATTGTTTGTGAAATATTGTTTAAACAATCTTCTTCTTTAAGTAACGTGCCCAAATTTTTAGGCGTAGGTAGCTTCCATAACAATTTGCCGATATCGTTCTCGATCTTGTGCGGCATGTAACAATTGATCTGCTGATAAGCCAGTCCATTGACGAAGGTTTCGGAGCCATGAATATTTCTTTCGACCAATTCCTCTTTTTCCGTCGATCTTTCCATTGAGTATTAACTGCAGCATCCTGTATCTGCTACCTCTCATTATATGCCCCAGATATTCAAGTTTTCTCTTTTTTATCATCTTCATTAAGTCACCTTCGCCTTGACCTACTCTGTTTAAGACTTCTCTGTTTGAAATGCGTTGAACCCAAGATATTCTGAGCATTCTACGATACGACCACATCTCAAAGGCTTCTAATTTGTTCATCATGTTAACCTTCATGATCCAGGTTTCACATCCATATAGTAATACAGGATACACATAACATTTTAGGAACTTGATTCTTAGTTGTAAGTTCAGCTGAGAGTTGCTCAGAATAGATCTAAGTTTCATAAATGCTCCTCTTGCAATTTCTATACGAGTTTTAATTTCTTCATCCGGATTTAGTGTCTCGTTTATCCAACATCCTAGGTATTTAAAATGGTTAACTTTTGTTATTGATTCATCATTGACAATTAGTTGCATAGGGCCGACGTCTTGTTTACTAACCACAAGTAACTTTGTCTTTGTTGCATTTATGTTAAGTCCGTTATTGGAGCATTCTATAGTGACTCGATCTATAAGGAATTGAAGACCTTCGATATTTTCAGCCATGATCGCGGTGTCGTCTGCATATCTGATGTTGTTAATAGTTTCTCCCCCGATTCGAACTCCACATTGTCCTTCCAAGGCTTCATTAAAAATTATTTCTGAGTATACGTTAAACAAAGTTGGGGATAACACACAACCCTGTCTGACACCTCTTTGAATGCAAATTTTGTCTGTTTCTTTGCCGTCTACCAGAATAGAAGCTTCTTGATTCCAATATAGATGTTGTAAAAGTCTCAGATCTTTATCGTCTATTCCAATCATTTCTAGATATTCAAACAACCTATCATGTTGAACTCTATCAAACGCCTTCTCAAAATCTATAAAGCAGACGTAAATTGGTTTCTGTACTTCCCATGATCTTTGAAGTAATGTTAACATTGAGAACAAAGCTTCCCTTGTTCCCAATCCTTCTCTGAAACCAAATTGTTTGTTTCCCATTGTCTCTTCACATTTCTGCTTGATTCTATTAAGAATTATCTTAAGAAGTAGCTTGAGAGAGTGGCTCATGAGACTAATTAGTCTAAAGTCTTTACATGATGATGTATTAGGCTTTTTTGGGAGTGGAATAAATGTAGACTCCAACCATATCTGTGGCATCATGCCAGTCTCGTATATATGGTTATAAATGTTTGTTAGTTGTGAGACATTGTCGTCATCCAGAAGTTTGAGCCAGTCTGATGGTATTTGGTCAGGGCCTGGAGATTTCCCATTTTTGCTCTGTTTGATGGCTTTCTCTACTTCCGCTTTTAAAATACTAGGACCAGTATTCGTATACTTTGTGGTGTTAAGTGGTGGCCTCGTATCCATGAAGAGCTCTTTTATATAGTTAGTCCATTCTTCCTTTTTTTCATCCAAGTCGAGAATTATTTTACCTTTGGAGTTTCTCATAAAGTGAGGAGTTCTTTTTCTCTGAGTGTAGGTAATTTCTTTAAGCTTTTTATGTATATTAAACTCGTCGTGTTTTCTTTGTAGTTCTTCCATTTCACGACATCTTTGTTCCATCCAGTCCTCTTTTGCTCGCTTAACCTCGTATCTTATTTGTCGATATATCTCTCTATACCGAATCTCGTCTTTGTTTTTCCAATTTCTTCTTTGTTGAATAAGGTCTAGTATTTTATCGGTCATCCAATCCTTTTTCTTTATTGGGTCTTTTTCTGGTTTCAAAACTTCGTTTGCTATGGTGACCATGGCGGAATTCATGATATCTAGATTTTGACCGATATTTTCTTGTCCAGATCTTTCTAACTGTTTTTTAATCTCACGATTTATCTTATTTCCGAACTCATCTGATATTACGGCATATGTTTAAACAATTGCATATGTTTAAAAATAATAAACTTTTATTATTTAAGTTAAAATATATGAACAAAGAAAGTTTTTGCTAATAAAAGTGTTATTTCAAAGGATAGAGTATGTGTTTTTATTTTGCAATAAACACATTTATTTATTTATATCGAAATGTGATATAAATTAAAATGTATCAATCATTATCAAAGGTCATTGGAATGCCCAATCAGAGCAAACTATCCGCTGTCCTGCGCGTAGCACCAATAATTAATGTTTATTTAAAAAAATTCCTGACGCCGTGGTGTTAATCGATTTTAATTTTTCAAAATTGCAAATGAAAGGTACAGTACACTTCTGTATGCAAAAAAATTTTCAACTTGCTATCTGCTTTATTTTCAGTCCTGTAACATTTTGAAAAAATGAATTTTTTTTACGAAAGCTGGATTGCAAAATTGATTTTGCAAAATCTATTGAACCGATCTTAATGAAATTTACAGTATTGTTTTACTGTATCATAAAGTTTTTTAGAGTGAAATATGAAGGTCCTAAGTGTAGCATAAATGGTTGAAAAACGTAAAATGCGAATACTTGTTTTTGTATGTTTTTTTCACAATTATTTCTATTTTTCAACAAGGGTGACTATTTTTTAAATTTTTAACCAATTCTGTATTATAGGAAATTTAATTACGCAACTTTTATGTCGGTACAACTTTTCTCGGAAATGAATACTTTTAAAGTTATAATCAAAAAACCAAGAAAAAAATCGAATTTTTCCTTAATTTTTTGACATTTTGATTATTTAAACAATGTTCCGGACCTTTTTGAGAGGGAGGATAACTCAAATATTATTATTTGATTTATTTTGAAGCAATTTCTGCAAAAAAATTTGAGTCACCTCTCAACGTCCAAATGTACTAATATTTTTACAGATGCGCCCTGGTCTAAATTGGCTGCGTCTACGTATGTTCTAAAGTCTAATTCATTGAGCGATTCAGGCGATGGAAACATTACCACGTATAGGCCTCCAACAGGGCCGCATTTAGGATTATCTTTTTGTTTAGTCAGAATATATATTATCTTATAAAATACTAAATTTATATTTTAATTTTGCAAAAGTGCTCGACACAGAACCTGAAGTTTGATATAAATTACAATAATTGTTGTATAAATTACAATAAACGATTTTAAGTAATTTTATGTAAAGTTTGTATACGACTAATATATTAAAAGTGACATGCGCCACTTAAACCTAACTTCAATTCGTTAGTAATGACCCCTGAGTCATGAACTATTACTCACGGGATAAGTAATGGGTGTTATTATCTATTCAAAACTAGTGAATAATGAGCATGTTATTAAAGGGTCGTAGAAAAAGTATTTTAGTTTTGAAATTTAAAATATGTAAAATGTAATAAATTACCTGAAGGATTTTTTAATCCCGTTGTTAATCCATCCAAAAAAGCTTGTCTTGATGTTTCTACTGTAGTGTCTACCCATATTGTAGACTTTGTATGGCCAGCGTTCAACCATGTCTCATCCAGATAATAAATTTTCCGCTTCTCCTCTCTATAAGCTTTTATCTGTTGAAGATATTCTCTTCGCCAAATCCTAATGTCGTCTCTACCTAGTAAAACAGTATTTCTTCCCCTACGTTGATATTAAAAATTAAGTTTTTTCAATATTCAGTAAAACGTGGTTTTCGAAAAATTTGACAAATCAGGGTCATCGTTCACCTTCTTTAAAGTCTTATCAATGGTGGGTATTTCGTTGCTCATAAAAAAATTATGAACCAGTCTTCTAATGGCATTTTTTTTTCAAAATCATCTATTTTGTCAAACTTCTTTTTCCGGGTCAGACATACTCTTAGTCCAGCGAATTGATGATTCATTTTGTATTCCTTGATCACCGTAAACACACTTCTATCACAAACTGCAACTTCATTTGACACTTTTTTCACAATATCTTCAACCACTAACCCGGGATTTTATTGTCTTTCACATTTAAAAATATTTAAAATGATTTCTTTAACTTCAACGCTAAGAGGGCTTCTTTTACTTCGTTTTCGAGGAGGACTCCATGTATTTTCAACCAATTCATCAGAAGACTCAGTAAACGACATTTTTGGTTTCAATAACTTATTGAAATACGTGATTACTGCTACAGTAATCACGTATAGATATGGTCGTTATGCACATAAAAATATATACTTAAGTAGTTTTAAATCGCACAACAAATAATTGCTAATTCAATATTAACAGCATAAACACAATTGTCATTTAACCATCAAGACGACTAAAACTTTACTAACAAATCGATTAAAATTACAAAATTTCAATAACCAAATACCTACCTAAATCTTGTCCGAACCTGTATGAGTTACCGACGATGTCGGCAGTAACAAAATAAAGATGGACATTTCGGTTAGTTTTTAAATATTCTTGAAGAACTGTTACCATTCTTGGGAATCTACCGACTCGGATCTCTGTAGATAGAAGTTGACCATTATTTCCCTTCTCGTTATAAACGACTGAGCCCACTAATGTGGGAATTTTTCGTCCAGTACGGGCTAGCGTGGCCTTCACAAGCAGAAAATCAGCACGTGCTCGGCCTAAATTGTAAACTGCCGCATTACGTCATCGGCGTTTACTAAAAGAGGATTTTCTTCATCCTCAAAATTTGCACCTACAATAGAATTGAGTTGCAAAAATTGTAGTCTAATCGCTAATGCTGTCTTTGGATCAGCTAAGAATAAGCCCCGGCGCAAATTGATCCTAAGCGAACACAACCTGGCACCGGCGAGTTGCGTAGAGAGTTCTGCGGATCCTAATATCAGTGAATACAGTGCCAGGTCTAGCATGCAAACGTTTGTCATCGGAACACAATTTTCTGGTGTCGTGGAACGCGTGACTCAATTCTCAGTTGTGGTTTTGTTTTCGAGATGGACGAAATAAAGCTAATAGAACTCGTTCGGAATTACTATTATTATAAACAACACTGATTGTGATTGGATTGTCGTTGCAAAAACTGCTTACCTATTACATATATTTATATCTCGTCTACATATTTTATTTTTAAGCATGAACAAGCCCGGTATGATGACATATTTTATTTGACGGTAATGCCATATTCACAGATATGCTTAACGGTTTTTAATAATGAATCATTTTTAATGATAATGTGTAGATTTAAGAAATGAATGATATTTACAAAAATTTTTGTACCTATAGAAAAGGGATTACGCCATCATTTGTGACATTGTATTTCTAGGCCTGGATCCCGCGGACCAACAAAAAGTTGATTAATAGCAAGCTGAAAATTTGTTAATAGCTTAACGGTGTCTCGTCAGACAAACTTTGATGTACGGGAACACTGAAACAGGGGAAGTTTCAATTGTGGAACAGGTTAAAAATTTGGAATGTCATACTACGAAAACGTCCCATGTATTTTGTCGGACAGAACTTCCAATTGATTTGTTACCCTTTCATTAAACTCTCATGCAAAAATCAGACTGGTATTTATCACCAACTGGGCATTTTAATAAATCCGACAAGAGAACATGTCAAATGACAGGAATTATGACAGGTGATAAATAGCAGTCTAATTTTAGCATGAGAGTTTAATGAAAGGGTAAGAAATCAATTGGAAGTTCTGTCCGATAAAATACATGGGAAGTTTTTGTAGTCTGACCTTCAAAATCTTTAACCTGTTCCACAATTAAAACTACCCCTGTTCCAGTGTTCCCATACATTACAGTTTGTCCGACTAGACACCGTTACGCTATTAACAAATTTTCAGCTTGCTATTAATCAACCTTTTTGTTACGCGGGATCCGGGTATATTCATTTTAAGTAACCTTTTTTTTCTAATAATGTGTTCTTGTAAATGCATATCTGTTATCGCCGTTTATTTTGTCTACGAGTAGGTACCTAATAAAGTTATTAGAATTTGAATGACAAAGCGGTGTTGGGTTTTGATTATATTGTACTAATATTTATTTATCACAGTAAATTGTACTTACCATTCGTATTAAGTTCATTTCCGATTTTCTCCCATACTTCGTCTTTAAGTTTCGTCCTCGTGTAATCCTTGTGGCTGGTATCATACACAATGGATATATTTCGTGTTGATTTCGATATTACCATAAATTTAGTTTTCTTTATGTTCAAAGATAGTCCATATTCTTCGCTGCAGTCTGCTCTCTTATTCACCAATGTCTGTAGCTCTTCAAGTGTTTCTGCGATCAGAACGGTATCGTCGGCAAATCTCAGATTGTTTAATCTAACACCATTTATTTTAATACCTATGGATTGCTCAGAGAGTGTTCTATTCATTACGTCTTCGGAATAGAGATTAAACAGGGTTGGTGACAGTATACACCCTTGTCTCACACCTCGCTTTATTTCAATTTCTTCATTGGATGAATTCTTCATCTACAAATAGATGGACTTAGAGCGCAGTGAGAGGTTATATTGATATAATTGTGTAGGAATTGTGACTGTGCTGTCATCAGTCAGAAACGCTTTCTTACCTGTCACCTGTAACTAGTTGACTTTCACCTTTCTCTTTGTGAAGACAGAGAAATCAACTCAACCACCCACATACACGTGGTAGAGTCATGTAATGCTGTGAGGTATATCTTTTTCATTTTCACCCATCGCCAGGGTTTAACATAAGACACGCCAATGTAAGACTTTTGGTCGGCGTTTTAAGTAGAGCTTGTAAGTATAACCTAATTTTTTATCTTGGTCAACCTTTAAATTTTTTACTCTTGTCTTCACTAATTATGGTTGTACTTATTTTAGGCTTAGAACACTGATGATGCTCTCTTTAGAGCGAAAACGTTCTGTCTTTTAATGTAGCCTTTTATTGGGGTTTTAATAAATATACCTTTTACACAGAAGTCTTTCTTCAATTTTTGTAATTAATGGTATACAGCCAGTTACGGGAAATTTTTCCTTATGGATTATAATGTTACTATCGGAACGAGTATACTCATTTGGAATTTAAAACTCATCTTTAACAATTATCTGGTAAATTTATCGTTGCTTACATGCCCTGCATCGCTTACTGAATTAAACTTTAGAACATTTTGATTAGCTCCAACCTCATTTTCCTGGATATCGTCAGTATCTGCTAGTTGAGTTTGAGCTAAGGTTTAAATATCAAAAAATTGTTCCAATTGTTCAGGTGAAATATTGTTCCGTTCCCGTTCTAAATCTTTAAATAATCTGTTGTCTATTGTTGCTATAGAATCAAATGGAATGCTGGCTGTAGCGTCAGCACCTTCTGTTTCTTACGTACTTTAGGCATAGTACGTAAGCATTAGCAGGTACTACGTTTTATGCATTCCACCCATTGTTACACAACACGCACAACAAATAGTCAAAGTTAGACTGAGTATTCGGGCACTTTTCTGCTTGACAAGTTTAGACTCGAATAAAGCGACGGCTAGTAGAACGACCGCTGACACCACTGGCATAAATATGCCGCCTGTACCGGAGCGGGTGCATACGACCTCTAACGGTTTTTTTTGAAAAAATTTCACTATTCTGAAATTTTTTTTATTCAAATATATGTAGGGTAATTATTTTAGAAAGGCATGTTATTAATATGTGCTTGGCATTTGTGCCAATTTTTTTCGTTTATATATGGGCAGTCAACCTGTTAAGCATGATTTTGCTTGGAGACCATAGGTCGTGGGCTTTTATTTTAAATTAGTTTGTATGAAACTATGTATTTGCCCAGTAGCAAAATTACGCAAATATACGCGAAAAATATTTGAATAGTTTAATCCATTAAATTTGTAGGTCCAGTGGTATTCGGCTAGATTATTGCTCGAATAATGGAACACTTTTCTGAATTGCCAAATAAATATTTTTGAGAAAATGTTATTAACCCAGAAAACCCTGACATACTCCTGGACTATACGAGAATTTGGGAGTTTTTGAAGATATTATTGTGATTTGTTTTAAAACCAAAGTTTAGTCATTGGTGTAATTTTCTGGGTAAGTTATGTATATTTTTTTGTATTAATTTTTTGGTTGTCGTCATTCTATTTTTTTATGTCACTTTTTGTTCAGCTTTCTTCTTAAACATTATTTAAATAGTAGATAATTTAAGAATGGTTTTTGGGATTAAAACTGTCTAGTTTCAATTCATGCTTAGTTGTTATAATTTGTATAAAGTTTAATTGGGGAAAATTATATTTTATGAAATAAAAAATATGATCCTGATTTCTCCGTGTTGTTTTAGGGTTTTTGTTCCGGGTATGAAGAGTTATTTTTGTTTCCGGGTATGAAGCATTTTTTTCTGGTATCTAGAGCTTTTCTACCTCTTTCTCCTAGTAGAGGGACGCTTAAGCAGAATTGTCTTTCTAAATGGATTTGTTTTCGTGTACGTAGATATTACGTACTGAACATATTTCCTGGATTTTAATTGGAGTAAAGAAGTAAGTGATAGCTTGCTCCCGAGTCAGAACTTTGGATTTTTTAGGCCGATAATTTTTGCCCATTTGCTTTAGGAAATGTTGCAGAGAAATTAACTTTTCATTGCTTTTTATCTTCTGATGAACTATTAGTTCTTTACGTAGCATTGAAAACTTTGTCCAAAGAGAATTTGGAGAATACGACTCGGACAAATCTTGGAAATAAGACATCAAAACGGTTTCGTCTACACGGTCCACGCACTGTTTCGTTAGTCACGCCTCAAAATTTAAATATTCTTTCTCGTAAATATGCCTAGTTTTTGTTGGCACAAGCGCATCTACAGCTTTAGCAGCTTTCTCTAAAATATCTTGGGGAATATCGGTGTTTTCGGACATTCTGAACATTTTGTGCCTCAATCGCAAAATTATTTTTTACGTCTGTCAAGTTAACAAATAACAATCTATGTTGTATAAGTAAAACTATGATTACCACAATTACGTTACGAGTATTGCAGGTAAATGTATTTATTTAAAAACTAATTAATTCAAAACTCACTCAAATTTTATGCATATAAAGAATAATTTAGTGGGATATTAAACGTTGAAAGCACCACGGGTATTATATGATAACAACGCTTTCGGTCAACGTATATCCCTCGGGCCAAAGGCCCTCGGTATATACACCATTGACCTTAAGCATTATTTTCCTTATAATACCCTTGGTATCTTAATAACTAAATTATTATTTTAGTCTTATCTAATAAAAAAAAACGAAAACGTTCCTATAAAATAATATAAAATAACTCAAACAATAGGCACTTTAGTAATCACATTTTCGTCTGTCTACAAAATATTACCATAAAAAGAATTGACATCAAATTGTAGAATTAGATTTTGTTGAAAGACTTGATGTCATTTTTTTTCTGTCAGTTAAGGGCAATCTTTTGGTGTATAGAGGTTGAAGGCATTGCGATTACACTGTTCTGTGCAGTTTAGTGTATCGTATTTCTTTGTACTCATCGAAATAAGATGTTTTGTAGAGGAGTGTTCGTTCACCTTCATCATTTTTATCGATTTTAATCACCTCGATATCGGCAAATTTGACAGATTTACCATTAATATTTTTAGTTAAGTTTATTTGGGAACGAGTTGATTAATGTTGTAAAAATCAAAATATGCCATTTCGTTTACTTTGTACGGCGTTCCCTTTTTTGCATTTCTGATTGCCGTTACTTAGTAAAATCTCTTGCCTCAGTAGGTCCACTTTCTTTCTTAATATAATCAAAGAATAAAGACATTATAGTTTCATCGCTTCTGCTGGAGATACAGAAACAACAAGGAAAGCCTTGGCGTAGGTCATCAAGAACTAATAAAGTGTGAAGCTCAAATTGGTAACTGTTAACACCATGAGTTACATCGACACAAATACAGTCACCTCCAAACTTCTTCAATGTAGTGAGTTGACCAGTGTTCATAATTATTAAAATAAAATCATCACTATGCAGTTGGGGGTACTCATCAGTTTTACTTCATGTTACATGTTACAAAAGAGGTTATCTTATTTCTGTTTACATGAAGTTGGCTATGAAAGTCACATGCTTAAAACAAAAGTAGTTCTAACGTCATATGAGTCATCTGTCCCATATACATTTCTTTTTAAAAAAAACTGAGAAACAAAAACAACTATTCTGACTATACTCTAGCTGCCTTATTAATAAACACGGACTAAGGCCTGACTAACTTTAGTCCTCGGACTAAGTCAATAAAATTCATTTTTCCTATTAATAAACAGCGACTAACCATGAACTGTTAGCGAACGGGGTTTAGATTTGATTCGTGGACTGTAATTTTAGGTCTCCTAATGTATTTTCATGCACTAACATACAAAATTGATATAGATAGATAAACGATTTTCCGTTAAACGCACAACTGCTATAAAAAACTGGGTATAGTCGGTTCGCTAAACTCAGACACAACTTATAACAAGAACAAAAGAAAACTTCTGTTGGAGTGAAAGTAAAAAGAAAGATATACTCCAACAGAAGTAAGGAAAAATAAAGTTATCTAATTAACTAAATAGTTGTGGCTATTATGAAAAACGAAGGGACTTCAGCGTTGAAGCCGAAGTAAGGAAAAAATACTACTTTGCAGTAGTACTGAAGAAAGGGAATAATAAGGGATAGCAGTAGAAGTATGAAGACAGAGGCAAACGGAATAGAGTTGGATAGCAAGAGATGCATGAGAACAACTTGACACTCAAGGATGGATACGGCTCGTTTGCATGCCTGTCGAAGAGCAGTAGCTCTAAGTAGATAGTAATGACTAAAAAGTGAAATAATAAAATAAGAATGATGTACTGAAAATGAATGAAGATGAATAATTTCTAAAGACGAACAAAATAAATAAAACTAACAAATCATGGGCGCCATGAAAATGATCTTCGATCATTCTCCCAGGTATCTTACACTGCTGTCAAATATTAAATATATTAAATCTGTAAGTAAATGTAAATACCGGGTGTCCACTTATATTTCCCCCATTTTAACTGCCTATAACTTCTAAACGGCTTAAGATAGAAATTTGCGGTTTTCGATAAAATGTTTTATTTTAGTAAAAGTTTTGTCTGAATGGATTGAATTTTTTATATCGCTTTCAAATACGAAAAGAAAAATGGCGGATTTTTAAAAAAAACGTTGTTGACTTTTTTTTAATGGAACACCCAGTATATATTTTCGTAAATTGAAAGAAAAGTCATTCACCTATCCAGCGATATAAAGTTTTTTAAAATCGGTTGTCAAATAAATGAGTAATTAATTTTTAAAATGAGCGGTGCAACGTGGATATCACATACATAAATAACATAACTAAGCAAAATGATATTATGTGATGTGATTTCCACATTGCATCTTTCATTTTAAAAATTATTTGCTCAGTCATTTGACAACCGATTTTAAAAAATTTAATATCGCTGGATAGGTAAATGACCGTTTTTTCAAGGTACAAAAAAATATACTGGGTGTTTCAATAAACAAAGTTAACAATGTTTTTTTTCCAAAAATCCGCCATTTTTTATTTAAAAGCGACACGAAAAATGGTCATTTACCTAAAAACTTGAAAAAACGTTCATTTGCCTATCCAACGATATAAATTTTTTTAAAATCGGTGGTCAAATCACTGAGCAATTAATTTTTAAAATGGGAGATGCAATGTGGAAATCAAATAACATAATATCAATTTGCTTAGCTATGTTATTTAGGTGTATGTGATATCCACGTTGCACCTCTCATTTTAAAAATTAATTACTCAGTGATTTGACAACCGATTTTGAAAAACTTTATATCGCTGGATAGGTGAATGACCTTTTTTTCAATTTACAAAAAAATATACTGGGTGTTCCATTAAAAAAAAAGTCAACGTTTTTTTTTCAAAAATCCGCCATTTTTATTTTCGTATTTAAAAGCGATATAAAAAATTCAATCCATTCAGACAAAACTTTTGCTAAAATAAAACATTTCAGTGAAAACCGCATATTTCTATCTCGAGCCGTTCAGAAGTTATAGGCAGTTAAAATGGGGGAAAATATAAGTGGACACCCTGTATAAAGGGAATAAGAATAAATGATGTACAAAATAAATAAACATTTATTAAAATTAACACCCATATTTTTAACAATCTCCGAGCTAGACAACGCATTTACTGTGACTCTAACATGACAAAAGTTATACAGAGGTTATATCTAAGATAACAACAATAATATCTGTTACAAAATTACAGGTATAAGTACCTCTTACTTACATATAGGGTACAACTCACATGAGTCTTCTACCGAATGGTTATAGTACGCTTGCTACGTACCACTAAATTGAAACTGACAAAGATGCAAATAATACAAATAGATAGGCCCAAGCCTCACTAAGAGAAAATACAATAATGACTAAAGCAAAATTAAATATACAAATGAATAAAAGAAATAGAAATGAAATTGAGATAAATACCGAAAAGATAAATACCGAAACAATGACCTAAATTAACCGAGCAAATGCAATGAAATAAAGTAACGACGAATTAACCGAACAAATGAAATAAAGCGAATAAATAAGAAAATATTAAAAACCTAATTTTCTAGGCTTATTACCTTGTGCACAATGTAAAGTACCATAGATAACTTACAATAGTTTGGGAACCAAATACAATAATATACAAATATGTCATATAAAAACAAAGGTATGCTAAATATGAAAAAGGCAATTAATAAACATAATGTATCAAATAAATGTCTGAAATATAAAAACCATAGTTACTTAAAGTCACCACACTAATTGTTCCCAAACGAATCCCAATGATTCCTAAAAAGTCTGCTACTGTATCCCAAAATGAGCACCAGGATGGCGCCAAATTAGGCCTCCTGTAGATCCAGGTGCGAAGACGAAAATTGAGTTGGAATGCTCCCCAAAGCTTGCTCCCAATGACATACTCCCAGATTGACTTGGCGGTGGCTGGAATCGGCTCCTTCCACGTGGTCGAAGGGTCTACATAGTAGGGTTTAATATTCTTCCCAAATGGCTAAAACAAACATTTCCCAGTCTTAGTTTCAATTTCCCATCGGACATGTGTGAGTAAAAAAAACAACAGAAGTAATGAAGAAGAGGTTTTTAGAATGAACAGAAATAAAAAACATCAATTAGCAAATGTAAAAAGGTATGAGTTTAACCTTGAGGTACAATTTGGACACATAATATGATAGTTAGAATAAAATATTATAGGATAATGATATTTCCAGTGTGATATGGTATAGCATTAGATTTTCTTTTTATTCACAATTTATCAGATATTGGGTGTGGACAGATTTTAAACTTTACTAACCAAAAATTGCGACTATGAGAACTTTCTCCGAACACATATTGTACATAGTGGAATGATTAAGAGAAACCAAATTAGGAAAGAATGTTTTAAATGAAAAACTAGTGTTAATATCCAACCTAACCTTTATATTTCAAAAAAAATATATATTTACCGGAATCTCTTATTGGTTACTGTTTTTCCTCACGAACACGCTGGATGGATTCTGCAAACCCTTGGGATACCATTTACACTTCCCATTTAACTGTATTTCCCAATGAATGACTTAAAAAAATGAGACCTTCCGCCATTATGGCTCCAAAAGTTCGTCGACCGAACCGACTTCCAGCACACTTAACAGTCAAGTAAAGGACGATCGCCTTGTCAAATTTTCAGAACATGCAAGAATATTTCTCGCTACCAACTCACGAAACTCACAGCAGTTTTAAGCGTGTTGTGGTATGGCGTCATACAAGTCAACCAGTGATACCACACATAATTAGGTGTGGCATCGTCGCAAGAAATTTTAAATATAAATATAATAATCAGAAATGGTAAATTACGCGAAAATTAGGGAATTTTATTAAGAGATCACGAGAAAATAATTATTAAAAAGTTATTAAAGCGCTAAAAATGATATTATAACTGGTGGACCGTTACAAACTGTCTAGTGATTTTAGTAGGTATTTTTTTGTTTTGGCCAATTTTGCCAAAATTGGCAAAATTACTAACTATTTAGTAATTATTATTAACCATTCAGTGATTTTTTTTGTCAATTTTTCCAAGTTGGCAAAATTATTTACTAAAATCACTAGCCAGTTGTGTCTGAGTTTAGCGAACTGACTATACTAACCTTTAGTGTCGTTGTCTATGAACTTGGGGCCCCAGAAAATTGCACTCTTTTCTGCATCAAACCAGCAACTTTTCGATGTTTCTACCACGCCGATTACTGATTTTATTTTTGAATTTTTGTTACACGCGGACGGCACGATGTCTGTTGTTAGCCGCTTTTCGAATGTCTCTCTGGTACTGTGTTTCTTGAGCTTATGCGCAGCAACGGTTCTTTCGTACCCTGCGTAGAAGTACCAGCTGTGTGTTTTTGAAGTTTTTAATTTTAAATATTTAGCCGCAAAGTGGTTTGCGCTAACAATGAACTAAGCTAAACCCTTTCTAATCTCGGACTAAAATTTAATCCGAGGTAACAGCAGGTTTAAATCGAGACTAACTTGATGTTGACGTTTGTGTTCATAACCTTAAAAACATTTTATTTGCTTTTACATAAATAATATATTAATAATAATATATTATTATACCCATTCAACATTTAAATAATATATTATTTTTATAATGGAGAGAGACTATTTTATAGACGATTTAAGATTAATAGAAGAAATAAATGAGTATAGAGACACATTAAAGTATATAAAATTAGAAAAAATCCTTTAGAGGAATTAGAAAAAGGTGAATTCAAAATCAAATACCGCTTTTCAAAAGCTACTGCAATTTTTATAATTGACATGGTCAGAAATGACTTAGCTGGCGATTCTAGAGGTGGACATGTACCTCCCCACATAAAAGTCGTGTGTGCAATAAGAACTTGGGCACGTCGAGGAGAAGTAAGTAATTATTATCAAAGTTAGTAATAAAAGTGTACTTATTATTATAAATTTTTTTTACTGCTCTAAATTTACTAATTCCTTTATAGTCTCACCAGATTCAAGATGATGCTGCAGATATCAGTGGTATCAGCAGCCAGCCAACAGTTTCCCTTATCTGTAAACAAGTTGCTTTAGCTCTGGTAGTACACAGAGCTCGGTGGATTAAAATGCCACAAAATGATCTGTAGCAAAATAGAGTGATTGCCGGGTTTTATGGAATATGTGGATTTAGGCAAGTGGAGCTATTGACTGCACCCATATTCGAATTCCAAAAGTGGGTGGAAACATTGGACAATATTACATAAACAGAAAAGGATACAGTTCAATAAATGTACAAGTTAAGAGTAATTGTGTAGACTGATTTGGTATATACTTAATGAAAGTTAAACGCTTTAATTACTTTTAAAATAGCATGGAAAGCATTATAAGTTGTAAGATAAAAAAAGATGAAACTGGTAGAGGTGGAAAATTTAGCTATAGAAACGTATAAATTTACATTATATTGATAGTTTCCCACTTTTAGACGGGAATTATAATTTTAAATAAATCAAGTAGGTATATAAATTTTAAGAATATTAACCTTTCATTGCTAACGTGAATTATTTTGACATAAGTGCTAACGTCCGTCTCTGGGACCGTATGTTTATACATGCCCTAGTACTGTAAATTTTACAAATTTTTAAAATTTAAACTTCAAGGGTCTTATTAAATACTTTTTTATTTAAAATAAATTCAGTTTTATTTAAAAATTATGTTTATAAACATTTATTTTGACAAAAATAATTCCTTAACAAAAACAAGCACCTATTCTAAAAAGTGAGAAAAAAACCCTAAAATATTAATATAAACAAAAAATTTGCTGAGTTATTTTTAAACTAAAGATGAAATTATCCACTTATAATAACCACACTTAAGCAATTCTAATAATACGAAGTAACTTTAAACTTAAAAAAAGTCAATCATTTTCTAAACATTCCACACATATACCCTTTATGTGTTCTAAGCACATAAATTTATTACACGAGTAACAACTGTACTTTGTTTTTCGACTTTTCTGGCTTCCACAGTAAAAACAACGACCATGAATTTTTTTAATATTTTGTACATTCAATGTGATATCAAACATTTCTCTGAGTCGCATACTTATCCTTGGCAGGTTTGTTGCAATTGCTCTACGTCTTGCATGTGGTTCAAGCAGTTGAATACCCATTGTCTCTAAAAATGCTCTTCTAAGTGGTATGCGTTGGGCTGTCCGAGCAGAATTAGCCCGTCCGCACATGGAGCGACGCTCGAAGCACTCGGCTCGATTCAAATCGCGTAGATTTCTCCGTGCCACTCAAGTTCCTTCGTTGTGGCATTGGGCTCCGTACACGAGGCGTTTACGATTGCAAAATCTCCTCGTCTTGTACGACTCTCGTGTCTTGCGATCCGTAGTGCACGAGAAAGTTCGAGTGATACGCACGTTTTTAGTCATAAAAGGTAGTTTATTTTATTTGTTTCCTTCGTTTTTTGTTGTTTTTTTTTTGCGCTGAATGAAATTTTACTTTTATTTAAAGATCGGTGCATGATATGTTCATTGATTGTAGTACTACCTACTAACTTTGTGGAAATATATTGTTTGTAATATAAAATTCTCAAAACATTGAACTTTTGTTTCTAGGTGTTTATTATAAAATTCTTTGGGGAAAGAGAACCTTCAATTGTATAATGCTCATTGTATACAAATGATACCAAAAATGTAACAATACCGTACTTTTTACAGATCTAAATAGTCGTTTGGGTTGATAAATAAAAAAGATGTGAGCAAACTGAATCGACTAGTGTGCGGAGAGCAATCGCTTATGCCGCAAGGTTCGTACAAGACGAGCAAGACGCGCGAACTTCGAGACGGGTCTTAGATCGACCCATGTGCGGACGGTCTTACACTTGTATATTGTAAATGAATTTATGCCGGCGATATTCAATATTACATAAAATATCACCATGGGCAGCGATTAGTCGATCTGGCACAATTGTAGCTTTCACACATCTCATCAATAGTGTCGACTCCTCCTTAGCTAAGTTGTATGATATTAAATGTCAATATATCTATGTCAGAGGGTGAGCAGAAGTCTGGATCGGCCAATACTGGGTCTGTAGGAAAGGGCCTAGCCTGGTAAGATATGAAAAGTGTCCCCAGCTCGATTCGAATTCCATATAGGTCACCGTTTAGCATATATAGTGAAACTAACTTTCTGAAATTTTTATCCCCCTAGGTGGTCATGTGACCCACCTAGAGCCTAATTAGGGTTTTTAAGTTTTTATTTTTTATCTCAGCCGTATCGAGAACTAGCGAAAAACTTTAAATAAAAAAGTTGTAAGCTTTAAAAAGTTCTGTCCAAAATTTTTTATTTTTGGCGGGAAACTTAAGTTTTAGAACGATTTTAAAATTTTAAATGAGTATAAAAAAATAACTAAGATATTCGATTTCACGAAAAAAATATATAACGTGTATTTTTACATAATATGTTACCCTGAATTTTTTCAAATTTTTAAAATTGGTGAAACGCGCCTTTAAAAATAAAAAACCTCATTTTTTCGGCTTTTTTTTTTCGTTTTTGATATAATTTTATATACAGGGTCAGGCAGATAACTGGCCTATTAGAAATATCTCGAGAACTAAAAGCAACAGAATCATGAAAATTGGAATACAGGGGTTTTGAAGGATGATCTATTAAATGATAATATTTTCATCCCTTTGCAACTTCCGGTTATACCGGAAGTTGCTTATAACTTCGTTTTTTTAAATGGGACACCCTGTATATTTTTACATTTTTGGATTCTCTTTGGTGTCTGCTTTTTTAAAATATAAGGATTTGTAATGTTATACAGGGTATTTTAAAAGATAATTACGTTTTTTTATTAATTTCGTAGCAATATTCACACCCTGTAGTAGTAGTTTGACAACTAAAACTCTACTTACGTTCAAATGATTTTTAATATAGTCTACTATTGCTAAGAATCATTAGTATAGCTAAATTTTTAATTTTAGTATACAGGGTTGGTCGAAACTCGGAATGAGTATTTTCTGAGTTTTCTTAAATGGAACACCCTGTATTTTAGTATTGTAATGAAATGCTATTTTATGGTACTTTTTTATTTCTTAAGCATTGTCTATACCTAACTGCTTTAATTTGTGCTTAATTGTTAGTCGCACCAACAATCTTAACTACGTAGGTATTTTGATAGCTAAACCATTATTGGTAATTTTAAGGATTAGTCTGGATTAATATGTATTTATTTCTGAAAAATTATTTGTGATTGAATATTTTCACGGCCAACCTAATAAAATTTTACGTATTTTTTGTTGCAATTAATGTTTAGCTTGAATCACCAATGACTCACAAATTAAAGCAGTTAGGTATAGGGAATACTTATAAAATAAAAAAGTACTATGAAATATCATTTCATTACAATACTAAAATACAGGGTGTTCTATTTAAGAAAACTCAGAAAATATTCATTCCGAGTTTCGAACAACCCTGTATACTAAAATTCCAAAATTAGCTATACTAATGATTCTTAACAATAATAGACTATTATAAAAATCCCTTGAACGTAAACAGAGTTTTTAAGGTCAAACTATTACAATTCTACAGGGTGTGAATGTTGCTACGAAATTAATAAAAAAAGTAAATATCTTTTAAAATACCCTGTATAATATTACAAAAACTCATATTTTAAGAAAAAAGATATTGAGGAGAATCCAAAAATGTAAAAATATACAGGGTGTCCCATTTAAAAAAATCAAGTTATAAGCAACTTCCGGTATAACCGGAAGTTGCAAAGAGATGAAAATATTTTCATTTAATAGATCATCCCTCAAAACCCCTTTATTCCAATTTTCATGATTCTGTTGCATTTAGTTCTCGAGATATTTCTAATAGGCCAGTTATCTGCCTCACCCTATATATTTTTCAAAAAAGGTAACACCGTCACTAGAATAGGTAAAAAACTAAAAAATAATTGGGGTTTGCTTAATAAAAATTTTTTGTAATGCCATCCATTTTCAAGATACAGGGCGTTAAAGAAAACAAAACTTCACACATTTTTTACGATTTTGCCGAAACTATTGGCAACATTGTAATACAATTTAGGGAGCTTTAAGAGGTAGTTGTTGTGCATTTTTTGACATACAATTAAGGATTCTATATTTATCATTGGCGCGCATAGGGGTTATGGTCTGAACTTTTTAAAGAAAAAAGATAGTACGCCACTGACATATTTCAAATTAATAATCGTTTTTGAATTCCTCTTTAAATTGGCGATAAAAAAAACTATCTTCTCATTTTTTCATACAACTCGCCGTTTTGCTGCAAAAAATAAAATATCTTAACGCTTCCAAAGTATTCGAATTAGTTTTTATAATGGATGTACGAGTTTATGTATTAGATGTAGAAACTACTAGAAGTTCCAATACTTTGTAAGGGTTAAAGATGTTTTATTTTTTGAATAAAAATGACGCGTCGTATGAAAAAATCGGAAAATAGATTTTTTCTCACAAATTTAACGAGGAATTCAAAAACGATTGTCAATTTGAAATAAGTCAGTGGCGTACTATCTTTTTTCTTTAAAAAGTTCAGACCATTACCCCTATGCGCGCCAATGATAAATATAAAATTCTTAATTGTATGTCAAAAAATGAACAAGAATTACCTCTTAAAACTCGCCAAATTTTATTACAATGTTGCCAATAGTTTCGGCAAAATCGTTAAAAATGTGAAAAATTTTGTTTTCTTCAACGCCCTGTATCTTGAAAATGGATGGCATTACAAAAAATTTTTATTAAGCAAACCCCAATTATATTTCAGTTTTTTACCTATTCTAGTGACGGTGTTACCTTTTTTGAAAAACATGTATAAAATTGTATCAAAAAACGAAAAAAAAAACAAAAAAAATGCGGTTTTTTATTTTTAAAGGTGCGTTTCACCAATTTTAAAAATTTGAAAAAATCCAGGGTGAAATATTATGCAAAAATACACGTTATATATTTTTTTCGTGAAAATGAATGTCTTAGTTATTTTTTTATACTCATTTAAAATTTTAAAATCGTTCTAAAATTTAAATTTCCCGCCAAAAATTAAAATATAAATTTTTTTCGGATAGAACTTTTTAAAGCTTACATCTTTTTTATTTAAAGTTTTTCGCTAGTTCTCGATGCGGCTGAGATAAAAAATAAAAACTTAAAAACCCTAATTAGGCTCTAGGTGGGTCACATGACCACCTAGGGTGCTAAAAATTTCAGAAAGTTAGTTTCACTATATATGCTTAACGGTGACCCATATGGAATTCGAATCGAGTTGGGGGCACTTTTCATCATCTTACCCGGCTAGGCCCTTTAAGCTCATTCACCGAAATTGGTACTTAGGGAAGTTTCGTAGTGATATTGTCTAATACTGAACATTTTATTTTAATGCTAATGTCGGTAGAAGAAGAGAAGATAGTCAAATCAGACATTACACACACGTCGGTCACACACGCATTGACTGTTCCCGTTCCACGTGCCTCGCGTTTTGACTGCTGCGAAATCGTGTATGGCGTCACTCGCGAATTAACTGTTCGTGCACGACTTTTGATTGTTCGTATCGGTTTTAACGTTTATTGACTATCTTGGATGGCCGTTAGGCAAATAGATTAATGAGATGTACCGTCAAGGGATGAGCGGTACCCGAGTACCATCGAAGGATCGTAGAGAAAAGAGGAAGATTTCTTCTGTCGCAAATCCAAGTATAATTGTCTGTCTGTAGGAGTAAGGGTAAAATTAGGAGGGGATGAATTAGGTAGTACTGGCAGGACATGGCTGGCTTGAAATTTATTTGGATTAAGGGTTTTATTACAGATTTAACACAGTAAAAAATATAATATTTTTACATGTGAAAATTGAACAGGGTGGTTCATTAGTATTGCAACAAAAGAGAAGTCTTGGCCGACCGCCGTATAACAGTAAACACCTCGAGAATGACGTAATCGAATGATCTAGGCCTCGGCGGAGAGGAGGAGAGACTTCTCGAACGTACGTCCCGTAGGCGGAACAAGCTGATAGCTGGAGATGGGCGTCGATTGTTCCAGAATAACAACTGGGTATAAATACGGGCATATTTGTAAATAGAGTTTAGTCTTAAGCTAAAGTTTGTAAAGTAAACTTGTATAAATAAATAATAAAGTCGTAAATAAATACCCGAACGCTCGTTTTTGTTATAGTTGGTGTCAGGTGTGGGGTAAACTTAGTGCGATATAAATAAGTGAATTACAGAGAGACTTTAAAAGACTTTTGAACTTTATTCGTCGGGAATAACCGGAGTGCGTTAATTGTTCGGTATTCGGAAAGACTTTTAAAAGACATTTTGAAAAGTACGTGTGTGCCGACTAAAGATGTTGCTAGAAGAACTTTCGCTAAAACAGCTCCGTGAACAATTAGAAGAGTACGAGCAAGATGCCAGTGGGTCCAAGAAAGTCCTGAAAGCACGACTCGAGGAGGTCCTCAAGAAGAATGGAGATGACCCAAAGACGTTCCACTTCCAGTCAGCAGAACAAGCGATCTTATCGAAATTCGAAAGTGTTTCTCAAAAGATCGATGAAACGTCTAAGATAAGTCTAAGTCTTTCTCAAAAGATCGATGAAACTTCTAGAAAGAACAACGAAAAACTTGAAGAAGTTAGTACACAGAACAACGAGAAACTCGAAGAAGTTAGTAGACAGAACAACGAGAAATTTGAAAGTGTTTCTCAAAAGATCGATGAAACTTCTAGAAAAAGCGACGAGAAATTTGAAAGTGTTTCTCAAGTAATTAAAGACGTTTGTAGACAGAACGACGAGAAATTTGAAAAAGTTTCTAGAACATTCGATAAGATGCAGAAAAGTGTAGAGACCGTAGAAGAAAAGATCAAACAACTAGAGAGCATGATAACTGATACAAAAGTACAACCGTCAGTTCATGCAGTAGCTTTAGATCCTGTAGTGAAAGATGAACTACCGAGAGAAGAAATGTCGCATAATATGAGATTCAAATTACCACCATTTGATGGAAAGTCCTCTTGGTTCATATACCTTAGACAATTCGAAGCTATTGCGACCGCCAATCATTGGACCGAACAAGAAAAGGCTGTTTCCTTGACTGCTGCTTTGCGAGGTGATGCTGCAGATATATTAAGATCAATTCCTAAGGGTCAAGAAAAATGTTACCAGACCTTGTTCACTCGTCTAGAAAAACGCTATGGAGATGCCCATCTACAACAAGTATACAAAGCACAACTGCGAAGTAAAAGTCAACGAGCAAGTGAGAATCTGCAAGAATTTGAAGCAGATGTGGCTCGTGTGGTGCGGTTGGCTTATCCGGAGGTGCCAGACAGCGTTTTAGAAGAAATTACGGTAGATACCTTTGTCAATGGGCTGAAAGATAGTGAACTACAGAAAGTTTTACGACTAGCAAGACCGAAAGTTTTAGATGAAGCACTTGCTATTGCCTTGGAACACGAAGCAGCTAGCCAAGCTTCACGAAACCATCGAGTAATAGCCGTGGTAAAAAGTAAATATCTTTTAAAATACCCTGTATAATATTACAAAAACTCATATTTTAAGAAAAAAGATATTGAGGAGAATCCAAAAATGTAAAAATATACAGGGTGTCCCATTTAAAAAAATCAAGTTATAAGCAACTTCCAGTATAACCGGAAGTTGCAAAGAGATGAAAATATTTTCATTTAATAGATCATCCCTCAAAACCCCTTTATTCCAATTTTCATGATTCTGTTGCATTTAGTTCTCGAGATATTTCTAATAGGCCAGTTATCTGCCTCACCCTATATATTTTTCAAAAAAGGTAACACCGTCACTAGAATAGGTAAAAAACTAAAAAATAATTGGGGTTTGCTTAATAAAAATTTTTTGTAATGCCATCCATTTTCAAGATACAGGGCGTTAAAGAAAACAAAACTTCACACATTTTTTACGATTTTGCCGAAACTATTGGCAACATTGTAATACAATTTAGGGAGCTTTAAGAGGTAGTTGTTGTGCATTTTTTGACATACAATTAAGGATTCTATATTTATCATTGGCGCGCATAGGGGTTATGGTCTGAACTTTTTAAAGAAAAAAGATAGTACGCCACTGACATATTTCAAATTAATAATCGTTTTTGAATTCCTCTTTAAATTGGCGATAAAAAAAACTATCTTCTCATTTTTTCATACAACTCGCCGTTTTGCTGCAAAAAATAAAATATCTTAACGCTTCCAAAGTATTCGAATTAGTTTTTATAATGGATGTACGAGTTTATGTATTAGATGTAGAAACTACTAGAAGTTCCAATACTTTGTAAGGGTTAAAGATGTTTTATTTTTTGAATAAAAATGACGCGTCGTATGAAAAAATCGGAAAATAGATTTTTTCTCACAAATTTAACGAGGAATTCAAAAACGATTGTCAATTTGAAATAAGTCAGTGGCGTACTATCTTTTTTCTTTAAAAAGTTCAGACCATTACCTCTATGCGCGCCAATGATAAATATAAAATTCTTAATTGTATGTCAAAAAATGAACAAGAATTACCTCTTAAAACTCGCCAAATTTTATTACAATGTTGCCAATAGTTTCGGCAAAATCGTTAAAAATGTGAAAAATTTTGTTTTCTTCAACGCCCTGTATCTTGAAAATGGATGGCATTACAAAAAATTTTTATTAAGCAAACCCCAATTATATTTCAGTTTTTTACCTATTCTAGTGACGGTGTTACCTTTTTTGAAAAACATGTATAAAATTGTATCAAAAAACGAAAAAAAAAACAAAAAAAATGCGGTTTTTTATTTTTAAAGGTGCGTTTCACCAATTTTAAAAATTTGAAAAAATCCAGGGTGAAATATTATGCAAAAATACACGTTATATATTTTTTTCGTGAAAATGAATGTCTTAGTTATTTTTTTATACTCATTTAAAATTTTAAAATCGTTCTAAAATTTAAATTTCCCGCCAAAAATTAAAATATAAATTTTTTTCGGATAGAACTTTTTAAAGCTTACATCTTTTTTATTTAAAGTTTTTCGCTAGTTCTCGATGCGGCTGAGATAAAAAATAAAAACTTAAAAACCCTAATTAGGCTCTAGGTGGGTCACATGACCACCTAGGGTGCTAAAAATTTCAGAAAGTTAGTTTCACTATATATGCTTAACGGTGACCCATATGGAATTCGAATCGAGTTGGGGGCACTTTTCATCATCTTACCCGGCTAGGCCCTTTAAGCTCATTCACCGAAATTGGTACTTAGGGAAGTTTCGTAGTGATATTGTCTAATACTGAACATTTTATTTTAATGCTAATGTCGGTAGAAGAAGAGAAGATAGTCAAATCAGACATTACACACACGTCGGTCACACACGCATTGACTGTTCCCGTTCCACGTGCCTCGCGTTTTGACTGCTGCGAAATCGTGTATGGCGTCACTCGCGAATTAACTGTTCGTGCACGACTTTTGATTGTTCGTATCGGTTTTAACGTTTATTGACTATCTTGGATGGCCGTTAGGCAAATAGATTAATGAGATGTACCGTCAAGGGATGAGCGGTACCCGAGTACCATCGAAGGATCGTAGAGAAAAGAGGAAGATTTCTTCTGTCGCAAATCCAAGTATAATTGTCTGTCTGTAGGAGTAAGGGTAAAATTAGGAGGGGATGAATTAGGTAGTACTGGCAGGACATGGCTGGCTTGAAATTTATTTGGATTAAGGGTTTTATTACAGATTTAACACAGTAAAAAATATAATATTTTTACATGTGAAAATTGAACAGGGTGGTTCATTAGTATTGCAACAAAAGAGAAGTCTTGGCCGACCGCCGTATAACAGTAAACACCTCGAGAATGACGTAATCGAATGATCTAGGCCTCGGCGGAGAGGAGGAGAGACTTCTCGAACGTACGTCCCGTAGGCGGAACAAGCTGATAGCTGGAGATGGGCGTCGATTGTTCCAGAATAACAACTGGGTATAAATACGGGCATATTTGTAAATAGAGTTTAGTCTTAAGCTAAAGTTTGTAAAGTAAACTTGTATAAATAAATAATAAAGTCGTAAATAAATACCCGAACGCTCGTTTTTGTTATAGTTGGTGTCAGGTGTGGGGTAAACTTAGTGCGATATAAATAAGTGAATTACAGAGAGACTTTAAAAGACTTTTGAACTTTATTCGTCGGGAATAACCGGAGTGCGTTAATTGTTCGGTATTCGGAAAGACTTTTAAAAGACATTTTGAAAAGTACGTGTGTGCCGACTAAAGATGTTGCTAGAAGAACTTTCGCTAAAACAGCTCCGTGAACAATTAGAAGAGTACGAGCAAGATGCCAGTGGGTCCAAGAAAGTCCTGAAAGCACGACTCGAGGAGGTCCTCAAGAAGAATGGAGATGACCCAAAGACGTTCCACTTCCAGTCAGCAGAACAAGCGATCTTATCGAAATTCGAAAGTGTTTCTCAAAAGATCGATGAAACGTCTAAGATAAGTCTAAGTCTTTCTCAAAAGATCGATGAAACTTCTAGAAAGAACAACGAAAAACTTGAAGAAGTTAGTACACAGAACAACGAGAAACTCGAAGAAGTTAGTAGACAGAACAACGAGAAATTTGAAAGTGTTTCTCAAAAGATCGATGAAACTTCTAGAAAAAGCGACGAGAAATTTGAAAGTGTTTCTCAAGTAATTAAAGACGTTTGTAGACAGAACGACGAGAAATTTGAAAAAGTTTCTAGAACATTCGATAAGATGCAGAAAAGTGTAGAGACCGTAGAAGAAAAGATCAAACAACTAGAGAGCATGATAACTGATACAAAAGTACAACCGTCAGTTCATGCAGTAGCTTTAGATCCTGTAGTGAAAGATGAACTACCGAGAGAAGAAATGTCGCATAATATGAGATTCAAATTACCACCATTTGATGGAAAGTCCTCTTGGTTCATATACCTTAGACAATTCGAAGCTATTGCGACCGCCAATCATTGGACCGAACAAGAAAAGGCTGTTTCCTTGACTGCTGCTTTGCGAGGTGATGCTGCAGATATATTAAGATCAATTCCTAAGGGTCAAGAAAAATGTTACCAGACCTTGTTCACTCGTCTAGAAAAACGCTATGGAGATGCCCATCTACAACAAGTATACAAAGCACAACTGCGAAGTAAAAGTCAACGAGCAAGTGAGAATCTGCAAGAATTTGAAGCAGATGTGGCTCGTGTGGTGCGGTTGGCTTATCCGGAGGTGCCAGACAGCGTTTTAGAAGAAATTACGGTAGATACCTTTGTCAATGGGCTGAAAGATAGTGAACTACAGAAAGTTTTACGACTAGCAAGACCGAAAGTTTTAGATGAAGCACTTGCTATTGCCTTGGAACACGAAGCAGCTAGCCAAGCTTCACGAAACCATCGAGTAATAGCCGTGGAAAAAGACGATAAGAGAAAAGATGAACGTTTGGTGCAAATGGTACGGAAGGTGATTCGTGACACGATGCCGAAGAGACGCGTGAAGAGGGCTGGAAGAGTTCGTTCAAATACAGATGCTTCCTCGATACGGCCATGCGGTGAAAGTTGTAATCACCGGCTTAAAGTAGAGGAACGGCTTTGCCCTGTGAGACGAACTACCGTCGTTAATGAGCAATGGCAGCCCCAACAGTTACAAGACGCCCAGGAGGATGATCCATGTATAAAAAGAGTATTAGATTGGATGCGGCAAGGTGAGAGACCTAGTTGGCAAAACATTAGTGCATGTAGTCCGGAAGTCAAGGCCTACTGGAGCCAATGGAATTGCCTGATACTAAAAGATGATCTTTTGTACAGAACCTTTGAGAACGATGATGGTACAGAATCTAAGCTTCAGTTGATTGTACCTAAAAGTAAAGTGTCAGAAGTATTGCGTCAGTTGCATGACGGTACATCAGGTGGACACTTTGGTATTACGAAGACTCTGCAAAAGGTTCGAGAACGGTTCTATTGGGTGAACTGTAAAGATGATATAAGAAGATGGTGCCAGAAATGTGAACTGTGTGCATCCGGTAATGGCCCAGTTGGTAAAAAGAGAGCACCCATGAGACAGTATAATGTTGGCAGTCCTATGGAAAGAGTAGCAATCGACATTGCAGGTCCATTTCCAGAAACTGATGCTGGAAATAAATACATCCTGGTAGCCATGGATTATTTTACGAAATGGACCGAGGCCTATGCATTACCAAATCAAGAAGCTGCTACCGTTGCAGAGGTACTTGTTAAAAAATTCTTCAGCCGATTTGGTGTTCCCTGGAGATCCACTCCGACCAAGGGCGAAACTTTGAGTCAGCTCTTTTCCAAAACGTTTGTAAATTGATTGGTGTCAATAAGACCAGAACAACACCCCTGCATCCTCAATCAGATGGGATGGTCGAGAGGATGAACCGAACGATGGGTAAACACTTGTCCAAAGTTGTATCTGAAAATCAGCGAGATTGGGACCAACACATTCATTTATTCCTGATGGCCTACCGCTCGGCCGTAAATAAAACTACAGGTCAAACACCAACCTGCCTGATGTTGGGTCGTGAAGTTCGTTTGCCCTGCGACCTAGAGTTTGGCTGCAGACCTTCCGAGGAACATGTTGCAGGCGAAGAATACGTCGACCGCCTGAAGTTACGAATGAACAACATTTATGAATTTGCCCGACAACACATCCAGATAGCCAGTGACAGAATGAAAGATCAATATGATTCTCGATGCAAGAATGAAAGCTTTGAAATAGGTGATCTTGTCTGGCTTTATAATCCACAACGTCGTCGCGGCTTGTGTCCTAAACTTCAAAGACAATGGGAAGGTCCGTATGAAGTTAAGAAGAAAATAAATGACGTAATATACAGAATTAAGAAGTTGCCAAACGGTAAACCAAAAGTTATTCACATAAATCGTCTTGCACCACATGCTGGCTCAAATGAAACAGAAGAAGCCCGAGTCCTCCAACAGGAGATGAAAGACGCCGCACAGCCAAGTTTTAATCAATTTATGTCAAATTAAGCAGCGAGAAAGAGTGCTAGATTCGGTGTGACCACAGAAGTTCAGCAAGATCTGTTTGGTGTTCCAGAAAACGTCTCTCTAGTCCACTGTGTTGCCCAAGATCTCGAGATGACTAAAGGAATCTCGTCCATATTCAATAGAAAGTTCGGCCGCCTGGACGAGTTAAGACATCAGCACCCTAAAATTGGAAGAGTACTGCGATTGGAAGATGGTCCTCGATCTTTGCTGTATATGGTGACCAGGAAGTCTTATACGGACACGCCAAGCTACGAGAACATATGGCGTGCTCTAACTAATTTGAAGAAAATCGTGTGTAATTATGACATCAAAGATTTGGCTTTACCAAAAATAGGCCATGCAGTAGAAAATCTGGATTGGAAGATTGTGAGAAGCATGCTTGAAGTGATCTTCAGAGAAACTGGCGTACGAATTACTGTGTGTTGCATGAACCCGAAGATGTCATACCCTTCAAAGACAGTAGACTGCTACTTCTTTTCTAGGGGTGTATGCAGAGCTGGAGAATCCTGTAGATTCCGCCATCCTGGGCCTTCATCTAGAGTTGCTGATCGGGACGCTCAGATCTTAAGAGGGGAGCAGTGCAACGAAAGAGAAGTCTTGGTCGACCGCCGTATAACAGTAAACACCTCGAGAATGACGTAATCGAATGATCTAGGCCTAGGCGGAGAGGAGGAGAGACTTCTCGAACGTACGTCCCGTAGGCGGCACAAGCTGATAGCTGGAGATGGGCGTCGATTGTTCCAGAATAACAACTGGGTATAAATACGGGCATATTTGTAAATAGAGTTTAGTCTTAAGCTAAAGTTTGTAAAGTAAACTTGTATAAATAAATAATAAAGTCGTAAATAAATACCCGAACGCTCGTTTTTGTTACAGTATTGTTGTTTTCAACAGTATCATTGCTGACATCACATGGATTTTCAATTACTGGAGCATTATCGTTATTTAAAGCTGAGTTTTCCGTAAAGACAGGGTTATTTTTGTCTTCTTCATCTCTCACAGTGGTATTTGATCGCTCTTCAATAACTACAGCGTTTTCATAAACAGTGGCCGGTGCAAAATCTAAATCTGTAAACAAACGCCTATTGTATGAGAAGGTGCCAGCCTTTCTGAATCAATTTGTGGCATTCTGTACAGTAGCACTTTTTTCATAGGCAATGGAGGCAAGTCCAGCTATATCAAAGTGATTTACCCTTCTTCCGGGATGATTCTTTTGAAAGGTGTCAAGGGCTTGCTCATAAGCCACTGAATGAACGGTAAACTGACAAGTCCAATGGTTGTAGCTTATGGCTAGTATGAGGGGGAATACTGACCATAATTACATGGTTTTGTCGAGCTAAATTCAAAGCTTCCAAGTTTTGATGAGTGGTGCGATTGTCTAGAATCAATAAAACTGCTCTGTTTTCTGTTGATCTTGTTTTATCAATAAAAAAATTTGTGGCCAGTTGTTGAAAGTGTTGTTAGTTATCCAACCAGAATCCGAAACCCAAACTTGAGAACCAGTAGGAGCTCCATCTAAAAGGCGTTCATTCATTCTTTTTCTATGTCCAATTATTAAACAAGGTGGGATGAATCAACCAGTTGAGCTGCAAGCACAGATTATTGTGGTAAGTTGCCCTTTTTCTGCTGTTGCTACAAGTACTACTTGTTTTCCGCCTTTTATAGAAAGAACTTTTGGAGGTTTGGAAGCACTGGTCTTGACCACAGTCTCATCCATATTATACAGAGTGTCCCGAAAAGATTGGTCATAAATTATACCACACATTCTGGGGTCAAAAATAGTTCGGTTGAACCTAACTTACCTTAGTACAAATGTGCTCATAAAAAAAGTTACAGCCCTTTGAACTTACAAAATAAAAATCGATTTTTTTCAATATTTTGAAAACTATTGAGAGATTTTTTATTCAAAATGGACATGTATCATTCTTATGACAGGAACATCTAAAACAAAATTATAGTAAAATTTGTCCATCCCATAAAATTTTATGGAGGTTTTGTTCCCTTAAACTCCTCCAAACTTTTGTGTAGCTTCCAATTAATTCATTATTGTGGTACCATTAGTTAAACACAACGTTTTAAAAACTTTTTAGCCTCTTAGTATTTTTTTGATAACCCAGTTTTTATCGAGATACCGCTTCTTTTTAAATATATGTACATAAAATTTTTATGGAGGTTTTGTTCCTTTAAACCTCCCAAATGTTTGTGTACGTTCCAATTAAACTATTATTGTGGTACCATTAGTTAAACACAGTGTTTTTAAAAATTTTGCCTCTTAGTCTTTTTTTGATAAGTCACCTTTTATCGAGATGTGGCTTCTTTTTCAAAATATACCAAAAAATGTAAGTTATAAATAAATTTTCAGATTATTAACGGGCGTCTATAATCATACTTAACCATATACAAATATTTGTGGTGAATTCGACAAATATTCAAAATATCTCGATAAACTGGCTTATCAAAAAAGTACTAAGAGGCAAAAAAGTTTTAGAAACATTGTGTTTAACTACTGGTGCCACAAAAATAATTTAATTGAAACGTACACAAAAGTTTGGGGGGGGGGGGGTTTAAGAGAACAATACCCCATAAAATTTTTATGGGGTGCACAAATTTCACTATAATTTTTTTAAGATGAGCCTGCCCTAAGAAGGCCACACACTCGTTTTCAATAAAAAATCTCTAATAGTTTTTGATATATTGGAAAAACTCGATTTTCACTTTGTAACTTCAAAGGCTGTAACTTTTTTTATGAGCACATTTGTACTAAGGTAAGTTAGATTCAATCAACCTATTTTTGACCCCAGAATCTGTTGTATAATGTATGACCAATCATTTTGGGACACTCTGTATATGTCATCGGGTCGTGTCATAAAGTTATGGTGAGATATAACGCTCCACAGGTTATCATAGAATCGATTTACTTGAGTGTGATTAAAAGCAGAACAACGAGCTAAAGCTGTGGGTTCTGGTGTCCTGTATGTTAGTTGGGGATGTCTTCTCATAAACCATCAAGCCATGCCTTTACAGCTTTTTCACATGTAAAAGGATGCGGAATATTGTATAAGGACATATTTGAGGAGCTGAGTATCAAAGACGGACTACTCCATGTTGTATTTTTTCAGGAAAGCTGAAAAACTGTAGCGCCTTATATTCTCTACATCCAATTGTGATTTTTTTATGAATATACTTCTAGCGTGTCTGAATACTTCTGAATAACGAAAATGTAAATATATTTATGGTTTATTCCCTAAAATCAATAAAGAAAATGGAGTTGGCCGATTTTGCAACCAAGCTCTGGAGCTGTCCGTTTTTGAACCCAATGTCGACCATTTTAAAATTGGAGTTGTGCGATTTTGAAACTACATATTAATAAATAAGATTACCTTCAAATTCGGAACAATACATCGGAACACTTCTACTGGGTATTATTTCTATTACAGTAATTAACATATTTTAAAGCAGGTGTTAGTGAACAAAAAAATACGCTCCATCATAAATCTTTATTTAAAAAATTAAATTACTTTAAGTAAATATGGAGACCAAAAAGAAAGGAAAAGGCCAGTCAAAATTAGGCGAATATATACTAATTTACAGTGGAGTAGCAAAAGAAAACAGGGACAAAGAGGGTGTAGCCTTACTAATACACCAAAGATACCAAAATAACATATGTGTCAATATGTATCAGAAAGGATTGTCACAGCAAAAATTAGAATGGAGAAAGAAGACATGAACATCATCGGAGTATACGGCCCAGAAAATAGTAAGCCACAAACAACAAGGGAAATATTCTATGATCAATTGCAACAAGTAGTAGATCAAGTTAGAGGAAAGTTGATAATACTGGGGGATTTTAACGCTAGAATAGGCAACCAAGTAATACCTGGAATTAAACAAAAACATAATGAGAATGTCAAAAACGAAAATGGAGAACTGATGATAAACTTCTGCACGAATAACGAACTTCGAATAAACAACACCTTTTTTGACCACAAAGACCAACACAAATATACATTTAATAATACCCGTGGTCAAAGATCTATGATAGGTTATGTTGTAACTAACAGAGATATACATCCATCAAAAATAATTGACATAAGATGCCTCAACTCAGCAGATGTAGGTAGTGACCACAGCCTAGTATTATGTAAAATTAGAATCACCATGAAATGCTTCAAATCTAAGAGAGGGGCACCAACACAAACAAAAATCAAAGTCGAAGGACTAAGTACGGAATCCACGGAGTACTTATATAGAAAAAGAATATCAGAGAAGATTGCTGATAATGAAATACTAGAAAACGATAACATCGAGGAAAGCTGGGAAAAACTCAAAAGTAACATAATTAACGCAGCAACAGAATCACTTGGAGAGAGGAAAGTAACCAATACCAAGATATCAAAAAAGAAAACCCCATGGTTTCGAGAGGAAGTGAAGATAAAATGTGAAGAAAAGAAGAAAGCCTTTTTACAATACAGAACACAACAAACACAACAGGCATACAACCACTATAAAAGAATTAGAAACGAAACAAACACTCGTCAAACAAATAAAAAGAGAACACTGGGAGAGTTTCTCAAAACAGATGGAACACGACTTCTACGGAACACAAAAGGAAATATGGAGAATGATCAGAGGACAAAGAAAAGAGATGAACGAACTAATAAAAACGAAACACATTCAGAAGGAAATTTGGGCAGACTATTTTCGATCTCTGTTTGCTAAAGATAACGATAACGAACCACCAACACCTGAAGTGACAACAAACGAAGAAACAAATATTGAAGAAGCAGAGGTAACGGAAGCATTAAGGAAATTAAAAAATAAAAAATTGCCAGGAGAGGACAGAATATCGAATAAACTACTAAAGTATGGAGGACAAGACCTGACCAAACAATTATTAAAACTAATCCCAAAAATAATAGAACAAAACAAAATACCACAAGAATGGAGATCAAGCATCCTAATACATCTCTTCAAAAAGGGAGAAAAATCGGACCCGGAGAAGTACAGAGGAATTAATTTATTAAACACAACACTAAAATTAACGACCAAAGTGATAACAAACAAACTGAATAAAATTATAACATTAGCAGAAGAACAACAAGGTTTTAGGTCGGGAAGATCATGCACCGACGCTATATTTATAATGAGGCAGATTCAAGAAAAATCTTTAGAATACAACAAACCGGCATACTTATGTTTTGTGGACCTTAAGAAGGCATTCGACAGGGTCAAATTAAAGGACGTTATCTATTTATTGTACACAAGAGAGGTACCTCTAGGAATAATTAAAACGATCGAAAATATCTACCAGAACAACACAATAAAAGTAAAAGTAGATGAAGAACTAACTGACCCAATTGAAGCTGGCAATGGGATAAGACAGGGAGATTGCCTGAGTCCTCTGTTGTTCAACCTGATCATGGACGAAATAATAAAAAAAGTAAGAACAAAAAAAGGATACCAAATGGGAGAAAAACAACTTAAAATAATCTGCTATGCAGACGACGCAATACTAATCTCTCAAAGTGAAGATGATTTACAACGTATGCTGCACGAATTTAATATAACCGCTAGAAAATTTAACATGTTAATTTCCCCAAAAAAGACTAAATGCATGGTTATAACAGCAGATCTAATAAGGTGTAAATTAGAGCTGGAGGGTCAAATAATAGAACAAGTCATGGAGTTTAAATATCTAGGCATCACACTATGCAGCTACGGAAAGCTCGAAACAGAAGTGGAAGATCAGATGAATAAAGCAAACAGAGCCGCAGGTTGCCTGAATGAAACAATATGGAAAAATAAAAACATCGGAAAAGAAGTGAAAGCAGAATTTACAAAACAGTCATCAGACCAATAATGACATACGCGGCAGAAACACGACCTGATACAGAAAGGACAAAAAGAATGCTAGAAACAGCAGACATGAAAACATTGCGAAAAATCGATGGTAAGACGATGTGGGATAGAGCTAGAAGTCCAGATATACGAAGGAGATGCAAGGTGGACAACATTAATAACTGGGTGAAAAGCAGAAGAGTAGAATGGAACGACCACATAAGCCGAATGACAACAAATAGAGTAGTAAGGACGGCGAGAGACGGTTCCCCAATAGGAAGACGATCAGTGGGAAGACCACGAAAAAGATGGAATGACAACTTACTGGAGGCACATTGAAAAACAGAAAAATGTCTATATAAAAAGAAGAAGAGAAGTAATAATTTAAGTAAGATCATTACAATACGTTAAGGACTAAGTCGTACTGAGTTTCATCACGCAGGTCCTCACATTGGCAGGATTCACCATACTCTAGTCATCCTCTTCTTGATTGATAGCATCAATTCCAGCAGTTGCTTCATTTGATGAGCTGATAGATGTACCACTGGTAACATCAGAATTCCAAGGCAAACGTTCCAACTCTTCCCAATTATTTCCAAAATGTTTCGTGAGAAGAGTCTTTATTTCAGCTATTTTCTTCTGATTTACTGAACAACCCAGAATAATTGGAGCTGGATTAATTTGAGAAATAACTTTTCCTTTTTTTGTGATCGACAACAGCTTGCCAGTGTCGGAATTGTATGCCAGCTCTCCTGCAACCAACACGTTAGTTTTAGCTTTATTGCGAACAAAACGGAAACGTTTGAACTTGGAAACGGCAAAGTGAACACCCTGTGCGGTTTTTAAAAGTTTTCTAACTTCATCTTTCCAATTTAGCGCAATTCTCACCCAGTTTTTTACTTTTCCATATTTGGAAAACACCTCCTACTCTGGCACTTCAATTATCGTTGTCAGTTTTTTAAACTCTTCCTCCAGCATACCAAACTCTGTCCGCTGGAAGAAAAGAGTGACCAGTTACCGGGAATACAAGTTCTAAATATTCCACATTATTAAAAGCATAGTTATTTAACCAAAACGCGCACATTGCTAGTACATTCATGCTTTTATTTTGGCCCGCACAACCATCAGCAACCAAACGAACCACATTAATTTCTGCAAGATCTCCATTTCTAGTTTTTTCACATAGCTCGTTAAAAACAGCAGAGGCAACTTGGTTGGACAATTTTTGCATATCGTTTTCACACCATGTATAAATTGAGACAGAGTCTGGATTCAGTGAAGCTGACGAATTACCAGAAGTGACAGCAAGATTATAGCAGTACAGCTGTGGACTGTAATATGCCATTTGATCAGGTACTTTTCGAAGTGCCCCATTTCTTTGCCCCCGTAAATGGTCAAAAAATGCTCGAGCCTGCATTTTATGAAGCTTCTTTTTGGTTTCCCATGAATTAATCATATCAGTGTCCTTTTTTTGTGCAGCTTGTTTTACTCTCTCTTCAAACTCAAGGCAAGTTGAGCAAACATCTGTAAGAGGTGACGAAAAACTGACATTGAAACGTGTGTTAAAATGTGTCTAAAGTAAGATTCTTTTACCTTTAAACAATTTTCGTCTGTGCTTTGATCATACATAGCGTACATTTTGCTGATGTTCAAATCAGAACTAAGGTAAATTCTCTTGCTTGTACCTCTACTATAATGAGACTCAATTCCCTTAATTTTTTTAATAAAATTAATAACATATGCTTGTTTTTCTGCAAACGCTGTCTCTTTCCTATTGCCACCACGAGTTTCTTGGGGCACCAGAGAACCTTCCTTCTTAAAACGCTGGAATACACCTCTTATTCGATGCTTTGTGATCCCTAAAATCTGTAAAAAGGCATTTCTACAAACCTCTATTTGAACGTGGGCCTCGTTTAACACAAAATAATGGTAGATGAATGCTTTGGAAAGTCCACCTTTCTTATTTCGCATTCTTGCTGGGGCAGATTCCTTAGATTCCTTGAAATACTTGAGAAGAAAACTATCTTGCTTTGTTTTCTCTTTGGAGTTGTAAAAAGCTGAATGGAATCGCGAAACATCTCTCATAGTTAGCAATTGGCAACCTTTTTATTACTTATATGCTTACAAGTCGGATAAATTGGTAGTGATTTCGCAGAATACCTGAAGCAAACAAAAAAACACGTGTTTAATCTTAGCAGGGATAAAAATTAAAATTTATACATTTGTAATTTAAAAACCAAAAACGGTGTTCGTAGATAACATAAACCATGGCAAGACGTAAATTAGTATACACAGACGACATGCTGACTTACCTTTTAATCTTATCCTGTTCCCGTTTCCAATTATTATTTTTGTCGACTAATCTCTTTCTGGCTTCATTTTTAGGTGCTTCAACTACGTTCACTTCCATTTTTCGGAAGAGTAACGAAAATATTGTTGAAAAACACGAAAACGGTTAAAATAACGTCGTTAACTGTTGCAAACTTGAAACGCAATGGCCACTCTCAGGTTTATTCTAGTGCGCATGACAACGTGACGGAAATACTACCATTCGATTGGCTGTAACTGAGTAGTCCGATTCTGCTACAAAATCAAGTTGGAGCTGTCCGTTTCTGAGACTGATGCTCGTTTTAAAATGAAATTTTTTGCATTTTCTAGCCGCTTTTGAAACTAAAGCAATTGAGATTTGAATTCCTTGGAAAAATGCTATAAGACTGTAGCTTTAACTCAATTTTGAAAAAAATGGAGTTGTCCATCTTTGATACTAAGCTCCTCATTTATTAGGTACGAAATTTTAATGATGTAATCAAGTTTTTTACATGTACGGAAAATTGGGTAACGGTGAGATACGCCTAAAACTTAAAACGTGCTTAAGACTGGGATGTTGTGTTCCTATTTTTAGACAAGTTATGGGAGAAGCTAATTTTAAACATAATTTGGTAAGTTCCTCTTCTATCAACTGATCTGGGATTGATGGGTACACGTGAGACAGTAATAGCCTTTCGTTGGGTGTGATTAATCTGCGGATGGGAAGTTGTTCGTCGTTGATTGTTATTATACCGTTGCATTTGACCAAAAATTTGCTTACGCAATCTTCACTGGATAGGTATACACATATTCTGTTATTTGTAATTCTGGAAGCGAATATGATGTCTTCCGGTTTGACGATGGATCCAATTGCTATAAGGTAGTCTTCCAAATTGATCCCATTTATTGATGTTACGACTACGGCTTGTTTCTTTGATGGGTATGATGATTTCTTTTGTTGACTGGCAATAGATGAGTAAGACTTTGGTTGAGAAGTGGTAGGTTGAGATATAGGAATTTCAGCTTCAGCCATTGTTAAATAAAAATTTCACCATTTCTGACAAAAGCTGAGGCCGACCCTGTCTTTATCAACCAGTTTGGTGATAAGGGACCGGTAGCTTCGATCAGATTTCGACAAAATGAGAAACGTCAGTAATAATACTCTTGAGTATTATTTCAAAAATATTATCGAAAAAATAGTACTTACTCAGGAAATTTTTATTAACACTAAGATGGGTACTTTAATACTCTATTAGAGATATAAAATATTTTAATTATTGCTAGTTTTTACCACTTAAAAACTGAAAATACGTCGGAACCAACTGATAATATGGTTTACTTTCTAACATTTTATTGTTATGGAGATATTTGAAGTTAAATATAAAATCTCCACTATAAATCAGGTTTTTAAAATTTTCTATCACAAACTAGTTTAACGTGTATCTACTGCTTTTATATTTATTAATCTGAAGTTACTAATACTTTGAAACTGCTCTGCTATTTATTTTGTGCAATACTATCAGTTAGTGATTTTTTGCATAAACAACAATAATGAATTTTAGTAATAACTATTTATTACATAATAATATAATTATTACATATTATTATATTTATTACATAAAACATCGTAATAAGTTATAATTTTATAATAAAAAAAATATCAAGAAAGTTCCTCTTCTTCGTCATCCTCAACGGCTGCTCGGTTATTGTATCTGGTATATTATTCGCTGTTGGTAGAGAAGCATACTATCCATGCAGTTTCTCTAGTATAATTTCTTTTTTACATAACGTCATCAAGTTCACCTTTTTGTGGTTAACAATAGGCAGCAGTGATTGTAAGCGTTAATTTCATTCACACAATTTTGCCGACATCTTCCGTGTACATTTGATACAATGTAGGATTCTGTGTGACTGTAGCGAAATTTTATTATGTCTGGATTGGCTTTTTCATATCGCAAAGACTTGATTTCAAGCCATCTGACTATGTTACCATTCTCATCTTTCAGACGATTTTTAATTGTGCGTTTTGAGAGATCTTTAAGATCCAAGATATCAGAAAAATGCAGCTGTTTGACATGGTGGGGATTGTCGGAGCTTTTGTTTCTGTTTGATCTGGCCCTTTTTTATTATGTTCATCCACTCCATAACAGAACTAACAGACACATGCCTTTTTTCCCTTTCAATGGCACTATGCATGCTATCAAATACCATGAAAGAGTCGCCGGATTCTAGGTATTTCTGCTCTATGATTTCAAAATGAGTAGTTTGGGTCAAATACAGCAGAAGCGCAGAGATGTGCTGATTGCGATTTTGACCCCCACAAGTGTCTGAAAACAATGAAAGCTCCGTAATATTCTTTGGAAGTCCATTAATCCACTGCATTAAAACTGTATCAATTTCATTCCATGCCTCTTCTACCATTTACCTCAGACCACAGCATGCAATATGCTTCATTTGAAAACCGTGACTCATAAACAGTGAAATTACAAAGGCAGAGTTTATGACAGTAATATAATAGAGACTCTTCACCATGCGGTATTTGAAGAACACTCTGGAAGTCAAGCGTTGGAGACATAAATAAGGGGTCATTTTCAAATCGGATCTTATCTTCTTGTTTAGCAATTGTGGCCTGCCTTTTTCTTTCTAAATGGGCATTGTATTTTTGTTCTAATTCAGGTGATACAGAATTTATTCGTTTTGCGTTCCTAAATTTACTCCAGAGGGTACCTTGATCCTTTTTCGACACGAAAAATGAAAAATTATAACATTCGCAAAAAATTTCGTCTGTACCTACTTTGAATGAGTTACCGGAATTCGATTATTCTCGTTACAGTGGACAGTGTACAAGGAAAACATTTTTCCAATAGACCATTTTTCATCTAAGTGACGTCTGTAAGTATTTTTCCTACAATAATGAGACTCTATTGTAGGAAACATCTAGATGTGTCATTTACAAAATCCACATCTTCTGGTTTAATTTTATTACGAGGAGATTTTTACCTCGTCTATCTTCTGCAGCAAAAACACCATCGTTAGAACCTTCAAAGTCTTTATTAATCGGACCGTTACTAAAATTAAGAGTTTTTTTGAAAGAAATTAAGACAGACTCGATATTCGTAGAAAATATGCTCTGCTGTACTTTATCTTTTTATTATTTGAAACATTTGCCAAAGGTCTTGCCGGTTCTTTTGTTTGAACCATTTTTATAATGAAATTTTTCTGTCTTTTATAATTAGAAAGAGACCAGCACTTTTTACAAATTCTGATACTATCCATTTCCGAAAAATTTTGACTACATTTAAATTTACAAGATCGACAGTTTACTCCTTGTGGGACCTTTATACCCTTATACCTTTCGTTGTTTCATAGGGCAAACAGTTAAACTTATTATTCTTCTCAATATTTTTTGACCATTTAGAGGGATCAGCTTTTCTACATCGAGAAAAAACTTTCTTTAGAGGTGTATTCTCACCATTATTCCCAACAGAATGATATATTTTTAACTATTAAACTTCAACAATCAGTTGTTATAACAATACTTACAAGTAACGTCACCAAGAAATATTTTTTTACAAAATAATACGTGTTCACTCACTAACTGCATATCAATAACTGAGAAATAGAAATATAAAATCAAACACAGCAGTGGTTTATTATTCTAGAAAAAGTCACTAAGTGCCATTAGTGAGTTTTAACGCATATATCTACAATTTATTCGTATGTAAAAAGTTACTAAGTCACTTAGGTATTTTTATCTGCTTAATATTTTCTGTATTACCGGCTAGTGATTTTTCAACACAGAGAAATAGTCATTTAGAAACACATTCAGCAAGTAGTGACTTTTATAATAGAAACATATAATGAATTTCATTCGATCGGCGCAGTTAATGAGTTTTTTCACAAAATGTCAGTTGGTGACTTTTCGCCGGGATATGACGAAATATTATACAAATAGCTCTTATACTACTAAATGAAACAAGTTTTATAACAAAATTAACCATAGGATACAGCAAGATCTGGTTATCAATACGGAAAAAAGAAATTAACAACAAAAAATTATTTATTTATTTATATACGGGATAACCCCCATTACAAAAAAAATATATGCTAGCATACAGTATAAGATCAATATCTTATAAACTAGAGTAAAATTAAGGTTTTAATTGCACATTAAACAAAATATTAATAATTATATATGACACAAATGAATTAAAATAAACAAAAAAAGTAGCTGCGCCTGTCAAGCTCTTTTAATTAGATTCCTAATAAGTTCTAAGATGGAATATAAGTTCTTTAGTGTTCGCTCAATGGACGAATGCATACCATAGTTTGTTCGATGAAAAGGCATATAAAACGAATCGACATGTCGGAGACTTCTGGAAAATTGTACTTGCTTGGAAAAAAGGGGAAATAAAACACACTACTACACACATTATTTGTAAAAATATGCGTACTACTACACACAAGACTTGATTTAACCAACAGAGGTCAGAGCTAAATAGAAACTGACTGATGACTGATCAACTAGCTATATAAACTATTCGATTGGAGAAGTTCAGCACAACAAATTAAACCATTTATTAGTTTAAACAGAAATACTAAATCATAGTTATTTCGTCGAGTTTTTAACCCTTTCAGTATATTTCAGTATATTTCAGTTGGACAATGTCTTTTTTTGTAAGGACAAAATTACTTAGAAACATAAAGTTAAGAAAAACAAACTGAAATTATTTATTAGAAAAACGTAATATTTAGTGAAATACAAATAAATACTTACTAAGATTTGGAATGGAATTTAACAAAACAATTTCTACCGTTAATTATTCATAAATGTACATTACATTTTGAACAATAAATATTACGTCTTATATTTGCACATTTCAAGCTTGCATCTCGTATTCTCCTTTTTCTCATAGACAAGTGGCATGTGGTCATGCCCATCATACCTCATCTCGTTATATGGAATAGATTCATAACGTGCCCTTTTCGATGGCACATCATCATTTTGATCGATTGGTCTTTCTCTTTGTGGGGGCAGCTCTAAACAAGATGAGATGTTCCGCGACACTCTCGGAACCCAAGCAAATCCAAAATCTTCTTTGTTGGCATACCCAAGGCTTCGGCTTGCTGTTTATATTCTAACCAAGAATTGACTTAAGCCATATCAATAGATCCTTATCACTTGGCAATGCTGGATGGAAAAAACGGTTTACTCTAATTGTTCCGATGGCAAATATTGATTTCGATGACAAAAATTGGAAAAGATTGTAGGAACTGAAATAGTTGTCAAAAAAAAGCCCATGATTTGCTTCACTAATTCTTTCGGATAGCTGCATAATTATCCCATAATTTTTGCTGTCCCAATACAATAAAATTTTTCCAATGTTTCCTAGACTATGTTCAATATAAACATAATAAGGTCCATTATCAGTTGCAGTATACAAGTTTTTGTTTGAGTTCTTAATTACCTGACTGTTATTTACGGTCGGAGTGGTATTTACCACACCTAACTGACTGTTAAAATTGTAATTGTAAAATTAAATCTTTTTGATATTACTGTATTTTAATTAAAAGTATTATTTTGACTTACCGAAGCCTCTGAATATTTATTATTATCATGGTTTTCCGTTACCTGCGTATTATTCTGAATACTACCTAATCCGGGTATTTCCAATTCTGTCTCCATCTCTCCTCGTTGTTGAATTTTAAATTTTTTCCTGGATCTGGTGGTTCAGGAGGTATACAGGGTGTCCCAGACTAATTTAGCCACGCTATATCTCTTAAACGAATAGAGATTTTCGAATGGGACAAAAAGTGATATATTCTACTTGTAATACACTTTAATATGGCATACAAAAAAATCATCCCCTAAATATTCATCCCTTAGTTACAACCCCTAACTTTAATTTTTGTAATAGCACCCTGTATATTTTTTTATAGTTTTGGATGTGGTCTTTTACCGTCTATTCAACACATTTTTTGAAAATAAAATCGGTTCGTAAATAACCAAGAAACTATCAGTTTAATTTTGTTAATTGTGTGTCCCAGACTAATTTATCCAGGCTATATTTCTTAAACGAATAGAGATTTTCGAATGGGACAAAAACTGATCTATTCCATTTGTAATACACTTTCATATGGCGTAGAAAAAATTCATCCCTAACTTACAGGGTGCCATTAAAGAAAATAAAGTGAGGGGTTGTAACTAAGGGATGAATATTTAGGGGATAATTTTTTTACTCCATATTAAAGTGTATTACAGTAGTAGATCAGTTTTTGTCCCATTTGAAAATTTCTATTCGTTTAAAAAATATAGTCTGGATAAATTAGTCTGGGACACATAATTAACAAAACTAAACTGATATTTTCTCGGATATTTACAACCCGACTTTATTTTCAAAAAATGTGTTGAATAGACGATAGAAGACCACATCCAAAACTATAAAAAAATATACAGGGTGCTATTAAAAAAATTAAAGTTAGGGGTTGTAACTAAGGGATAAATATTTAGGGGATGATTTTTTGCTACGCCATATTAAAGTGTATTACAAGTAGAATAGACCACTTTTTGTCCCATTCGAAAATCTCTATTCGTTTAAGAGATATAGCGTGGCTAAATTAGTCTGGGACACCCTGTATATCCATATTATTATTGTCCATTAATGACTATAAAAACCTGTGTAATTTCACTTTCACTCGAACTTTCACTAAAACCAAAATTGCAGCAAATAAATAAAAACTCCTTTAAAAAATATATTGAGTTCGTGTTAAAATTTCAAACGAGTCGGTCGTGTATCGAGTGAAAGTGAAATTACACAGGGTTTTATAGTCATTAATGGACAATAATAATATGGATATACAGGACACCCTGTATATCCATATTATTATTGTCCATTAATGACTATAAAACCCTGTGTAATTTCACTTTCACTCGATACACGACCGACTCGTTTGAAATTTTAACACGAACTCAATATATTTTTTAAAGGAGTTTTTATTTATTTGCTGCAATTTTGGTTTTAGTGAAAGTTCGAGTGAAAGTGAAATTACACAGGTTTTTATAGTCATTAATGGACAATAATAATATGGATATACAGGGTGTCCCAGACTAATTTAGCCACGCTATATCTCTTAAACGAATAGAGATTTTCGAATGGGACAAAAAGTGGTCTATTCTACTTGTAATACACTTTAATATGGCGTAGCAAAAAATCATCCCCTAAATATTTATCCCTTAGTTACAACCCCTAACTTTAATTTTTTTAATAGCACCCTGTATATTTTTTTATAGTTTTGGATGTGGTCTTCTATCGTCTATTCAACACATTTTTTGAAAATAAAGTCGGGTTGTAAATATCCGAGAAAATATCAGTTTAGTTTTGTTAATTATGTGTCCCAGACTAATTTATCCATGCTATATTTTTTAAACGAATAGAAATTTTCAAATGGGACAAAAACTGATCTACTACTGTAATACACTTTAATATGGAGTAAAAAAATTATCCCCTAAATATTCATCCCTTAGTTACAACCCCTCACTTTATTTTCTTTAATGGCACCCTGTAAGTTAGGGATGAATTTTTTCTACGCCATATGAAAGTGTATTACAAATGGAATAGATCAGTTTTTGTCCCATTCGAAAATCTCTATTCGTTTAAGAAATATAGCCTGGATAAATTAGTCTGGGACACACAATTAACAAAATTAAACTGATAGTTTCTTGGTTATTTACGAACCGATTTTATTTTCAAAAAATGTGTTGAATAGACGGTAAAAGACCACATCCAAAACTATAAAAAAATATACAGGGTGCTATTAAAAAAATTAAAGTTAGGGGTTGTAACTAAGGGATAAATATTTAGGGGATGATTTTTTGCTACGCCATATTAAAGTGTATTACAAGTAGAATAGACCACTTTTTGTCCCATTCGAAAATCTCTATTCGTTTAAGAGATATAGCGTGGCTAAATTAGTCTGGGACACCCTGTATATCCATATTATTATTGTCCATTAATGACTATAAAAACCTGTGTAATTTCACTTTCACTCGATACACGACCGACTCGTTTGAAATTTTAACACGAACTCAATATATTTTTTAAAGGAGTTTTTATTTATTTGCTGCAATTTTGGTTTTAACCTCCTTAAAATGTTGCGCGGTTCATTAGTAATAACAATATCTTCTAGCGTCTGTAGTTCTCGTGTTTGATTTTTTTTTCTAAGAGCGTTTTTTGATGGCAAATATGGTTGATTGACTTCTTGAGTTGTTGTTATGGTCTTTAAAACTCGAAAGTTGTATAATTTGTTTTTTTGGCACTTTCTTTTAAATTATTTACAGCAGTTGTTACAGCTATTGCACTAGACTGCGGCGCGTGGTTTTTTTTTTTGGCATAGGCTTTTGCCATTCAGCCAGTCACAACTTTTTTAAGTTCTTCCTAAAGCAAAAAAAAGAAAGTAATTATCACTATACCTATTTGATTATCAGTAAGGAATAACATGGTTACTCGCTTCTCGTCTAGGGACCCATCAAGACATTAAATTAATACACAAACTAGACTGGGTCACGGAAAGAAGGTTTTAAACAAATGGGGTAAAACAAAGGTTACTAGTTTAACTGTGCTCACAAGTGAAGGTTACTTTTTGAAATGAATTCTGTTAAATAGTCATATACGGTTTTATTATTTAATGACAAAAGGTAGCAAATGTTATAGGGAGGAAGGATTTTATGTTTGATTAAATTTTTTATTAAGTCATCAGTTTGTTGTATATATTTTGTACATTCAAAGAAAATATGGTTTAAATCTGCTTCTTTTTGACAATCTTCACATAAATTGGAACTTAAAATTCTAAGTTTTGCTAGATGGGCTGGATAACACGCGTGTCCAGATCTCATTCTGATAATAGATGTAATGTATCTACGTGGGACAGAGTAATTTTTAAACCAAAATTCACTCGGGATTGTGGGTTGTATCAGTGCATATTGTGACTTGGAGTGTTGACTATATTCATAATATTCTTGTTTCCACTGTTTATTTAGATCATTCTTGATTTTTATAAATAAATCTGGAATGCAGAGCTTATAATCTGTTTTCACACCAGAAGCAATGGCTTTCTTAGCTAATATATCTACATGTTCATTATACTCGAGCCCTATGTGAGCTTTAATCCACAAAAATCTAACTGTTCTTTGCTCATGGTGTAATTCAAAAATAATTTTTTTAATTAGAAGAATGTAAATATTTGTGTTTTTACTGGGTAAAAACATAGTCTCAATGGCTAAAAGAACCGACAAAGAATCAGACGAAATTGTTGCGAAGCTGTCATTGGAACTCTTAAAATACTTTAATGCTTCATAAATTGCTATGGCTTCAGCAGTAAAAATTGAAAAATTATGATCCAGTGTAAACATGTTTTCTATACTTTTTGAGGGGATATATAAAGCGCATCCAGTGCCAAAAGAAGACTTGGATGCATCTGTGTAAATAACTGTTGATTCTGGCCAGTTTTCTAATAAATTTCTTAAAATATTGAAGCTGATTGCAGTATTTACATGGTACATTGGTTTAATTACCGTAATAGTTTGAAAAAAAGCATCAAAATCTTCAAAGTTTGAGCTGTTATATGTATGTGAGTTGGTGTAATCGGAATATGAGAGATTCCTAAAAGCCTCACAAAGTGGAGGGGAGTTCTTGTGGATCCAATATTTATTTATTAAATCTGCATTATTAAGTTTGCTAATATTGGAGTAGAGAGAGGGGTTTCTATGACAAATATTAATCAGAAATTTTTGACTAAGATATTGTATTCTATATCTCAATGGAAATTCAAGAGATTCAACATATAACGAATTGGTTGGAGTTGACTTCATAGTACCCAGGCAAATACGTAATATTGTATTTTGCAACACATCTATTTTTCCCAAGATATACTTAGCTGCTGAACCATACAAAACACATCCATAATCGATGATTGATCTTATGTACGATCGATAAAAAAGCAATGCCGTTTCTACATCGGCTCCCCACCAAGTTTTAGAAATTGCTTTAAGGAAATTTAATCCCTTGTTGCATCTGTTTAACATGAATTCGATGTGTAGCTTCCAAGTTAATTTACGGTCAAGAATCATCCCTAAATATTTAATTGAGGCACAGAAATTATACTCACGACTGCTTACTGTTATTTTGTCTATTTTTGGGAGATTATGTCTCGTGAAAATACATATACTGGATTTGCTCGGTGCTATTTCAAATCCATTTTCTTTGAACCAGCTATTAGAGAAGTCGTCCATTTTTCCTAAAATTTGTATGCACTTTTCGTATGATTTGGAAGATGAGTATATCAGAAAATCATCAGCATATTGTATTATATTAAAGCTGTTATTTACCATTGAAATATTGTGCAAGTCAGCTGTATACAGATTAAATAATAGAGGGCTTAAAACTGACCCCTGTGGAAGTCCTAGGTTATTATATCGAGGACCTATCAGTCTATTATTATTAGATCTCAGATACATTTTTCTGCAAGTGTAAAAGTTGAGTATGGTTTTCGCTAATGCAGCTGGTATGTGAAAATTTCTAATCATTCTTTCCATTAGGATGTCAAGACACACACTATTATATGCCCCTTCTATATCTAAACATATTGTAGGTAGATATGTATTATTGGTAAATGTATCCTGAATGTCTGTTACTAATGTAGCAATAGCGTCTATAGTACCACATCCTTTCTTGTATCCAAATTGAAATTCTGGAAGTAAGTTATTCCTATCTAACCACCATTCTAGTCTATGTTTGATCATTCGTTCTAATGTTTTTAGTAAACAAGACATAAGGGAAATGGGTCTGTACGAATCTGCTAAGTTGGAATTTTTACCTGGTTTGAGAGTAGGAATAATAATTACTTCTTTAAATTCATAAATAACTGAATTATTAATAATTATGTCGTTAAATATATCTAATAAAAAGAGTTTAGCAATTTTAGGAAGAAATTGAATCATAGGATATTTAATATTGTCTAGTCCTGGGCTTGTGTTGCATCTGTTTTTGATTGCATATTCTAACTCAGCAATTTTAAATGGTTCTAGTAAAAATTCCTTTTCATTATTTTTTGTAGTAGGTATTATAATTTCTCGTGGTTTAACAGATGGTGGTGCTATCTGGTCAAAAAATTCTTCCTCTAATGTACTGTCAAAGCATTTTGTATTCGATATTGGTTTTCTGTTTATTTTCCTGGCTTGATTCCATAAGGATGATGATGGAGTATTTTTGTTAAGGGTGGAGACAAAATTTTTCCAACTTTGTTTTGCGATTGCTTTCAGTTTTTTCTTACCGTTTGCTATGGTCTCTTGGCATTTCAAATAGTTCTCAAAATTCGAATTGTGTTTATAATTTGAAAGTGATTCTTGTCTCTCACTGATGATTTTGTCACAATCTCTATTCCACCAGGGGGGAGGGGTTCGAATTTTGTTTTTTAAAGGTTTGTACCGTGGAATTGAAATTTCTGCTGCCTGGTTGATCCCATCTATTAAGAAATTGTATTTTTCTGATATATTTTCCATTTGGTATTGCTTATCAAAAAATTGTTCTACACAAGATGTATATAAATACCAGTTGGCCTTTTTTACGTTCCACTTGCTCGCGGGATTAATCTCCTCATTTTTATTCTGGCAATTTATTTCCATGTTGATGATAAAATGGTTTGAACCTAAAGTGTCAGGATAGACGGACCAGTTTATTTTACTAGTTAGTTCAGGCGAAACAAAAGTTACATCAATGGCTGAAGTATTTTGGTCAGGTCGGGTAAAAATAGTTGGTTGACCATTATTCATTACTATATAATCCAAGTCATCTGCAACTGTTATGAGTTGTTTTCCAACTGCGTCATTAAAAATCGATCCCCAGATTGCATGATGTGCGTTGAAGTCTCCACCTATAATTGCTGGTTTACTGACTTCCGAAAAAATATTTTTCCAATCATCTACTGTGCTCTTGCTTTTAGGTGATCTGTATATAGATAATATGCTTAATTCACTTTTTTCATATTTAATCTTTGTACCACAAACTTGAATATCCTTATTAAAATTACAATTTAAGCTGAATTCACTAAAAGAAATTGAATTATGAATTAATATAGCCACACCGCCAAAACCATCTTGGCGATCATTTCTGATAAGATTGTAACCATTAAATCGATACTGCAAATTTCTTTTAAACCATGTTTCACTTAAGAGGAGAATATCTATTTTTTCTTTGTTTAAATAATTCATTAAGCTACCTTTATTGGCAACCGCAGATCTAGCATTCCATTGACTTATTTTAAAAGTATTTTTAAGAGACATTAAAATTTACTATTATCTACTTTATCCAATACTTGTTCTAAACCTGAAATTATTGTTTTATCGTCTATTGTTTTTATGTCTTCCAATGTACGAATGTTACTTAAAAGATTGATTATAAAAGATGACACACATTTAGCTAATTCATTTTGGTTGTCAGTTTTTCCATAGTTTGGTTTGTATGGGTTAGGAGGTAAGGGTTGTGAAGGTCCAAATGTGAATGGAAAAAGTGGTTGATGTGCTGGTGATTGCATAGGAGGGGTGTTGGCTTTTCTTTTCTTTGCTGTAGGAAGGTTTTCACTACTAGAAATAGTTTGACGGTGTGTTGAAAATTGGGTTTGTTTCATACTTATATTAGGCCGATTTAAAGAAACATTATTGTTATTTACAGGGAGTGTGGGAAATTCTTTATCATAACTTGAAAGAACAGAAAAAGGATTGTGACTGATTTGGCCGGAGAATGAATTTTCGCAATATAATTTTGCTTCTAAAAAGGTAGTTTTTTGCTCTATCATAACGGTCTTGATTTTCTGCTGCTTTTCATAAAAAGGGCAGTTTTTAGATATTGTTACATGGTTACTATTTTTACAGTGAATGCAAAACATACTTTTCTCACATTTATGATCTGGATTTTTTATTTCACCACACTGTATACAGGATTCCTGTGAGCTTTTACACTGCGTAGAGGCGTGCCCAAATTTGAGGCACCGGTAACATTGAACAACCCTACCAACAAAATGCTCAACAGGAAAATAAACACGATTGAAAGCAACGAAACTGGGTAGAATATTTCCCTCAAAAGTAATGACTACAGTTTTCTTATCTACATATTCTATTGTACTTTCTTTTTGAATCCTACGTTTTGTTCTGTATATATTTAAAACTTTTGACGTGCATTCAATATTCTCTAAAAGATAATTAACATCAAACGTCGTATCCACGTCTCTTACCAACCCTTTCACTTCTAACAAGTGATTTGGTATATAAGCTCGCAAATTATGTTCTTTTAGAGACTTATTATTTACTAAGTTGTTAGCATCTAAACGAGAATTTAATAAGACTTTTATCCTATTCTTCCCAATACTGCGTATTTGCTGTATGTGAGTAAATTTTAACTTTTTAAATAATAAATCCCCTAAAACCATGGGGTGTAATCTTGATAAATTACTTAAATCACCAATTCTTTCAATATATACCCAGATATTATTTAAATTGTACTTATCTGACTGCAAATTAAAATGCTTTATCTCCTTTTCCTTTGACTGCAAATCATCTTTTTCCTGAGTTGTTTCACCACTAGTTTCCAATACACTATTTCCACTAGACACGTCCATATCAATTTCTTTCGTCAAAGAGGACGTCTTTAGATTTTTATCCCCCATTACGGGGTCTATTTATTTAAAAACACACAATTTATGTATTTATTTTTAAACGATAACCAAAACAAAAAGAAAAAACTAGAACTAATTAACAAGCTATTAAACCAAATACGATTACTACTAGACACGTCCGTATGGCTTAAAAGTATGCGGTAGAATCTGCGGCGCGTGGTTATGTTCCCTGACTTTTTTAAGATGATGATTTTGATTTATTAATTTGGTGTTTGCTCTTCGTGTACAATTTTCTGATTTCTTTTTATCACAACACCAATAATACATGTCTTCACCGTTCTTGTCTTTCACCACTAAGTAACGTCGAATAGTAATTGTAACACCACTTTTCTGGGGTAAAGTATAATTTCAAAAATCTATTTCATACTAGGTACTAAAGGGTGCTTCATTTAGGGGTAACTAATTTTATTTGAAAATTTTATTGTCATGCACCCTTCTTTACAATTACTTTTTGAAGACAATTTCTTTCAAATGTTGATCGTGACTGCGGTTAAGATGGTCCATTCTGAAGTTCCAATTCTCGATGACGCGTTCGAGCATTTCGATTGGTTTTTGAGCAATGACTCGAGTAATATTGGCATCCAATGCCTCAATCGTAGCCGGTTTATTCATGCGGATATCCAACGAGTATTTATTTTGAAATTTGTATGCTATAAATCCTGCTATATATTTCAGTGATTTCTGAATCACTTTTTCTTTCACCTTTAAACCAGTGGTTTTAGCTGCTCTATTTCGTTATCGATAAATTTTTCTTGCGAATAATCTGGTTCTACAAAAGAAATTGTCATAATTTCTCTTTCCGCATATTCTTTCGTTTCGAGCGGCTCGTCAATTTTTGCAAGGTTGTTCAAAAATTTCTGCTTCACTCAAACTTCTTCTGATTCTAGATCAGATGTTACGCCCTGAGAGTCCTTGAGAATATCCAACAAACACTTCTCATTAGAATCTGTTGTATTTCAATTTTCTGTGAAAACTGTTGCCGAAATTTTGCCCAGAATGTACCATCGAAGTCTATACCGAAAGTCGAGAGGACAGGGGTGATCATTACTAACACGTAATGTGGTACATTCGAGACATTGATCTACTTGTAAGTAAAATTCCTTTTTGAAAGGGAATCATTTTCTTGTGCTTGCCTACTCTCATACTTTCAACAGTTTTACGATATCAGAGGCTTCTTACCAAAAGCTATTTTTCGGCATAAGGCCACTCTCCACAATATTTCCTTTCATTGTTTCATAGGGCAAACAGTTAAACTTATTATTCTTCTCAATATTTTTTGACCATTTAGAGGGATCAGCTTTTCTACATCGAGAAAAAACTTTCTTTAGAGGTGTATTCTCACCATTATTCCCAACAGAATGATATATTCTTAACTATTAAACTTCAACAATCAGTTGTTATAACAATACTAACAAGTAACGTCACCACGGAATTTTTTTTAGCAAAATAATACGTGTTCACTCACTAACTGCATATCAATAACTGAGAAATAGAAGAGTAAAATCAAACACAGCAATGGTTTATTATTCTGGAAAAAGTCACTACGTGCCATTAGTGAGTTTTAACGCATATATCTACAATTTATTCGTATGTAAAAAGTTACTAAGTCACTTAGGTATTTTTATCTGCTTAATATTTTCTGTATTACCTGGTTAGTGATTTTTCAACACAGAGAAATAGTCATTTAGTAACACATTCAGCAAGTAGTGACTTTTATAATAGAAAGATAATGAATTTCATTCGATCGGCGCAGTTAATGAGTTTTTTCACAAAATGTCAGTTAGTGATTTTTCGCCGGGATATGACGAAATATTATACAAATAGCTTTTATACTACTAAATGAAACAAGTTTTATAACAAAATTAACCATAGGATACAGCAAGATCTGGTTATCAATACGGAAAGAAGAAATTAACAACAAAGAAATATTTATTTATATACGGGATAACCCCCATTACAAAAAAATATATGCTAGTACAGTATAAGATCAATCTCTTATAAACTAGAGTAAAATTAAAGTTTTAATTGCACATTAAACAAAATATTAATAATTATATATGACACAAATGAATTAAAATAAACAAAAAAGTACCTGCGCCTGTCCAGTTCTTTTAATCCGATTCCTAAAAGAAGCCAAGGAGACACCAAATAGTTCTAAGTTATTCTAATTTTTAATTTTTAGTGTTCGCTCAATGGACGAATGCATACCATAGTTTGTTCGATGAAAAGGCATATAAAACAAATCAACATGTCTGAGACTTCTGGAAAATTGTACTTGCTCGGAAAAAAGGCGAAATAAAACACAGTACTACACACATTATTTGTAAAAATATGAGTACTACTACACACAAGACTTGATTTAACCAACAGAGGTCAGAGCTAAATCGAAACTGACTGATGACTGATCAACTAGCTATATAAACTATTCACTAGTGACTATAAAGTCACTTAGGTATTTTTATCTGCTTAATATTTTCTGTATTACCTGGTTAGTGATTTTTCAACACAGAGAAATAGTCATTTCGAAACACATTCAGCAAGTAGTGACTTTTATAATAGAAAGATAATGAATTTCATTCGATCGGCGCGGTTAATGAGTTTTTTCACAAAATGTCAGTTAGTGACTTTTCGCCGGGATATGACGAAATATTATACAAATAGCTCTTATACTACTAAATGAAACAAGTTTTATAACAAAATTAACCATGGGATACAGCAAGATCTGGTTATCAATACGGAAAGAAGAAATTAACAACAAAGAAATATTTATTTTTTTATATACGGGATAACTCCCATTACAAAAAGAATATATGCTAGCATACAGTATAAGATCAATCTCTTATAAGCTAGAGTAAAATTAAGGTTTTAATTGCACATTAAACAAAATATTAATAATTATATATGACACAAATGAATTAAAAGAAGCACAAAAAGTAGCTGCGCCTGTCAAGCTCTTTTAATTAGATTCCTAATAAGTTCTAAGATGGAATATAAGTTCTTTAGTGTTCGCTCAATGGACGAATGCATACCATAGTTTGTTCGATGTAAAGGCATATAAAACGAATCGACATGTCTGAGACTTCTGGAAAATTGTACTTGCTCGGAAAAAAGGGGAAATAAAACACACTACTACACACATTATTTGTAAAAATATGCGTACTACTACACACAAGACTTGATTTAACCAACAGAGGTCAGAGCTAAATAGAAACTGACTGATGACTGATCAACTAGCGATATAAACTATTCGATTGGAGAAGTTCAGCACAACAAATTAAACCATTTATTAGTTTAAACAGAAATACTAAATCATAGTTATTTCGTCGAGTTTTTAACCCTTTCAGTATATTTGTCCCTTCCAAGGGACAAACAATTTGTGTGTCACGAAGTACCACTCGATAATTACTGCAAAAAAAATTAAACCAGGTTTTAATTTACATCATTTACCTTATTTGTGTCATATTTAGTGACCAACAGTTCCATATTGTCAATATTTTGGATGTTGGACAATGTCCTTTTCTAAGGACAAAATTACTTAGAAACATAAAGTTAAGAAAAACAAACTGAAATTATTTATTAGAAAAACGTAATATTTAGTGAAATACAAATAAATACTTACTAAGATTTGGAATGGAATTTAACAAAACAATTTCTACCGTTAATTATGCATAAATGTACATTACATTTTGAACAATAAATATTAGTCTTATATTTGCACATTTCAAGCTTGCATCTCGTATTCTTCTTTTTCTCATAGACAAGTGGCATGTGGTCATGACCATCATACCTCATCTCGTTATATGGAATAGATTCATAACGTGCCCTTTTCGATGGCACATCATCATTTTGATCGAGCTGCTTTGTTTAGAGCTGCTCTTTTGGGAGCAGCTCTAAACAAGATGAGATGTTCCGCGATACTCTCGGAACCCAAGCAAATCCAAAATCTTCTTTGTTGGCATACCCAAGGCTTCGGCTTGCTCTTTATATTCTAACCAAGAATTGACTTAAGCCATATCAATAGCATGGCATATCATTCGTACTGTCCACTTTTTGGAACGAATGTATGAGCGATATATGCTAAGCAAAAAATCTATTTTATCGACTCCGCCCATGTTTTTATTATACAATCTTACAGTGGCGGATATAGGAAAATATTTTGGGGGGGCCAATAACCGGGGAATCCGGGGGGGGGGGTATGGAATAAGCAGAGGGGGGTTCGGGTATACTCCCACGAAAAAAAATTTAAAGAATTGGTATATTTTTATTTTAATTTAATATTTTAAGTTTACAACTTTATTACAACTTTTATATTTTAAGTTTACAACACAAAATCAAGGTTTCTTGGTACACTCGCAAACTTGTCAAGAACTTCTTCATTGCTTATTGCAAAGTCTCTGTGGATTGAAAGCAACGCTATCCCATTAAGCCTATTTTCCGAAGTGCTATTTCTCAAGTATGTTTTTAGCCTTCTTAAACTTGAGAACGATCTTTCCACGGTTGCCACAGAAACAGGCAGAACTGCTAGCAGTTTTAATAGAACATAAATGTTTGGGAAGAAATCTTGGTCACATTTTTCAAGAGAGCTTACGGCTGACTTGGGAAGATTTTCATACTTCTCTTGGCTCCACCTTTCTTTCCACAGCATGAACTCGCTTTCCACAACCTCTTTATGGGACAAATCCTCTTCATAGGAATTGAAAGCAGGTTCCAATGCACAGAAATCAGTTTTGATACAAAATTCTGGAAGGATGTTTTGTAAGGATGCAACTGTTTCCTTGTGAGACTCAAAGCGTTCTTTCAGCGAATTGCAAAAATCGTCTAGGTAAGGTAAATAAACAGCTCGGCGATAGTACTCTTCTTGGGTACTGTATGGAACGTTGTTGCGGGCTGTTTGAAGGCGGCAAATTCTAGGAACCTCCTCTTTAATCTTAAGTTTGTCAGCCCGCTCCTGTATTTGACTATACAGGACTTTAAAGTTGTTATCGGCATTTTCCCTTTCTTTTGAAAGCAGATCTAAGACATTCGAAACATTTTTCACAGCCTGTGTGAGATCTAAGTTCTTTTTTTGAAGATTCTCAGATAAGTTATGTGTTTTAGACAGCATATGGCTCAAAACAAAAGTATTTACAAGAAATTGAAATTGAGTGATAGAACTACCTAGAGCGTGTGCCTTAGGCACTGAGTCACTTGATTCTTCTTCAATTTTCAAAAGGGAAAGACTGACGGGTTCCAATAGTTCCTTAAATAAAAGCACCGAGTCATGCCTCTCCACCCATCTTGTTTCACATAAAAAAATAAGTTTCTTTTTCTTTTGTTCAGGACAACATTCAGTAATGGTTAATTTTAATACTTCAGTTCTTTTGGCTGACTTATGGAAGAATGCGCAGACTTCTTTAATAACGCCCATGCAATTTTTTATAGAAGGTATGTTACTTGCATCTGATAAACATAAGTTTAGGGTATGTGAAGAACAGTGTGTGTACAACGCTAGAGGCAGTTTCTGTTTGATGCACGCTTGCACCCCTCTGAAGGGCCCTCTCATCGTGGAAGCACCATCGTACCCTTGGCCTCTCAATTTGTTCAGGTCAAGCCCTAAGCTTGACAAGGTATCCAAAACTGTGTTAGCTAATGCTGCCCCAGTAACGTCATACACTGGAACAAAAGTCAGGAAATCTTCTCTGATTTTATATGATGAGTCGTCGACATACCGTACACAAAGAGAAAACTGTTCAACTTGACTAATGTCAGTTGTTTCGTCTGCCAAAACAGAGTAAAAAATAGATTTTCTGACATTTGTGACAATCTGACTTTGAATCAAATGACCAAACGTGCTAATCAGTTCATTTTGAATAAAAGAACTTGTGTACATACTCTTACCACCACTGCTCAATAATTGAAGTTTTAGATCATTGTCTCCACTGTTAGCCCTGTATCTGAGCAAAGATCGGAAATTTCCATCATTTTTTTCTGGCTCTTCTAAGCCTATTCGTCCACTGTCACGATGGCCTCTTAGTGCTATTTGTTGCCTCCCGCAAAATCTTATACTTTCTATTATAGGAATAAGCTTTTTCCTGTTTTCTTTAATATCTATTATTCTTTGAGCATTTAGTTGATTGATAACACTCTCCGATTTTTTAGTTACAACAGATTTTGTATTTTGAGGTACCAAAATTGATCGTTTGTGATATGTACATTTTTCGTGTTTACCAAATACTTCTTTTGCCTTTTTCAAATTAGTGAAAGCCTTATTTACCAATGCCCCTGACATTTGGTGGTCTCCTTTTCCTACAGTTTCGGAGTGAGAAAATATTACGCAGTATTTACAAAATGACCCAGATTTTTCCTCGGAATATGCTAACCACTTAAATTCTTCTAGCCATTTCATTTGAAAAGATCTAGCATGGTTTGAACTAGAAATAGTAGGAAATTTATATCCAATCGGAGGTTTCCAAACATTTTCTAACAGTGAATTTTTTTCTTCATGTGTTAAGCTTTGAGTAGAGTTGATTTGACAATAGTGTCCAATATCATATTTGTTTGCTCTTACTTGTAATAAGCCTAACTGGTTACGGTCCTCTGCTACTGGAAATGGATCGGTGCTCGTAGTAGCAACAACAGAAGACGCAGCATCATTGCTAACGGCACAGATAACTTCACTAGGTTCACTTACGTTTAGCCTTTTCGTAAAAAGGTTTCAATTGAAGCTTGTCTCTTCATAACGAAATGAGCTGAACTATATAACAACGGATAACAACAAACGAATAACAAATAAAGCAAACTCAACACCACTTAATTGCAGTTTGTAACTGACGCTTCTCTGAAAACAATCAACACAGCATGCGCCGAGAACGTTCCGCACAGCGTTGCCATATCGCTAAAATTAAAGCGGTAGTAAGTAAAATGTACTGGCTCCGTTAAGAACGACTCTGAGCAAAGTTGCCGTTTAGGGAGATCCCAAAAAAGGAAGGGGAGAATAATGCACGGACGTAAGTGAGGGGTTACCATAATTAGCACCTACTTCCGAGTCCGAGCTTTTTCCCCTTTTTCTTGTTTAATGTCTTAACAATTTTTCTATTACATATTTTTCAAAAATTTTGGAATTCATTTGACAATGATAATCTCCACTATAAAATAGTAGTGTAGGCTCTATAAACCAGTTATGCTCCTTGGATAAATCCTTCCGAACAGCCAGCATGCACAACAAACAGTATATATCAATCTCCATAAAATCAATCAATCTCCATCCACTTCAATATTTTGTGTTAACTTGTATTTTTTAACTTCATCAACCATTTTTCATTTATTTATTTTTATTTCGGGAGGGGCCCGGGCCCCCTCGCCCCCCCCCCCCCTTATATTCGCCCTTGCAATCTTATGGATTCGGGTCTTGAGACTTGTATATGAGTTTTCGTAGCTCTGTTCCATCTGGTACATTGATCCTCTTGTCCAATTCCGACGAAATTTGAGCCCGTAATAGCAGCCTTATTGTCATGCCATTTGGTAAGTATAATACCATCCTTACTAAGGGAGATAGCAGAAGATCCTCGACCTATCTTTTTTAGATCCTTATCACTTGGCAACGCTGGATGGAAAAAACGGTTTACTCTAATTGTTCCGATTCAAATATTGATTTCGATGACAAAAATTGGAAAAGATTGTAGGAACTGAAATAGTTGTCAAAAAAAAGCCCATGATTTGCTTCACTAATTCTTTCGGATAGCTGCATAATTATCCCATAATTTTTGCTGTCCCAATACGATGAAATTACTCCAGTGTTTCCTAGACTATGTTCAATGTAAACATAATAAGGTCCATTATCAGTTGCAGTATACAAGTTTTTGTTTGAGTTCTTAATTACCTGACTGTTATTTACGGTCGGAGTGGTATTTACCACACCTAACTGACTGTTAAAATTGTAATTGTAAAATTAAATCTTTTTGATATTACTGTATTTTAATTAAAAGTATTATTTTGACTTACCGAAGCCTCTGAATATTTATTATTATCATGGTTTTCCGTTACCTGCGTATTATTCTGAATACTACCTAATCCGGGTATTTCCAATTCTGTCTCCATCTCTCCTCGTTGTTGAATTTTAAATTTTTTCCTGGATCTGGTGGTTCAGGAGGTATATCATTATATCCATATTATTATTGTCCATTAATGACTATAAAAACCTGTGTAATTTCACTTTCACTCGATACACGACCGACTCGTTTGAAATTTTAACACGAACTCAATATATTTTTTAAAGGAGTTTTTATTTATTTGTTGCAATTTTGGTTTTAACCTCCTTAAAATGTTGCGCGGTTCATTAGTAATAACAACATGTTCTAGCGTCTGTAGTTCTCGTGTTTGATTATTTTTTCTAAGAGCGGTTTTTGATGGCAAATATGGTTGATTGACTTGTTGAGTTGTAGTCCAGAGAAATAAGATTTTTCTCGTGACACATCCCCCTCCCGGCCAAAACCAAATTTTTTGAGTAGTGTGGACATCTATAATAATAACCTATATGTTTCCTGCAGCCGATTTTGATGATATACATAGTTATAAACAAATGAAGATCAAAAAACGCTAAATTTTCGCTTTTTTCGGCTATTACTAAGAAGCGAAGTATTTTAAACAAATTTGAGAGCAAGAATATTATAAACCATATAAAAAACTTTAATATGGCGTTCGCCGAATATGTCTGTCCTTATTTGTTGCTTAGAAAATTGCAAAAAGTCATAAATTTTGAGTTTTTATAAATGTTCATAACTTATGTAAAAATTAAGTTACAATCTTCGTATTACACGGAACGCTGAGACTTCTAGTGCTTAAATTACATTCTAAATATCAAAGTAATTGGCCAAATAGTTTAAAAGTTATTTAATTTGTTTATACCAAATTAACTTTTTTTGCCACCCTATAAGTCAGGAAATGATGAGGTTACAGTGATACTTCGGACAGTTTATGAAAGAAGAAGATTTATACTATTAACTTAATTAAAAAAAAAACAAAAAATAATTTTAAATAGTGTAAAATTATTTTGCAATAACATGTCGATTTTTTGCTTATAAACAATTAGAATAACTTTTTAACCGTTACCCGTAGAATAATTATTTTTTCATATTCAGAAATAATGAATTTTTATACAAATTTAGAAAGAAAAATGGTTGTCCTAGGACAATTAGGGACGAAGTTGCCCCTCCCCCCTTTTTTTTGTTCACAGAAGGTTTGTTTATAACAATTAAGAAATAAAATTAGCCGCATTTAAAGGAACATGCTTTAAAGTTTTAATGTACTTAATATAAAAAAGATTTCCTTTCAAGGAAATTGTCCACAAAGCTTAAAAATGAGGCTCATAAAATCGGCAGGCCTTGAAATGTGGAATAACGATGAGAAGGGGGAAGGAGCTGTTAACTCTCTGCTTCTCGTTTATTTATTTCCACTTTTCTTTTTTTAATTTGTATGTACTTTTTGCGTACATTACGAATATGCCTTATTTAAATATAGTAATTGTTATATACACCATTAAATTTGTTTAAACAAGTATTTTTTAATTTTTTAAATAATATTTTATGTCACTTTTATCGTAAAACGTACAAATTATTTATGATTAATATATACTTATCCTATTCAATTATTCCTAAAGCTAACATTGGTTTATAATATTGAATTGAAAATATAAAATCTCAAATAAACTAGGTTTTATTTCTTGATAAACATTCTACTAGATAAATGAAAAATGAAATGTACCAAAATTAGAGAGAGGACAAAAAGAACGGTTATTTGCAGAACATTTTTCGACATATTGTTCTTTTCTATTGTATAAATTTTTGTAAATTTATTAGAAAATAACATACTATCAGGAAATATAATGTGTTTACAATTATTTTTAATAAATTTTGCTCACATAATTTACAAAAATTTTACATTATATGTATATATTATATCGTCGGTATACTGCGAAAACCAGGTAAATGCTGAAATACCGAAACCGAGAAAAAACGTTTTTAAAGTTTAGTGTTTTATTTTGAATTAAGAGGACAACTTGTGTTTGGTATTCGGTATTCCAGTGAAAGATGCATATATCAGAAATGATATTCTATCATTAGTTTGAAAAAGTTAAGACACCTAGCTGATTAAACCTAAATTTAAGATGGAGATGCGGTCACTTACCTGGTTTTACCTGTAAATCTAAATTAATCAGTTACTCTTAAAATAACACATTTATAACAAATATAATAAACCAAATGTAATATTTTGTAGTTTTGTGATCGGAATATGAGGCTTTAACAGTTAATAGCAATGGTTTTAAGGGATTAGTCGATAATTATAACATTTAACTGGTTTTCCCTGAACATTTTATTCAGAGCTGTTTGTAGTTACAGTAGAACCCCGGTCAACCGAAATCGGGTTAACCGGAACCCGGGTCAACCGGAACGTAAATATTTAAAAGTGTTTGTAATACTCCTACTGACGTCCTTCTAATTAAAAGATGGCGGAACATTGCCGCTCGAAAACGATGTGAAGGACTTACGAAAAAACAAACAAAAATTACTGACTTCTGTATTAAGTAATGTACAGTACAATGCTGTAGTAACTTAAGTTGTTCAGTTTATACAGTACATACTCTAGTAGCCTACTATATGCATTCACCAATCCATTATTGTATTTTAAATATTTTGTATAGCTGTAATAAAATACTGTATTACTGTACTGTACATACTACAGTATATATAGACATTGTTTGTAAATTCATTTTCCCTATACGCCATGTTATTAGTCTATTTTTAGCATATGACGGCTAAACCGAAAAATTGGTTACAGTAGAACCCCGGTCAACCGAAATCGGGTTAACCGGAACCCGGGTCAACCGGAACGTAAATATTTAAAAGTGTTTGTAATACTCCTACTGACGTCCTTCTAATAAAAAGATGGCGGAACATTGCCGCACGAAAACGATGTGAAGGACTTGCGAAAAAACAAACAAAAATTACTGACTTCTGTATTAAGTAATGTACAGTACAATGCTGTAGTAACTTAAGTTGTTCAGTTTATACAGTACATACTCTACTAGCCTACTATATATGTATTCACCAATCCATTATTGTATTTTAAATATTTTGTATAGCTGTAATAAAATACTGTATTACTGTACTGTACATACTACAGTATATATAGACATTGTTTGTAAATTCATTTTCTATATACGCCATGTTATTAGTCTATTTTTAGCATATGACGGCTAAACCGAAAAATTGGTTACAGTAGAACCCCGGTCAACCGAAATCGGGTTAACCGGAACCCGGGTCAACCGGAACGTAAATATTTAAAAGTGTTTGTAATACTCCTACTGACGTCCTTCTAATTAAAAGATGGCGGAACATTGCCGCACGAAAACGATGTGAAGGACTTACGAAAAAACAAACAAAAATTACTGACTTCTGTATTAAGTAATGTACAGTACAATGCTGTAGTAACTTAAGTTGTTCAGTTTATACAGTACATACTCTACTAGCCTACTATATATGTATTCACCAATCCATTATTGTATTTTAAATATTTTGTATAGCTGTAATAAAATACTGTATTACTGTACTGTACATACTACAGTATATATAGACATTGTTTGTAAATTCATTTTCCCTATACGCCATGTTATTAGTCTATTTTTAGCATATGACGGCTAAACCGAAAAATTGGTTACAGTAGAACCCCGGTCAACCGAAATCGGGTTAACCGGAACCCGGGTCAACCGGAACGTAAATATTTAAAAGTGTTTGTAATACTCCTACTGACGTCCTTCTAATTAAAAGATGGCGGAACATTGCCGCTCGAAAACGATGTGAAGGACTTACGAAAAAACAAACAAAAATTACTGACTTCTGTATTAAGTAATGTACAGTACAATGCTGTAGTAACTTAAGTTGTTCAGTTTATACAGTACATACTCTAGTAGCCTACTATATGCATTCACCAATCCATTATTGTATTTTAAATATTTTGTATAGCTGTAATAAAATACTGTATTACTGTACTGTACATACTACAGTATATATAGACATTGTTTGTAAATTCATTTTCCCTATATGCCGTGTTATTAGGCTATTTTTAGCATATGACGGCTAAACCGAAAAATTGGTTATCCGAAACGGCTCTCCCCCCTTTATTTCGGTTAACCGGGGTTCTACTGTATATGGATATTATTTACATAAATGATAGGCAGTTTTATAGAAAAAACAAATTTATTTTGAACGTGTTATAGATACAAGAAAATAATATTACTATGCGTATTACTCGTCAGATTAGTCACGGAAAGCAGGATCTGACAAGATGCCATTGGCATCGTAAAATACGATACCACCTGTTATATTCCTCCGGTATCACTTCCTTATCAAATAGCTGTAACAAATCTCTGTTTTTTGCTATGCTAGTTGGCGAAGTTCTATCATAAAGTTGCTTAAGTATTTATCGACTAACATAAGCATGCTTATGTTAGTTGATAATCCAGCTTGCTTTTTTCTTGTTGACTGACGTGCAGTATCAATAAGGAAATGTTTGTACCTTCTTTCACGAATCTCATCTTTTTATCTTTAACCACATTATTTTTTCGCCGTTTTGGTCTTTTGTTCGGTTTTTAATTAGAGTGTGTGACAATTTTTTGTCGTAGTACCTATTTAAAATCTTTACTCTTTTATGGTTCTATACATACTTTTTTATCACTGACCTTGACATTTTTAGTTTCCCTTGCATTTTGAGAAAACAGACAAGTAATCTGGCATACCATAGAGAGACCTGATTTCTAGCGGTTTAGATGCTGCTATGTATAGAGTCAACTTCCATACAAGAATGTCCCGACTCTAAAAATTTATAAAAATTTATTTTACGATACTGTCCTCCGCAGTTGTAAGAAAATACACTTATTTCACTTGCTTACATATTCTGGGACACATTTTGATAAGTAGTCGAGTATAATGCTTTCTATTTCAGAACTTCCTCGTCTACCGTTAATTCCTGACCAGGCAAAACGGTAAGCTACATTAATTTGGTAATGCGGCTTCATTTTCACACAAATTGTAGACCCATCATTTTCGGGGAGAATATAGGAATTGTCCAGTTAATCTGGAATCTGTAGTATAGCCTGTAGATCGAAGATGATTGAAACAAAATTCCGTTGTTGTTTAAAGCTTTTCTTATCATTTCGTTTTTCGAGATTCCATACTTCTTTTTTTCTGATGTTGTCTGTAACTGTTTTCTAAATCCGGTTTCTTAGTTGGATTAGCCATAACATAATATGATAGGGCTAATAAATATTATTTATTACAAACTAAACATTGATCTTATTAGGACAAAAAAGCTTAAATTATAGTCGTTAGAAAATATTCTTCGGTATGTAATTTCGCCAATACCTTCCGGTTTCTTCAGCTGACAATCATTTATATAAAGAAAGTTGATACATTTTCCTTATAGTCAAATGTTTGTCCAAATATTTACGCTTCGAACTTTGGCGAATATAATGTGGGACCATGGTTGGAAAAGACTCAATATGAGCCTTCACAATTTTTCGGTTTTCATTGCTTGTTTTATTTTACAGTATATGCTTGCCTCTTTTGCCCGTATCTGAATAACAACATAGAATATCAATTTTTCTTACAACATCTTGCATTAACGACGCTGATATACAAAGTGTCTTACAAGAAAACTTCTCACATACCTGTACCTCTTGAACATTCAAAGAAACATAGTCGATACTATCGATTTTACCAGTCGATATGAATGAAAAATTTTAATAAAATATACATGTAAAATGTATTAAAGACATTTATCACCTTTTTACTGAATATGGTATACAGCCGTAGAAATATATTGTTGTCCGGCAAAATAATATATGTGCGCTTACTTGGTTTTACATGCAACAGACCTTTAATTTTGTGGAAGTAAGTAGCGATATATTGTTTTACTTGAAAATGAAAAGTTGGTTATGTGTAACTTATTTGTTTATCACACAAATTATCTGCTGAATGGTAAGTCGTATCATTTACTGGGTTTTACTTGTATGTAGAGTGTAAAAAGCTGAGAATTTTGGTATACTTAACTCAATATTTTAAAATTTGTCATTTACCTGGTTTTCGCAGTATACCGACGATATATTCATGTATTTTTATAATGATTTGTGTTGGCAAACATAGTAATGGATTATTTACACTGTTTTACAATAACTAATAAATAATTAACAACTGTCATGTTTTATGTTAAAATATATGCTATCCTATATATTGTAGTTATTAATAAAAGCATTATTGTCACATATATTTTTATTTATTTATTCAGAAAAAGTACAAATAACACAATTTTTTTATATTAAATGTGCCAAATGTGATAAATATTTATATTTGTAAGTAAAAAATATAGACAATAATAAAATAATCATAACATGTTAAGCCCAATCTACGAAAATACAATTTTATTATTATTATGAGCCAATCAAAATTTAAAAATTAATTAAGGCGCACTTTTTTGTAGGAACTTCATCATCAATATTATTTTCTACACATTCATCCTGTATCGGTTCAACTTCTAAATCATCAATTTCATCCCAATTCTCACACGTCTCTTGAGTGCATTCTATACATAAAGTGCTACAATGCAAGCCAAGTTTCTTGCACCCACACGTTAACTTTTTGCAGCCTGTTTTGCAAGAACATGTTATTTGCTTTAATAAAAAGTCTGGGACAAGAGGGTCCGTTGAACGTATTGGTACTAATTGGGCCCTTACTTAATTTCCAACCCCAATCAACTGGATTTAACGCAGTGTCAGTTTGGGATTTGAATGTTATATTAAAATGATGTAGCCACAATTGAATTTGTAAATAGGTTCTATATGCATGCTGTCTCAATGCTCCTTCTGTTGGAGGTAAATTTTCTAATTTACATTTCGATTTCATTGACAGTCTGGTAAACTGAACATAACGTAAGTCATGAAGTTGTAACTGTGTACTCATTTTTTTGATTTGTTTTTTGTCATTTGCGGTGCTATACATATTTGCCACTATTTGAAAAGAATTTTTAGCTAAAATATCTTTATCTACTTTTGATTGATAAAAAGGATGGATACACGTTTTAAGTTCCACAGCAGGCAAAGCCTTGAAAATTTTACTTTTACCTTGAAAATGAAACGCTGAATTGGTATCACAACCGGTAAATATATGGCAAAATTTAACTAAATCATTCAAATTTTTGTATTTAAAACTATCTGAGTTAAATATTTCGGAATTATGTCGTCCTGCAACATCGACTGTTTCTTTTTAAAAAAAAAATCACCTATTTTATGGTTCGGTTTATATTGTTTATATAAAGCAACGTACTGAGTGAGAATTATTAGTAAATCAATGTCCTGGCCAACGATATACGTATCGACTGTTGAGTTCATGACGGCATGTTGAAGAGCGGTACTTACAATTAAAGTATCTGCATCTTCTTCGGCTATTTTAACCAAAAATTGAGAATTTTCTAAAGCTGTTTTTAATAAAGTGATCAATTGTTTTTTATTTGTATCACTTTGCATAAAATCTTTTTTTGAAATACTTATTTTTGTACTTTTGCTAGAAATGTCAATAGTAATCCCTGTACTTATTGATTTTCTGCGAGAACGCTCTATTGATTTTGTTGATGTCGACATATCATCCAGATAACCGTCAAATACAAAGATACTATTTTTAACATAGTATTTTTTAGCACTAAATACGTATTTTGCAATTATGTCTTCTACAGTTTCTAACTTGTTCCATACAACGCGATGTAAGAAATACCCTCCATCAACAACGTGAATTTTTTTTGCTGAAATAGGCTCTTGACCAATAGCTTCAAATTCATTATATAAAGCGGCTTTGTTTGTTTTTCTTAAACCACCTTCGGTAAAAAGAGAAAGAGGGAAAGGTGCGAGCTCAAATTGTAGGAATTTTTTTAAATCATTGGCTTCAAAAATATTTAACGATATCCGTTGAAAAATCAATAGCGGATCGATTGGCACCTCTTCATTTTTACTGTTTTTTACAGAAGAAGACATCACGCGGATTTATTTGACTTTGTTAACTTTTTTAAATGTATAAGTTCCCACCATTTGATTACTTAGTGTTAATTGCAAAGCAATTCCGATCTCATGTGCTTTGTAACAATTTATGGTAGAATCTCCTACTACACCTGAATAAATAGATCTTAGACCTTCAGTGATAGGAAAGGGAGAAAATTGCTTAAAAAATTCACAAATTTTTTGAAAATCGCTGGTATCTCTCGAGATTCGGGAGACTCGAGAATCAACATGTTGTTCTGATGTAAAAAAAACAAGCATCACAAAAAGCTTCTATATTGTTGCAAACTTCCATCATTGCTACTGAGCATGCTATCCACTTTGCAATGACGGATTCTGTTAAACCCCTACCATGAGTTAAACCCCCTACACACTTCATTGAACGCATTAATACTTGTTCAATTGTCATATCCGACCATACACCTACCCAAAATTTTTCTGATCTTCTTATTGTAAAATATCCCTTCGATGTTAGTTTGTGAAATTCACTTGGATCCATAGTATTCTTCAATTTTTGCATATAAATTATGTCCTGACGCATGAAAAAATGGCAACATTAATTCCAAACAATCAAGAGTAGATTCCCAGTTACCACAACGTTGGGCATTGATATAATGCAGCATAATCGTGACCATTCTAAAATACTGAACCCACAGCTTGCTTGTTGGGCCACGTGCTTCTATATTTGCTAGAGCCAATTCAAATTTATTAGTAATATTATTCCAAGTATTATTATTTAAATTATCCAATGGAATCACACCTAGATTTTTTCGGGTTTCTTCTAAAGTTTTATTCTCAGTTTCATTAAATTCAACTTCTTCAAAAATTATGTTTGCTAAAGCAAGATATAGAAGAATGTGAGCTCGTACTGCTCTTGCATATGCATGACCACCTAATAGTTTTTCAGCTGAACTTTCAGTATATATTGTCGAAATAACTTCTTTTATCCCACTGCCTTCCATAATAAAACCGATATTCCTAAATAGGACATCAAAGCATGAAAACCACCTAGAATAAGAATAATTGATTTTAAATTATACGGATCATTGTTTGTAATAGAAGCAAGAATATCACGAGCTTTCCGGTACAATGGTTGGTCAAAAGTTACACAAACATGTTTTTGATTATATGCTTTTGCTCTCGTTGCTGCTTCAACTAAAACTGTAAAAATTGTACTGTAATCGCTCGGAGCAGCATTTACAAAAGGCAGGGGAATTACTTTAGAAGTCGTATAAGTATCTTTAAACATATGGTATTTTTCCATGAACCCAAACCAACCAGCAGTATCTGTATCAGTTCTTTTACTGTAACACCATAGCATATCAATAGATTCAATTTGTAATTTTATAAGAGCTTTTTTTCGAAATTCGTCTATTCTTTTTGACATTTTTTCGTCCAATTCTTTTTTTGTCTTAATCTCAGAAACAATCTCAATGTCAAGTCTTGTATTTACTTCAATATCTATGTTTCATTGTTTATTTCCTTTTCTTTGTCCTCAGAATCATCTTCAGTATCTTTTTCAGTAATAGAAAAATCGTCTTCATTTATATCTTCATTAACTGTGAGATCGCTATATATTATTTTATCTACCCCATTACTTTTATTTATATACCACTCTTTTACAGGAATAAAACCAAATTTACCACCTGCAACATTAAATGCATTCTTTTTTATTTTTGTTATTTTATTTTCTGATGTTACTGCCTCTGCTGGAGTAATACACATAATGTCACCCATTGCATGGAATGTGTCCCGACCATCAATAGTTGCAGTGTTGTGATCAGCGTTATCGAAAACAAATTGCAAATATGCGTCGCATGCTATACTAAAATTTTCAGGGTCATTAAGTACTGAATTTTCGAATACTTCTATTTCTTTATAGGATGAATATAAACCAATATTATTTAGAATATCAATGAGTTCTTTAACGCCATATTTACGATGAATTAGTGCTGACAAACCCAATTTTGTACTTGATTTAAAACAATTTGGTCTCGCAGCAGAAGCAAGTAAATGTGCAAAAGTTAACACTTGATTATCTAACTTGAGCTGTTCTTTTGCCTTTTTATGGGTTTTTACAATTATATCAAGCATTATCTTCAAAGTTTTTGGAATATCTTTAATATCTTTTAAAAAACTGCTAGGTGGATTATATTTATCAATATCAAGTTGCCGATGCGTTCTAATATCTTGTAATATTATATTCCCAGCCATATCTACAACTCTTTCACGATCTTTTTATATATCTTTTTCACGCGCTGCATACCATGAATCTTCCAAAACTTTACCCAAAGTGTCTCTATAACAAATAAAGTAGTCTTGCGATTTTTCAGCTTTATGTACAAGAATTTCGTCCCCAAAATGAATTTCCAATTGACTAACAATTCGATCTAACCTAGGTTGTTTAAAATTAGCCATATCTGTCTCAGCCATAAACTTATTAACAATGTCTTTTAGCGAAAATTCCGAAATAGATTCATTTTCAATAATATAATTAATAGCGAATTTGAGAATTGCAGTCATGCCATCGCTCAAATTACTATCAACCATATTAACAGGCTTGAAATAGTAAAATTTATTTTGGCAAGATTTATGATAAACTACATTATTTTATGTGAAGTAGTTATTGTTTCTGCTACACAAATGACGAAGACGCGCCTTTATTATATGACTACCCTCATTTACACGTTTTTGGTTTTTAATTTTATCAAAAATAGTGTCAATTGTACTTTTACTTTTAACTATTCTATATGTAGGAAAGTTACTTCTTCTAACCATCTCACCACAGTAGAAACAGCACTCCGAAAAGTTAAATTTTCTTCCCGAAGCAATTTCTTTTCTTCGCTTGATATAACTATATGAATAATTTTTAGCAACTACTTTAATGTTGCTTGCTCGTACATACGAACTTTGACAAGTTTTATGAACCCGAACTTCTTCCAGATTTTCAAATATAACATGTTTCTTGTCCTTCCTCGCTCGACTTGCTTTTATGAATGATTCGATGGCTCTTTTTTTGCGACTACCGTAGTTGCATATGTAGTAGGCTTATCACAAATCGAACATAAGGATTCTTCTTGATCCGATTCGTATAAACTATAAAATAAATATTTCACAATTATGTCTCACATAATTTTTTTAATTTTATATTGAATTTTTTTTCAAATAATTACTTTTTGCATCTTACAATATAATCTTTTTTTCAATTTCAAGTTTCTTTTAAATTTTATTTAATAAAATAGTTTTATTAAAATTTTTCATAACTATAATTTAATATCGAATGCACCTAAAAAGGTTTTTATCTTTCAAAATTAAGTTAAAGATATACCTAGTAATATTTAAAAAAAAATTCAAATTATTATGAATGTACCTTTGTTCCCCTTCTCTTTCCGGTTCTCTTTCTCCTTTTCTTTCTGATTCCATCTGGTATTTATATTGTCGTAATACATACTGCAAATAATAATAATAATAATTTCTATTATTCTCCCTATTTATTGACACCAGAACTCAATCCTTTTGATACCGTAGGTATTATCTGTGATGAATGAATTTTCTATTTAGAGGGAAAGAAATCCGCATAGCTAAATTTGGGGAATAATAATAACTAAATCAAACATAATACAGCTTATTGAATAGAAACAGCATAACGAAGATACCAACATATATCAACAATTGAACCCACACAACAAATAGAACAAGAACAAATACACATAAAAAGAAGACGAAGATTCCAAGGAAAGTCGCTCAGTGCATTATAGTTCTGCGTGTTTCACTTTCACAAACAATAAACAACACAAAACAAGTAAGTATAAGCAATAAGACTTAGTAGAATAGCACTGCATACCGATCACCACATCAAACTCATATTACGTACATAATATAGTAGATATCCACATGGAAAATTTGGAGTAGACAAAAAATGTCAAATTATTAAAAGGAAAAAAAGCAAATAGAACCATAAAAAATATATATTTTAGAATAATTTAGATATTTCTATAATACATTTAATAGCTCAGCTCTTAGGTAAATACATAAAACACATAAAATATTTAAATACAAGAATATAAGAACTTTGTGCAAAACTTACCAAAATATTCAATACAAACGTCAACAATTATTTTAAATTATCTGTTAAGTGACAGCAAAATCAAAGCATGCGCAGATTTGATGTACCTTGATACAGTCGGAAAAATGACAGATAGGGCTTTTCATCGATCACATGTCACTTGTTTCGAGCTTCTGTCATGTGTCACATAATATTAATATATCTACGCCATACGTCTTTGGTTTGTATCATTTGTATATACCAATAACGTATGACGTAGATATATTAATATTATGTGACACATGACAGAAGCTCGAAACAAATGACTGTGAATGAAAAGCCCTATTACCCATGAACGATCACATCAATCACTTATTTTGTATTTGCTCTCTTTTTCTATACGCTATGAGCTCGTAGGTAGAGGGGATAACTAAAAATTCGTGACGCCAGTAGCACCCAGTAGTGACAAGTCTGTAAGCTTTTACTGGAAATTTGACATAAATGTCAAAGTGATTAATTTAAAACATTGAAATTAAAAACGTTAATAGGAACTAATATTAGTTGGTCAAAGCTGTGGTGTATATTTTTACCTTAAACGTTACCTTACGTTTTACATATTGAATTTAAGTTTTTTTAATAACTCCTAATATATAATTATAAATTAATCTAAGCGCCATCTACACGATAATTGTGAAAGTATCCGAAGTAAGAAATTCATATTTCATTAATAGAACGTTAAAATGATTAGCAAAAGCTTTAAAAAAGCGATTACAATTTAATTACTTTTTTGCTTTGTAAATATTAAGCGATAGCAATTAAATATTAAATTTAAAAATTACCTGTGAAAGTTGCATTAGTAATGCGCTAGGAGCGACACCAGCGAAGCTCAGAGCGTATAACAAACGTTTAACAAACAATTTTGATTGGTGTGATCGTTCATGGATAATCTTTCATTTTTCCGACTGTACTTGATCTATGTTTATTTTACTACTCCTTAATACCTGTTTTGTATTGTATGTATGTATTATGTATGTACAATTATTATTATAGTGTTGCAGAATGCAGAAAATAAATTCCAAAAATCATAATTTTTAAATATTTTGAAATAAGGCCACATTTTGAAGCTTTGTGGACGATTTATTTGAAAGTATATATTTTTTATAATTGGTACATTAAAACTTTGAAGTATGTTCTTTCAAATGTGACCGATTTAATTTCGTAATTGTTATAAAGAAATCTGCTGTGAGTTAAAAAAAGAGGGGGGCCAACTTCGTTTCTAATTGTCATATGAGAATTTTTTTCTTCTTTTTTAATTTGTATAAAAATTCAGGCTTTCTAAATATAAAAAAATAATTTTTCTACGGGTTATGGTTACAAAGTTATTCTAATTGTTTATAAGCAAAAAATCGACATGCTTTTGCAAAATAATTTTGCAACATTTAAAAGTACTTCTTGTCATTTTTTTTAAATAAATTAATAGTATGAATCTTCTTCTTTCATAATATATCAAAAATGTTACTGTAACTTTATCATTTTCTGACTTATAGTGTTGCAAAAAAAATAGTTTGGGATAAACTGTCCTCAAGCGCTAGTCAGTCGCGGACCAATCAGCGCGCGGAGAGCATCTCTGACCAAAATCGCGCAACGCGATTGGTTCAACCGCTTGGGAAAATCCATCTCCTACGTCATAATCCCTAAAACAAAGGGAATATTGGATATAAAAGGAGGTGGATTTTCTATATTTCTTCAGTCAGAGATTGCTCTCGTAGTATCAAAGACTCTTGGGCTCGGGGTAGTATTATACCTTGAATCTGCCTTTTATTTCTTTCCTTGCTATAATTAATGTGAGAAAACTGAATATTGTTGATATTTTATTATTTGCTTATTTGTTGTGTCATTCCAGCGGTATCTCTGCTTGCAGACCAAGCGCTGAGAAGGCACATATTTTATGCCATTTTATTGTTACATCTTATTTTCAGATTTACTGTTTGAAAATATCTTAGAGTGAAATTCCTTTCGTGGGTCACACACTTGAAATATTTTCCCAATTCATATTGTTTGATATATGTTTATATTTTGTTTACTAAGTTAATTCCTTCCGTAAGTCAAGGAAAAACTTAGAATTCTTGCCATTTTATAGTGCATTTTATTTCTGATTTATTATTTGAAAATATCTTCGAGTGGAATTCCTTTCGTGGGTCACGCACTTGAAATATTTTCCCATTTCATATTATTTGATATATGTTTTATATTTTTTTACTAAGTTAATTCCTTCCGTAAGTCAAGGAAAACACTTAGAATTATTTGCCATTTTATTGTCGCATTTTTCCTAAGTCGTCTACATCCGTAAACACTTAGATATTTCTATGACATATTATTTCTTTATCTTACTAAGGTTCCTTCCGTAAGTTAAGGAAACACTTAGACATTTTTCTGTGTCTTTTATTTATTTTGAAGACACTAACACTGTGGAACTCCTCTTCGAAGGTTAAGCACTTGTAGTGTCTTATTCATGCCATTTTATAGTGCAAATATATAAATATTATTTTATTTCTGTTTCTCTGAGGTCAGAGTGATATTTCTACACACGTAGACTAAACACTTAGACCTCACACATATACGGGAACCAGTGATATTTTCTTCTTGCCTTTACTAGAGCAAGAAATCACACACTGACCCCTTTCTCTTCTTGTGTAAGATTACCAATACTCTTCACACACGAGAAATAAATTTTGATAAAATGGTTGACACACGTAACACTTCTCGATCATCTTCACAGGAGAGAAAAGAGTCCCAGGAGCCCAGTACAGCCTCTTCAGGACCTATGGGACCTCCTAGGGAACAAAACAAATTAAATAACTTTTAAACTAGTTGACCAATTGCTTTAAAATTTAGGATATAATTTACGCACCACAAGTGTCAGCACTCCGTGTAATAAGAAGTTTCTAATCTAATTTTTACATAAGTTATGAATATTTATATAAACTCAAAATTTATGACTTATTTTGCAATTTTCTAAGCCAACCAAATTTGCCGTGATGGTTGCAGGGGCGGATCCAGAGATTTCTTGAGGGGGGGGGGGGCGTAACCTTGTCAACATGGGCCCAATACCGGGGGGTTTGGGGGGTATGGAATACCCTTTTTTGAGTTTTGAAAATTGACGTTTTAAAACACATTTTTTTACTCTGTTCACACTGCGTTTACAAAAAAATAACCTTGAAATTGACAAATAAACTCAGCTATTTTCAACTCTCTACTCTAGCAGATAGAAATGATTTAGGATGATACGTGTAGTGACTGGTAGTAGACACTGTAGTCCTGTGGTACATTTAGACTGGAAACTCATCCTACTTAAATACTTTAAGAGTGGCTTATAGTCATTCCATTTGAACTATTAAAAAATGTAACAAGCAAAAAACACTTTTTTTATGTTTCATTATTTAAAAATATTTTTCAAATATCAAGATTACGTTTTTATAAGACACAAGGTATTAATATACTGTATAAAAGAAGGTTGCAAAATGATTAACTAACATTATGTTTAGTATGATTTAATTACTGACATTAGAAGTAAATTATAAAACAAAACAAAAATACTTTGGCTTAACAAAAACTACGTTGTTTTCCCTTAAATTACAAAATCCAGTTTTCTATTCTTCTTGCTGGAATACCGATCGATAATTTTATTGATGTCCACTTCTATATCCCTGTGAACATTCATGAGAGCCAGTCCGGTCAGGCGGTCTTCGGTCATTCTGGTCCTCATCCAGCTTTTCAATCGCCTCAGCGTAGAAAATGATCTCTCTGCTGTTGCTAAAATAGAAACCCTTTTTAAGAAACATTGTAGTTATGATATTGCAATGCAGTTAAAAGTACAGTATAACCATTCCAAGTAATATGGTAAACTTACCTTTCCATCAAATCCAAAAATTGTTGCTTTTTGTTACATGTTTCGGTGGATGCCCATCATCGTCAGACACAGTATATAACACTCATTAAAGTTAAAATTAAAAACACAAACATTGAAAACATTTAAAAAACGGACGATTAAAATATTTATAATGTAGGCCTACAATAATGATTAACGAACCGTACCGCGGCAAGACTGGCAGACGACTCCCAGTCTTGCCGCTTGAGTCGTCTGCCAGTCTTGCCGCGGTACGGTACGTTAATCATTGTAGGCCTACATTTACATTATAAATATTTTAATCGTCCGTTTTTTAAATGTTTTCAATGTTTTGTGTTTTTAATTTTAACTTTAATGAGTGTTATATACTGTGTCCTGACGATGATCGGCATCCATCGAAACATGTAACAACAAAAAGCAACAATTTTTGGATGTTGACGGAAAGGTAAGTTTACCATATTACTTGTCATATAAATCCAAAGGGGCAAACAGGATGAATATTGATAACCATTCCAATGTTATTTTGTCTAAAATTTAAATATTTTATGGTAATTGTTTAAATATTATTTGTGACACAATTGGTCAGCTAGTTTTATAATTTTTATAGGTTGCGCCTCTGCTGGTTTGGGGATAAGTCATCATCGATTAATTTTAGTAAACAAAAATTGTTAACCTTGTGATTTTAACTCTAGAAATTTTACTAAACATATGACGTAATAAAAGCCAAAAGCCTGTGATGATGAAGTAATAATTAATACTTCGAAATGTATACATAGCACAAATGTAAACTGAAGAACTGTATCGACGATTAAGGTAAATATAACCTATATATCTCTAATTTATTTATCATGCCAATGTTTTACTCACCTATTGATATTGGTAAAGTAAGCAGGATCTGCACCAAAGACTTCAAAATAGGGTAGTTGTGCTCATCAAGATTTTGAAAACACGTCATAGGGGTACTGATTTCTTTGAAGACGTTGTAGTTAACCATGTTCTTTAGGGAGCAAATCTCATTCAAAATCTTCATTAGCATTGTTTCCTTTTTAATTGACAATACAGAAGAGTATTTATCACAAATACTTTCAAAGCTGGATTTCACATTTGACACGGAATCTAACGTTGATGGAACTAAAATGTTTAGCTTGTAGCAATCCAAAGACTCGTCTGAAAATCTGCTTGTCAAATCAGTTATGAGATTGTCTAGAATCGGTATGTAAACAGCAGTTTCCCAATACTTTGAAACTTGTGATCGTTGGTTGTCACCTGTTAATAGTGTGTAGTTGGGCCTATTAACTTGCTTCCGTACAATTCTGGGGACACGCATTTGTACATCCATCGCGTCCATGGTTTTTTCAGCACTACTGAAAATTAAAAGGAAGAATTCGTTGGTCTTGTCTCTTTTATTCTGAATGGTTTTCATCATATTGTCAATTTTACTTTTGGCTGAGCATACATCTATAGCTTCTGTTTGTAGATATTTACTAAGACCACATGTAACATCTGCTGTGTCACTCAGGCAATGCATTGTGATGATAAAATCACAAGTTGAAATTGAGCACAACAGAGCGCGGGCTTTACTTGACGTTGTGCTGTCCCTCCACTGTGATATGCATTTGAGAGCTTCCGCAATTTTAGGCATGTCTTCTGTGAATTCTAAAACAGCCTCGTGACGCTCTACCCAACGCGTCTCACAATAGCCTCTCATCTGATGTCCCAACACCTTTTTCAAAACTGAATTTCTTTTTCCTGATGAGTTGAAAAAGCTTGTTACTTCTTTGATGGTTCCTAGAGCATTTCTTACGTGTTGGACCTTATTACATTTGGATATGCTTAAGTTCAATGCATGGTTTTTACACCCACACATAATGCTATTGGTCGCCACCTTTTGTATCTCTGTAACCGCACCCCGCATTTCAGACATGTTGACGGAACAGCCATCACAACTTATTCCAACACAATTATTCGTGTTTATCCCCAAAAATATCATAAAATTCACCACCGTCTGACCTAGGATTTCCCCTGTTATAACAGGTTCCACTTCGGGATCAACATCAACATGAGAGTAGTTGGCTTTATGAAGATCAATAAAGCCAACAAAATCTTCTCTTATGACATCTTTATATACATAACGCAGAGAGAGGCTTAGCTGGGAAGTATGAGATGCATCAGTCGTTTCGTCAAACAAAATTGAATAAAACTTTACCTTTGAAACTCGTTGTTTTATTTCATCTAAAATTTCCTCGCCACAAAGTTAATCAAATCATTGGCCGTAGTTTTGCTTATGTACGTAGCATTGGCACCACTGGATTTCAAGTGTTCTGCAAGTTGAGTGTCACCACTGTCAATTCTGAACCGTAAAGGCTGATTCACATTATAGCTCAAGTCACGCTCCGCTCACGGTCAGCTCAAGCCACGATCAAAATATTCTCTCGGAGAAACCACGCGGTCCAAAAAAAGGGACGGAACTTGACCGTCGTGTTTAGTGCGGATAGCATGATTAAAATGCGTGTAAGAATAGTTGACCGAACCTTGAGCTGAGCGTGAGCGTACCGTGACCTGAGCTATAATGTGAATCAGCCTTAACAGTGTTCTAAAATTACCATCATTCTCCACGGGATTGTCTGCACTTTCCATCAAATTTCCATCATCACGATGTCCCCTCAGTGGAATGTTTTGCTTGCCATGTAACAATATAGTTTTGATTATCGGCACCAGTCTTAAACGGTTTTGTGCCACCTGTTCTTTTCTGTTTTGATCCAACCTATTTACTATTTTAAGGTCAGGATTTTCGAAGATTTTTATATAGTTTTTCGAATCAAGTTCAGCTTTCTTGTGATACTCATTAGAGTTATGAGACTCAATGTCGCCATCTTTTCCAGAAAGTTTTGCGTATTTATTCAATGGTTCGGATACTAACTTTCTCAAAGGCACTGTATTTTGACCGCCAGCTTTCTTTCCGTGGCAAAAAACGGCACAATATTTACAAAATAGCCCTTGTTTGAATTCGGAAAATACCAACCAGGGGTATTTTTCGAAGTGCCCATGATTCACTCGCCTTAGCTCCTCACGTCCTCTTTTGATGTGAGAAGACGTAGGGAATTGGTAGTTTTTTTCGGGTGTCCAGTGTTGAGTTAAAATAATATACTTTGAGTGATCATTTGAACTTGAAATGTTTTTGTAAATAATAACCAATGTCGTGAGAAGAACTATTTACATTATCAACCGATGTCGAGGTCGATTGTTGATCCTCTGCAGGTTCATCAACTGGCATTAGGTTATGAGACGGAGACAAACCAGACTGTTCCTCAACATCTTGTTCCTCTTGATAACTTATTCTTCTCTTTTTAACTAAGAAACGATCCATTTTCCAACACCAACGGTATACCAAATATCACAAACAACTCACACTTAACAAAAATATCGCAACTATGCAATTAGCTGAAACACTTTGGTATGATACAAGCTGCGATCACGCATTAGCTACTGTGCTCATGACGGACCGGGACACAAACACTAGGAACACTAGGAACTACTAATAAACTAGGCAGACAGCTTCTAGGCTACTCTCTGCTTCCAGCTTAGTACTCAAGCGCCCCGCAGGCACCAGCACCGCAGCCGCGCTGCGATCGTCCCGCCAGTAGAGATGGGCGTTATATATCGTATTAGGATAAGTCACCCTATTACCACCAGGTATTCGTGACAAAGGTAATACGTTACGGCAATATCCCTAATATTTCTGTAACCGTCTCCGTCTGCCGTCGTCGAATATCGCGGTGAGGTATTAGGACGCTGTCTCGCTGTCACCCTTTTCTGTCACCGTATTCATGGGTATTTGTCATAGTAGTTGTAATATTGATCTATACTATTATTAAGATGAAGTGGTTTCTTCCTGTCTGTCTTTACGGCCAATCACGCTAAACTACCTAACTATTTTTAAGAGTATAGAGACTATAAAAGGATACTTTTTACTGAAAAATAAAACTATATTGATTAAAAAATATCAATTTTACCGGCCACAATTTATGGTTAGAATAAGGTATTAAATTAGTTTACCTATTAAAAGCTGATTGAAAGCAGATTGAAAATTACATTTTTATTAATGATAAAATATCAAATGTATTTATTATTATTTTAGTATTTGTATAAATAATGCTGAAATACTCAGACAGGACCCATAATACCGAAGGGCTGGGGAGGGGATAGCAGTCTCCTGCTGTCAGGTAATAGGTGACAAAAATAATATAATACCGTCACCTATTACAGCTGAGTCACGGAACGCCGTCACCTAATACCAGAAAAGTAGCGGTATTTTCCATCTCTACCCGCCAGTCGTCACCGTCAGCGTCCAGACGGCTGGTTAACTCCCGTTTACACCGCTGCATCGCTCATCACATGACTATCCGTTACCTCTTACCGCGAGAAATATACATCATTGGTGGTTTTTAAAATCATCATACTATCAAAACATTATTAAACTTGTGTTGTTAACGACTTTTCTAAATCAAATTTTTCGTTTAAACTTAAAAATATGGTATAGGCTATAACATTCTTTAACTGAGGGGGGGGGGGGGGCGCGCGCCCCCCGCGCCCCCCTCTGGATCCGCCACTGGGATGGTTGCCAACCTTCTTAGAGGAGATGGTACATGAAGAAGAAGAAGCAACCAATAAGGACAGACCTATTCAGCTAACGCCATATTGAAGTTTTTAATATGATTTATAAGTTTATTACTGTCAAATTTGTTTAAAATGCTTTACTTTGTGGTAATAGACGAAAATAGCGAAAATTTAGCGTTTTTTTATCTTCATTTGTTTATAACTATATATATATATATATATATATATATATATATATATATATATATATATATATATATATATATATATATATATATATATATATATATATATATATATATATAATATATATATATATCATCAAAATCGGCTGCAGGAAACATATAGGTTATTATATAGATGGCCATACTACTCAAAAAATTTGGTTGGGCCTGGAGGGGATGTGTCACCAACATGATATTTTTTTGCCTTATTTCTCTGAACTATTGTTGTTATGGTCTTTTGTATAATTTGTTTTTTTTTTGGCATTTTCTTTTAAATTATTTACAGCAGTTGTTACAGCTATTGCACTTGACTGCGGCGCGTGGTTATGTTCCCCGACTTTTTTAAGATGATGATTTTGATTTATTAATTTGGTGGTTGCTCTTCGTGTACAATTTTCAGATTTATTTTTATCACAACACCAATAAAACATGTCTTCACCGTTCGCGTCTTTCACCACTAATTAACGTCGAATAGTAATTGTAACACCACTTTTCTGGGGTAAAGTATAATTTCAAAAATCTATTTCATACTAGGTACTAAAGGGTGCTTCATTTAGGGGTAATGAATTTTATTTGAAAATTTTATTATCATACACCCTTCTTTATAATTACTTTTTGAAGACAATTTCTTTCAAATGTTGATCGTGACTCCGGTTAAGATGGTCCATTCTGAAGTTCCAATTCTCGATGACGCGTTCGAGCATTTCGATTGGTTTTTGAGCAATGACTCAAGTAATATTGGCATCCAATGCCTCAATCGTAGCCGGTTTATTCATGCGGTTATCCAACGAGTATTTATTTTGAAATTTGTATGCTATAAATCCTGCTATATATTTCAGTGATTTCTGAGAATCACTTTTTCTTTCACCTTTAAACCAGTGGTTTTAGCTGCTCTATTTCGTTATCGATAAATTTTTCTTGCGAATAATCTGGTTCTACAAAAGAAATTGTCATAATTTCTCTTGCCGCATATTCTTTTGTTTCGAGCGGCTCGTCAATTTTTGCAAGGTTGTACAACAAATTCTGCTTCACTCAAACTTCTTTTGATTCTAGATCAGATGCTACGCCCTAGGAGTCCTTGAGAATATCCAACAATCACTCCTCATTAGAATCTGTTGTATTTCAATTTTTTGTGAAACTGTTGACGAATTTTTGCCTAGAATGTACCATCGAAGTCTGTACCGAAAGTCGAGAGGACAGGGGTGATCATTACTGGCACGTAATGTGGTACATTTGAGACAGTGATCTACTTGTAAGTAAAATTCCTTTTTGAAAGGGAATCATTTTCTTGTGCTTGCCTACTCTCATACTCTCAACAGTTTTACGATATCAGAGGCTTCTTACCAAAAGCATTTTTCGGCATAAGGCCACTCTCTCCACAATATTTTATGGCTTTTGCCAATGAATTGGATAGAACTTGCACTGCTGGACGTACCCGTTGTCGCATGGATGCCCTTGCATTCAAATGTTGGGTCAATTTATGGGCATAGGTTAATTCTGAGTTAGATATGTTAAGGAGCGTTTCAAAATAATCAATGTTTTTATTTTATCATGAATTATGAATCCATTGTCCTTGAACACTTTGACCGCCGCGCCGTGTGTATAAAAAAGTATACACACGCGAGGGTCAAAATAGCTGCGTGTATACTTTTAGATACACATGTAAAGTTTTGGTTTGAGCCATGTGTGTATTCAAAGAGCGCAATACCGTTGTATTTCATATGGGTAGGTAATTGACGTAGCCGGAGGCTGCATAAAAATATACTTAGCAGTAGGAAATTAAAAAATTTTATTAGCTATACCGTTTTTCTACTATTTATCACATATAGTAACACGGCAACCTTGATTATTCAAATTTCAAATAATCAGTAACAATAATCTTTGTATGACAAAACTGATCCAAATAATGGCATACCCAGACATCCAAAGTGAAAGTTATCCTCCAACACCAAATTGTTCTATATGGTCCACATAATGTTCAGAAAAAAGTCACACCATTTTGAGCGTCGGGTTTGGGGGGGAGAGGGGGGAAAAATCGGTTAATTCGTAGTTTTTTAAGTTTTTCGTCAATATTTCTAAAACTATGCGGTTTAGCATGAACAACCTTCTATACAAAAATATTCTACATTAAATTTGAAATAAAAAAGGGCCTATGCATAATCCATCTAAAATAAACGGTTCCAATGTTACGGAGGTAGTATAGTGTAATTGGTCCAAAAAAACGCCTAACCCAGACATCCAAAGTAAAATTGTTCTATATGGTCTACATATTGTTCAGTAAAAGGTTACATCATTTTGAGCGTCTGGTTTGGGGGAGGGGAGATTTGGAGAGAAGTCGGTAAATTAGTTAGTAGTTTTTTTACGTTTTTCGTCAATAGTTCTAAAACTATGCTTTAGCGTAAACAATGTTCTATAGAAAAATGTTCTACATAAAATTTAAAACAAAAAAGGTCCTATACATAATTGTTATAAAATCAACGGTTCCAGAGTTACGGAGGGTGAAAAGTGGGGGTTTTCGATACTTTTTATATTATTTGGACAATTGATGATGATTTTGGGTGGTGAGGTTGACGTTTCTTCAAGGGCTTATCACTAACATAACATTGGCCACTGAAATAGCAAATTTTATTTACAAAAAAATTTCTTTCATCAGTAATAATATTATAAATTGCCCAAAAAATATAAAAAGTATCGAAAACCTCCTATTTTCATCCTCCGCAACTCTGGAACCGTTGATTTAATAACAATTATGTATTGAACCTTTTTTGTTTTAAATTTTATGTAGAAAATTTGAGTATAGAACATAATTTACGCTAAAGCATAGTTTTAGAAATATTGACGAAAAACGTAAAACAACTACTAATTTACCGACTTCTCCCCCATCTCCCCCCCCCCCACCGGACGCTCGAATTGATGTAACTTTTTAATTTGGATATCTGGGTTAGGCCTTTTTTGGACCAATTATAATATACTATCTCCGTAACTTTGGAACCGTTCATTTTAGGATTATGCATAGGACCTTTTTTATTTCAAATTTTATATATAATATTTTTGTATAGAAGGTTGTTCATGCTAAACTGCATAGTTTTAGAAATATTGACGGAAAACGTAAAAAACTACGAATTTACCGATTTATCTCCCCTCTCCCCCCCCCCCAAACCCGACGCTCAAAATGGTGTGACTTTTTTCTGAACATTATGTGGACCATATAGAAGAATTTGGTGTTGGAGGATAACTTTCACTTTGGATGTCTGGGTTTGGGTCTAGTTATACCATACTATCTATTTTTTAAAAAACCTTTATAAATAAGTAAAAAAATTTTAACAAAAAATTGTATGTAATAAAAGAAAGAAAAAAAATTCTATTACAAATAGGATTGTCAAAAAAGCATTCCAGCACAAAAATGTTCCTCTCACAAGTTTCACATTTGCTTTTAACGTGCACTAGCACCCTTATATTTTTTTATAGCGTATAGCACAACGTACTTTTTTTCATTTCTGTGTTTTAGTCGACGTTGCAGTTGAAAGTCTAAAGGATTTTCCTTTGTTTTCAAAAGCAACCATTTTAAAACATAAAGCTACTCGGAATTCTGTTCTTTGTTTTTGATCTATTTGTTATTGTTTTTATTGGATAAATAACGAGCATTTACGACAGAAGTTCCAGTAAGCAATTCTACTACAACTTTACGGTATCATTTTAAGACTTCGTCTTACTGTAACATTCCGTTAACTTCTAATCATATTTATAGTTATTTTATTTAAATTTTAATAACGGTTTGTCATTAAGTTATACTTAAAAACAATAAGATCTAAGTAATATGATTCTTTGACTGACGTCATAGTAACTATTAGTTGGTACAAGTTCTTCAGTTGGTAGTAGAGACCATACGCTGTCATGTAAGTCTCGTTCCGTGAGGCTCCTCGTTGACGTTGAATGACGAGAGATTTTTGGCACTTGGCTGGGTCAACTTGAACGGTACGGCAGATGGTTGATCGAGAATAACGGGAATTTTAATACGGAGTTTCAAGCTCCTGTTTAAGGTTACTGTTCATATAAATGGTTAATTTGACTTTTATAATACTAAAAAAATAAAGTTCGTAATTAAGTTATGTTTTTTATTGTTTTGAGTTCTTACATACTCTAAGTTTTATGATTTTATGAAAGCAGAGCTTAATTAGTAATAGATATTTTTTAATCGTTCTTTTTGGTGTGAAACAGCAAAAAAATAGTCATTTCGGTAACACACTATAAATAGGACTAAATACATTTTTAAATTTTATATTTTTTAAAAACTAACCTAAAATGATAGTATTTTACTACAAGTCATCTTAGGTGGTAGCTAAAGTTTAAAACTGTTTTTCTTATGTTGCAATAATTTTTTTTTAAATGCACAATATATTTGACTTTATTTTATTCTAAATTGCTCTAATGAAATTAATGGTAGTGTTTTTTCAACTTGTTAGCTTATACTTTATTTATAATTAACAACTATAATGTTTTTTCTGGTTTTAGTTAAAAAATGTATGTTAAAAAAATTATTTTGCAGGCGTTAACGAAATGACTCAACGTTTCCGAAATGATAACCCTTATACTATTTTAAAGAAAACGCACATTTATAACTATGTATTTATTGCGATAAAAACGAACAACAAAACAAGGAACGCAAACGTAAATGGGGAATTAGATAACTATTGTGTTTAATTTTATTTTCTAAAACATGTAGGGCAAAGAAATATTTCACTATTTTTGTTAAAGTGATGTTTAACAATGCATTTAAGATGATAAGTTCTGCTACAGTCTAAACATTTGCGTCCTTCATTTTGGATGTTTAAACTAAAAGTACAATCGTAGCAAAGACCTTTTGTCTCTTTAACATTCCTTTCAAAAGTCTGTAATAAAATATTTGAAATTATCTTAATTTTAGGTATTGTATTTTTTTCATCTTCATCTAAAGAAAACGACGACACATCTGTTTCAACACAATGTTAAGGAAAGTGTATTCATATTAGTTATGCAAAAATGTATTATTAAATAAACTTTCATTACATAAATAATTAAAGACAAATTATTAAGGATATAATTTTGCACACTGCTACGCAGTAAAAATATAACTTATTAAAAAAGGATACTGGAGACATTAGAGAGTTCCATGTCAGAACAATTTTTTGAAGCCAAAGTCAGATTGGGACTAATATATTGTTCTTGTTTGGAGGTTCCACCAACAGATTGTAATTTCTGTTTCTTAAAATCTGGTAAATAGTGATTAAGAAAAAGAAGAACTACTTTTGCAAATAACATTTCAATATTTTATAAAAAGGATATTTTTGGTTTTTGCAGCAATTAGTACCACTGATGGCTTCAAACTGTAATGAATGCAGGGCTCATCAAATTTGCATGCAAAACAGCTAAGTTTTCTTAAAAATAGTTTGTCTGCAAATTTTTTGCTCCATGTCACTTGGTGCATAGACATAATATTTGGAACTTGACTAATATTATTTGGGATTTCAAGTTTTGCGTCTTTTATCTCTTCTTCCAAAACTTCCCAAATTTTAACCGAACTTTCTTTAAGCTTATGTACAAAGTCACCTGCACATATTATGTCTTGTCCTTGCAACACCAATCTATCAGCTTTTCGTTTGAGTGATCCTCCTACACCATCCATGGGTCCCTTGCCATGGCCACTTTCACTATAATTCCAGGAAATTGACTCAATATTTTTAAAATACTGGGGAATTTTCTTGCACATCAAGAAACAGTTATTTCTATTTTTATACTGAGATGTAGGACCATCAGATAAAAAATGTACTTGTGTAATATTGGGAAACCTGTTAGGCAACTCCAATAAAATGGTATGTAAGTGGGCCCATATTGCGTGTGATTGATGATCTAGATTGTCACTGACTGAACAAAAGCTCTGAGATTTTACAAGAGCATCACTTTCTGTTCTGTAATAGTAAACACCAGTGTGTAGTGAAATCTGCTTTTTTGAAGCACCAAAGTGCATTGACTGGATTTCGCTTTCATATTTTGCAACATAGTCCAGAAAGCCATTGCGCATCCGCTAGGAAAAATATTCTAATTCGGTTTTTTTGCACAATCTTACTCAAAAAGGACTCCTTTTAACAAATTTGCATGTTGCCAGGACCAAAAGGTGGTCAAAAATTTTTTAAACGTTTTTTTTTGTTTTTTTCCTAAAATTATTTTTTTGCATGAAAAAAAGTTTTTTTAGGTTTTTTGGATCATTCCAAACAGAAAAGGTCTTTAGTGAATTTTCTCTAAAAATGATAGTTTTTGACATATAAGCGATTAAAAATTGAAAAATTGCGAAATCGGCCATTTTTAACCCTCAAAAACTATGTGAAAAACTGAAAATTTGAATGTTGCCAAGGTAGGTAGATGTTCTTTAAACATCGATTGATGAAATCCCGAAGAGTTTTTCGCAATACAATATTCAAAACTCCTTTTTTTTTTTAATTGCTAATCAAGCGTGCGCGACACTATTTTCCACCGACAGTATGGTGCAAATGAAAGGAATAAATTCGTTATTTCGTAAACTGGCGACTTTAAGGAAAAATCCCGAAACAGGTCGATTTTTATTTTTAAGTTATGATATTATGGCATATATGGTATACTAGTGACGTCATCCATCTGGATGTGATGACGTAATCGATGATTTTTTTAAATGAGAATAGGGGTCGTGTGCTAGCTCATTTGAAAGGTTCTTCAATTCTCTATTCAGTAATATAAACATTTACATAATTATTTATACAGGGTGTCCTTCTACTTCTTTTTTTGTTAAATAATTTAATTTAATAAAAATTTTTTGGACACCCTGTATAAATAATTATGTAAATGTTTATACTACTGAATAGAGAATTGAAGAACCTTTCAAATGAGCTAGCACACGACCCCTATTCTCATTTAAAAAATCATCGATTACGTCATCACATCCAAATGGATGACGTCACTAGTATACCATATATGTCATAATATCATAACTTAAAAATAAAAATCGACCTGTTTCGGGATTTTTCCTTAAAGTCCCCGGTTTACGAAATAACGAATTTATTCCTTTCATTTGCACCATACTGTCGGTGGAAAATAGTGTCGCGCACGCTTGATTAGCAATTAAAAAACAAAGGAGTTTTGAATATTGTATTGCAAAAAACTCTTCGGGATTTCATCAATCGATGTTTAAAGAATATATACCTACCTTGGCAACATACAAATTTTCAGTTTTTCACATAGTTTTTGAGGGTTAAAAATGGCCGATTTTGCAATCAATTTTTAATCGCTTATATGTCAAAAACTATCATTTTTAGAAAAAAGTCACTGAAGACCTTTTCTGTTTGAAATGATCCAAAAAACCTAAAAAAACCTTTTTCCGTTAAAAAAAAATAATTTTAGGAAAAAAAACAAAAAAAAACGTTTACAAAATTTTTGACCACCTTTTGGCCCTGGCAACATGCAAATTTGTTAAAAGTAGTCCTTTTTGAGTAAGATTGTGCAAAAAATCCGAATTAGAATATTTTTCCTAGCGGATGCGCAGTGGCTGTCTGGACTAACATAATTTTCTGAAAAATCAATTTGTAGTAAAAGTTCATTTGGTTGCAAGAACTGTTTTAGTCTTTGCAATTCTTTCTGCTGGTGTCGCATAAAAAAAAACATGCTTCATGTACGGCGTAAATTGAACCTGTAAAATCTTCAAAATGTTTTTAACAATATCATTTTTTTGAATTTTTACTGTTTTGCGAACATCATTAAACTCTCCTTTGATTTCCCTTTTTTCGGCTTTTGATTCCCACACTGCGTATGTTATGATTTTGTTTAAATTTTCATTTACTTCGCTTTTTACAGGAATTGTTCTTTCTTTGCATCTAGGACAATTGCGCAGCATGCAATCTATTATCTTTTTCATCACAAACCATAGCTTTCAAAATTTCGTCCGGTTTCTTAGTTGGTATAGTTTTAGCATTATACAGTGATGCACATATCATTTCTACATTTGAATGCTTTGAGCAAGCGCAAGTTTCTCTATCACTTTGCTTTGGAGCGACTACCCAAAAAGGTCTAAATCTACAAAAAGTTGTTCTGGAAACTTGAAATGCGAATTCAGTTGCTAAATATTTTTTGTGTAAGTTGCAAAGAGAATCCAACATAATACGTTTTTGTTTTTTAACTTTATTTTTAGTTATATAATCCTTTTTTCCTGGACACATTTTTGAGTTTTCATCCCTTTCTAAAAAAAGTTGAACTGATTTTGATAACTTTTGGATAACTGCATGGTTACGTTTTTTTCTTTCGCATTGGGAATTATTAATGAATTTGCGATGCATTCTGTACGAAAGTATTTTTGAAGTCTCGCCCCTTAAACGATATTTATTTATTATGCTTCCAGACACAGTCGATAACGTATTCTTAGCTTTGTGATTTTTTAACATTTTGGCGTTTTCTTCTAATTGATCTTTAATAACTTCCCCAAAAACTAACTTTCTTTTGATTTTATCTGGAACTTCCTATCAGCTATCAATTTAGTCACCCTTGTTTCAGGAGATTCTTTTTCTTTTTTTTTTGTTTTAAAAATTGTTTAAATTTAGATTTCTCCCTTTGTAACCTTTTTCGATCTCTTGCTCACTGTTTGGTTAGGTCTCTAATTTTTAATTCTGCCTTTTTTAATTTTCTATAACATGAAGATTTTTCTTTTTTCACTATTTGTCGGCTAACATTTTTTTGCCTTGAAGGTGTGTTTTTCTTTTTGACAACATCCATAACATCTAAATTTTCCGCAAGATCCTCATGAAATGGGTCGTCCTGATTTTCAATTGTAACTTCATCTTCACTTGTTGCGAGTGAATTATCTCTAGCAAATCTTTCGGTTTCACCTTTCATTTTTTCCTTCTCTCTATATCTTTTGCTGTTTTTACTCCATTCCTTTCTTTTTATTCTTTGATGTCGTGGTGTCAAGTCTTTTATAAACTTAACTTGTCCTTCTTTCCTTTTTTTTGTATCGCTCTCGATCTTTTCTTCTTTTTTCTTCAAGTTGCTGCTCTGTTAATTTCATTCTATGTTTCTGAACTCTTTTTCTTACTTCTTCTTTCATCTTTTCGTTACATTTCCTCTTTTTAATTTTTATTTTCGTTGGTGTTCTATCATTCTGCAAGTACTCTTTTTTATCTTTGCTTGCGCTGTTTTATCATTATTATTGTCGTGGATATTATTTACTTTTTTTTTTCAGTTCAAGTTTCAATGTTTTTTTCGGCTCGACATTACGTTTATTCTGTTCGAACTTGAAATTGACTCGAATTTTAGGCTTGGAGATGCTAGTTTGGGCCGAAGAATATCCATTTGAAGTTGAAGGCTTAGTCATCCTATCTTCTTCAAAAAGTTCGGACTTTTTAGGATTTAAAACAGTTTTATTTTTATTTTTTTTCTTCTTCTTTTCTTTTCTTCTTTATTTTTTAAATTTAATTCGTAGGAATTTTTTCTATCTTGTGTTAATTTTTCTTTTAAACATTTTAATTTTTCGCTGTCCATCATCTATAAATAAAAAGAAACTAATCATTTCTGTAACAAAATATCATTTCGGTAACACAATATTACTTTTAAAAATGTTGCCGAAATGACGAAATCTTACATTTCGTAATTTAGCTCCCTCTAGGAGTAACTTAGATTATTAAAATTTTTGAGGTTATTAAACATGTCCTATTTTTTAAAAAGAAAAATACATTATATTGCTTATCTGAGGCAAAAACTTCGATGAAAAAGTAGTTACCGAAATGGTCAATAATAAGTATACGCCGAAAAAATCAGTCATTCATTAATTTATTAAAAAAAACTTACCATATTACTTAAAAACCACTGCCACTAACTCACACATACGCTACGCGCGAACATGGAACTCGAAAGATATAAACAACAAGTTAAGTCGGTATTGTAGATTTCTTCGCATAAAAGTTGTGTTACCGAAATGATGCGAGAGGTCTGGGACATAACTTTCTAATCTACAATATTTTTATTGGTAAGAACTAATTTTTTTATATTTAACTAAAAAGTTAAATATTTATTTTCTATAAAAATGACTCTAAAAGGTATATACGTCAAAAAGTGTTACATATATTTGGGTTTAAACTACAAATTGTGACTGTAGGACAGTTACCGAAGTGACGATTTTAAGGTTTGACGATAAATAAAAAATATTTAAATAATGAATGTGTTGCATGTGTGAGTCCATACTAGTGTAGTAAAGAAAAGAGAGACGTTCTCACAAACAATTTATTTTACTACTGACGACCGGTTTCGCTGTTAACAATTTATACAGCATCATCAGGTCCGGTTAAAGTAAAATCAAATGCTACAAAACAAAAAACCAGAGTTAGTTAAGTGGTCTGGTTTGAATAAATTTTTAATGATACAGCCAATATCAAAGTACATCTGTCAAAGCATGCACATGAATACCCCCATGTACGCGCGCATGGTGTACAATCCTCATACTCACAAACATGCACGCATCCATGTGCAGCGGCAAACTATAGTATGTCAAGTATAAGATATATACTTACTTTCCGGTATAAGGGAAAAAGTAGTAGTATTCAATATCATACTTTTCATGCACCTTGCTAGAGGGATGGTTGGTGAAGGGAAAGATTTCAATGTAATATATTAACTAGACATCGATGGGGTCTTGAAGGGTTTAGTAGGAAAATACGACATTAAACCGATAATCCAATTTGTTAGTTATATATAGTAATGTTATTTTAATTATATCTATGGTGATGTTATCTTATTTATAAATGTAGCTTTTATTATTTGATAGTTAGATGTTGTGTTGGGTGTGCGACTTTAAGAAAAATTGTTCGTTTGTGTAATAAATATGATCTGTTTGTGAATATTTATTTTCTCTGTTTAAAAAATTGTAGTTGAATATAAAATTGAACAGTAGTAATTTGTTAAAACTTTTTTATATTTAAAAAAAATATTAAAATTGTCAAAATTAGTCAAAATTTAAAATCATTCATAACTGACTCAGAGTTGAAGCTGTGTTAAGGTAATGCAGTAAGTAAATTAAATTAAATTAAATTAAACCAATTGTAATGTGAAGTTATAATTATCTATATTATAATGAAAAACTATGGAATATCACTAAGAAGTTTAAAAAAGTGAAAATGTAGAAAAAAATTTTAATAATAAATGAATGATGAAAAAAGCTATGTAAAAACTTTTTTCCTATTGTATAGAAATATTTGTTTAGTTTAATGAATAGTTGTGTATATCAAAATTTACTTTAATTTAAAAAAATTTATGGTGAAACATTACCTTTATTGTTGCATTGATGGTTTCTTTATTGGTAAAAAAGGTTTCTTTTGTTTTTTTAACTTTGATAAACAACACATAACAAAACTTTTGAACAAACACATAGGATAGACAAACAGGAGTTTGGAATTTTGAAAAGGAAAGTGATTGTTAAGCACTACATCTTATTATATTTCTTTTTGATTTTAAATTATCAAAAAATTCCTCTGAGTTCTTTATGAGGTGCCAATGTCACTGCATGTCACTGTCATTGAGAGTGACTTTAAGTCAATGTCATAATTCTACTTCTCCTAAGATGTAGTGAGAGTTGCCTGCTTAGCTATTATAAAATGAAGTGATTTTCGAAAATATTTCTATGAAATATGGAAATATAAAAATATTGATAATATGATATTGGCCGGATCTAATACAATTTTGTACTACAATGATGAACTACAATTCAAATCTTATTAAAAATTTTTACATTAACGAAACTTAACTACGATTAAGGCAGAAATTACAAATGTTTAGCAGTAATGAGGTTGATATTCAAATGAGGAACAAGTTGTGGAAATAATGTTATGGTTGAAATATTCAAAAAATCAGATTGGTTTATTTGAATATGAATTGCTAATGTATAACTAAAAACTAAAAGTTACTCGAAATAAATTTAAATTTCTTCCGGAAACTCCAACACACAACTGTGGTTGGTATCCTATATCTGTCAAATTATTTTATGTTATATGATAAAGTTGGCAAAATTTGTAACACCTGTATTGAAGCGGAAATGAAGGGGGGGGGCAATAGTGGGGAACAAAAGTTATCTAAAAATCGGTTTCAAAAGGGGGTTGTTCCTCATTTGATAAACCCTGGCAATTGAGTTCATATTACAAGCAAAATGGTAAGTTGAAATATTAGCAAAATTGTAGTAGATTTTAGAAAATTTTTGAATTTTGATTAAACACGTGTTTAGCGATTAAGTTATAAATTGTGTTCATACAGCCTGAATGAGGGTATTTTATGCTTAAAAAGAAATTCCCGTAACCTATTTGGTTTTCATTTCATCTAATTATGTCTTAAATATAAGTCTGGTCAAGCTCTGCCTCAAATTTTTTGTTAATTCAACCATCTGGCTCGCAACAAGGTCATTACAGATTAAGCTACCATACAAAGGCTTTTGGTCTAATTTAATAATAGTTTGTAGATATCTATGGATAATTGAGTTAAATGTCCAATGCTCAGCATGTGTGTCTCATCCGGTTGATGTTAAGAAATTATTGGATGTACAAACTTAAAGAAATTTAGAAGCTACAGATCGATCTAATTTGGTTGGCCACGTGGTCATTTGTATAATGCATAGAGTACCATTTCACTTACCAAGTTTGGTTCAAGTATTAAATTTATGCTATTTGGTGGAATAAGAAATGCAATATTGGGTAAGTAAATTTTTTTTTGTTGATAGGAAATTGATTAAATTAAAGTGTAATATACAAATATTTTTGGTTCAACTAATCTCAGTTCTAAAAATTTTGGTAACAAGACAACATAAACTTTAAAGAAAATATTTTTAAAAATTATTTTCAAAAATTATATTTTTGAACAGCGTTTAAGTAATATAGTCAATAGCTATTGTGAAAGTTTATGTCTGAACCGGGTATGCTTAGATGTAATGTAATTACAGCTTGGTTATATTTAAAGTTTATTCTGAGGACTATTATTTGATGCTAAATCTCTAATTGTTCATAAAGTTTATAGTAGAACCGAGTATGCTGGAATGTAATCTAATTCCAACTGTGCATTTAAAGTTTGTACTTGGGGGTTATTTTTTGATCTTAAAATTTCCAAATGTTCTAGATTGTTCAATAAGAAGCCTTTATTGCAAGTATGAAGAATGGAGAGACCTGTCTGTGGATCGAATGTATGGTTAGAGCGAAGGATATGCTGGGAAAAATGTGATTGGCCGGATGAAGGGCGATCTATGTAACGAAGGTGTTCCTTTAATCTGATGTTAAATGACCTAAACGTTCTACCTACGTAGGATGCGGTGCAGGTATGGCAGTTTAATCTGTAAATTCCGCTATATTCGAGTCTATCACGATTGTCCTTGTTATTCAGGAAAGCCAACCCTAAGTTCATTTTTGTTCTAAATGAGATGTTGCAGTAGTTTTTAAAAAGATTAGCTAATTTATATGAAAAACCACCTACGTATGTGAGAGATCTATATGGTTTCTCTTCAATTTGTTGATCTGTCGATTGCATATAGACTTGGTGCTCTAATAGCCTATTTGTTTTTTTATGTAAGATTTTATTAATCAAATCAATGGGATACCCATTATTTACTGCAATTTGTTGTATTATTTTAAGTTCTTTATTAAAAGAAGTTGGTGTTAGTGGGATTGAAATCAGGCGGTTGATATAGCTGTAAAAGGCAGCTAGCTTATGTTGCACCGGATGATGTGAATCAGCTGGGATGACAGTACCGGTATGAGTTGGCTTTCTGTAAATCTCAAAGTCAATCGTGTTATTTTTAATGGTTAAAGTCAAATCTAAAAAATTAAGCCTTTTTGAACAATCGTGAATCTCCAATGTGAATTTAATTGAGTGATGGAGAGTGTTAAGATACTCTAAAAAGTCATGTAGCATATCAGTTGTTCCACTCCAAATTATTAAAGTATCATCTACGTATCTTGTATAGAATTTAATATAATCCGTAAATTGGTTATTCTTCATTATTTTATCAGATTCAAGATCATTCAAGAAAATGTCGGCTAATATTGGTGATAATGGGGAACCCATTGCGAGTCCATCTGGTTGAACATATGTAATGTTGTTAAAATTAAAAAAGTTTTGACTCAGGCAGATACTCAAAAGCTCCGTGTATTCAATAATTTGGCCTGGAGTGTAGCCGTCATTCCAGAGGTCTAGGGCTATGATATTAATAAGTTCTTGTATGGGGATATTAGTAAGCAGATTAGTTATATCTAATGAAATTAGTATGTCTCCAGTATTGAGGGTTACTGTTGATATTGTTTTAGATAAATTTAAGTTGTTTGACAACACGTAATTGAGCTTGTTAGTGTATACTGATTTTAAAAAATTATTTAAATGACTAGCTAAAGCATATGTTGGTGAATCAGAGAAAGAGACTACTGGTCTGATCGGTATATTCTCAAAAATATCTGTTTTGTGTATTTTTAGGAGACCGTAGAGTCTAGGAATGATGTTTTTGGTCGGTAACAGTTTTTTCTTAGTTTTACTGTCGAAAATTTCAGTTACTTTGTTGATAGAAGTTTTTACTTTGGTAGTAAATGAATTGATATTAATGGATTTTGTTAGAAAATTGTTGTCATTAATAAATTTAGTCACTTTCTGAATATAGTCTGTGGTCTCCAGTATTACTACTGTGTTACCTTTATCAGCTTTGGTGACTGTTAAGTTGTTCTCATTTATTTTCTGTTCTATTGATTTAATCGTATCCTTAAAATTTATATGGTGTCTGTAATTACTATCAAATCTGTGATTGAGGTTAAGTTTTCTTTTTTCTTTTTTAAGACCTGAACGTCATTCCTAATCTCTTCGGTATTATCCAAGGGAAGTGATTGTAATAAACTTTCACATTCTACTCCTAGTAGCTCTAGGTTTTTAAGATTTTGTTTTCTAGAATTTAAAGGGGGATTAAATTTTAATCCCTTTTGGAGTAAAGAAATTTCAGTATTGGAGAAAACTGTAGTTGAATAATTAATGAAAGGGTTATAAAAAATATGTTGGGTGGAGCTATTGAGGATCTCGTCTGGGTCATTAGAGAAAGATGAGTTAGTGCTATGAGCTTGATCAGACGTTTCATTCAGACTGTTAGTTGGGTAACTATCTAAGTGTTGTTCATTAATATACAAAACTGAATTTGTAATGCTATTAGAAGAAATATTACTTATTTCTGAATCAGTTACATTGTTACTAGATAAAAGTGAAACACTATGGGTTAATGTGTTTAAAAGTATGTTATCGTTGTCCCTATGTGTATTAAATCTTAAATTACTGATTTTATTGTTAAGCTTACGATACTGTCTGGTTTTGAGAAATTCTGTAGTACCATGAAGTTCGCACATCCAATCGTCAAACTCCCATGTTGTTAGTTTCTTGTGAAGGTTGTCGTACATTGTTTTCAACTGTATGTCGATAGTGTATATTTGTTGGTATAATTTCCTTATCTCTTCCCTCATGATGGACCTCCCCAGGATTCGTATATGTTTAGTTTTTGCAGTGTTAAGATTGATGTCCCTTAATCTTCCTCTAGCATAGCTTGGTAGTAGGTTGAGCCTTAGACAGTGGTTATTAAAGTAGATTTTGGATTTTTGTAACATTTTCTTGATGTTCAGTACCTTATACCGGTGTAGCAAAGTTGCTAGACTTGCATTATTCACATAATGAATGTGTTGCATGTGTGAGTCCATACTAGTGTAGTAAAGAAAAGAGAGACGTTCTCACAAACAATTTATTTTACTACTGACTACCGGTTTCGCTGTTTACAATTTATACAGCATCATCAGGTCCGGTTAAAGTAAAATCAAATGCTACAAAACAAAAAACCAGAGTTAGTTAAGTGGTCTGGTTTGAATAAATTTTTAATGATACAGCCAATATCAAAGTACATCTGTCAAAGCATGCACATGAATACCCCCATGTACGCGCGCATGGTGTACAATCCTCATACTCACAAACATGCACGCATCCATGTGCAGCGGCAAACTATAGTATGTCAAGTATAAGATATATACTTACTTTCCGGTATAAGGGAAAAAAGTAGTAGTATTCAATATCATACTTTTCATGCACCTTGCTAGAGGGATGGTTGGTGAAGGGAAAGATTTCAATGTAATATATTAACTAAACATCGATGGGGTCTTGAAGGGTTTAGTAGGAAAATACGACATTAAACCGATAATCCAATTTGTTAGTTATATATAGTAATGTTATTTTAATTATATCTATGGTGATGTTATCTTATTTATAAATGTAGCTTTTATTATTTGATAGTATAAACTGCCATACCTGCACCGCATCCTACGTAGGTAGAACGTTTAGGTCATTTAACATCAGATTAAAGGAACACCTTCGTTACATAGATCGCCCTTCATCTGGCCAATCACATTTTTCCCAGCATATCCTTCGCTCTAACCATACATTAGATCCACAGACAGGTCTCTCCATTCTTCATACTTGCAATAAAGGCTTCTTATTGAACAATCTAGAACATTTGGAAATTTTAAGATCAAAAAATAACCCCCAAGTACAAACTTTAAATGCACAGTTGGAATTAGATTACATTCCAGCATACTCGGTTCTACTATAAACTTTATGAACAATTAGAGATTTAGCATCAAATAATAGTCCTCAGAATAAACTTTAAATATAACCAAGCTGTAATTACATTACATCTAAGCATACCCGGTTCAGACATAAACTTTCACAATAGCTATTGACTATATTACTTAAACGCTGTTCAAAAATATAATTTTTGAAAATAATTTTTAATAATTTTTAAAAATATTTTCTTTAAAGTTTATGTTGTCTTGTTACCAAAATTTTTAGAACTGAGATTAGTTGAACCAAAAATATTTGTATATTACACTTTAATTTAATCAATTTCCTATCAACAAAAAAAAATTTTACTTACCCAATATTGCATTTCTTATTCCACCAAATAGCATAAATTTAATACTTGAACCAAACTTGGTAAGTGAAATGGTACTCTATGCATTATACAAATGACCACGTGGCCAACCAAATTAGATCGATCTGTAGCTTCTAAATTCCTTTGAAGTTTGTGCATCCAATAATTTCTTAACATCAACCGGATGAGACACACATGCTGAGCATTGGACATTTAACTCAATTATCCATAGATATCTACAAACTATTATTAAATTAGACCAAAAGCCTTTGTATGGTAGCTTAATCTGTAATGACCTTGTTGCGAGCCAGATGGTTGAATTAACAAAAAATTTGAGGTAGAGCTTGACCAGACTTATATTTAAGACATAATTAGATGAAATGAAAACCAAATAGGTTACGGGAATTTCTTTTTAAGCATAAAATACCCTCATTCAGGCTGTATGAACACAATTTATAACTTAATCGCTAAACACGTGTTTAATCAAAATTCAAAAATTTTCTAAAATCTACTACAATTTTGCTAATTTAAATACTGTTGATATTTCAACTTACCATTTTGCTTGTAATATGAACTCAATTGCCAGGGTTTATCAAATGAGGAACAACCCCCTTTTGAAACCGATTTTTAAATAACTTTTGTTCCCCACTATTGCCCCCCCCCTTCATTTCCGCTTCAATACAGGTGTTACAAATTTTGCCAACTTTATCATATAACATAAAATCATTTGACAGATATAGGATACCAACCACAGTTGTGTGTTGGAGTTTCCGGAAGAAATTTAAATTTATTTCGAGTAACTTTTAGTTTTTAGTTATACATTAGCAATTCATATTCAAATAAACCAATCTGATTTTTTGAATATTTCAACCATAACATTATTTCGACAACTTGTTCCTCATTTGAATATCAACCTCATTACTGCTAAACATTTGTAATTTCTGCCTTAATCGTAGTTAAGTTTCGTTAATGTAAAAATTTTTAATAAGATTTGAATTGTAGTTCATCATTGTAGTACAAAATTGTATTAGATCCGGCCAATATCATATTATCAATATTTTTATATTTCCATATTTCATAGAAATATTTTCGAAAATCACTTCATTTTATAATAGCTAAGCAGGCAACTCTCACTACATCTTAGGAGAAGTAGAATTATGACATTGACTTAAAGTCACTCTCAATGACAGTGACATGCAGTGACATTGGCACCTCATAAAGAACTCAGAGGAATTTTTTGATAATTTAAAATCAAAAAGAAATATAATAAGATGTAGTGCTTAACAATCACTTTCCTTTTCAAAATTCCAAACTCCTGTTTGTCTATCCTATGTGTTTGTTCAAAAGTTTTGTTATGTGTTGTTTATCAAAGTTAAAAAAACAAAAGAAACCTTTTTTACCAATAAAGAAACCATCAATGCAACAATAAAGGTAATGTTTCACCATAATTTTTTTTAAATTAAAGTAAATTTTGATCTACACAACTATTCATTAAACTAAACAAATATTTCTATACAATAGGAAAAAAGTTTTTACATAGCTTTTTTCATCATTCATTTATTATTAAAATTTTTTTCTACATTTTCACTTTTTTAAACTTCTTAGTGATATTCCATAGTTTTTCATTATAATATAGATAATTATAACTTCACATTACAATTGGTTTAATTTAATTTAATTTAATTTACTTACTGCATTACCTTAACACAGCTTCAACTCTGATTCAGTTATGAATGATTTTAAATTTTGACTAATTTTGACAATTTTAATATTTTTTTAAATATAAAAAAGTTTTAACAAATTACTACTGTTCAATTTTATATTCAACTACAATTTCTTAAACAGAGAAAGTAAATATTCACAAACAGATCATATTTATTACACAAACGAACAATTTTTCTTAAAGTCGCACACATTTATAAATTTACATTTATAAATAAGATAACATCACCATAGATATAATTAAAATAACATTACTATATATAACTAACAAATTGGATTATCGGTTTAATGTCGTATTTTCCTACTAAACCCTTCAAGACCCCATCGATGTTTAGTTAATATATTACATTGAAATCTTTCCCTTCACCAACCATCCCTCTAGCAAGGTGCATGAAAAGTATGATATTGAATACTACTACTTTTTTCCCTTATACCGGAAAGTAAGTATATATCTTATACTTGACATACTATAGTTTGCCGCTGCACATGGATGCGTGCATGTTTGTGAGTATGAGGATTGTACACCATGCGCGCGTACATGGGGGTATTCATGTGCATGATTTGACAGATGTACTTTGATATTGGCTGTATCATTAAAAATTTATTCAAACCAGACCACTTAACTAACTCTGGTTTCTTGTTTTGTAGCATTTGATTTTACTTTAACCGGACCTGATGATGCTGTATAAATTGTAAACAGCGAAACCGGTCGTCAGTAGAAAAATAAATTGTTTGTGAGAACGTCTCTCTTTTCTTTACTACACTAAAAAATATTTGTAACACTTTTGCAGCCAAACCAAAAAAATGCTTCTCGAAACAACTCCGTTCTTTTCAATAGTTTTCTATTTACAAAAATATCTAAAACAGAATTTGAAATAAAATAAAAAACCGCATATAGTACATTTATATGAACAATACCCATAAGTATTATTTAGTGGCAAAATTAATAGTGTTGTTGTTTGGAAGAGCTAGGAGACAAAGTTTTGGAAGATCCCGTAGGAATTGAAGTCATGCCATCTGGTAAATTTTTATTTACTTTTAAAAAGTTTGAGAAAAAAGAACGAATATGGCCGCCATCATGTCATATTAAATTCCTATTGAATTTATTTCTGTAAATTTATGAATCAAATATCTATCTTTTAATTCTATCCATGGTTCGAAAATATACACTCAGATGAAGATTATCTTGTCACATATCCTGTATTTATTTAATTTTTGGGGTTATGCTAACCCCATAATGATCTTCTTTTTGTTGTGCATTCTAAAAAAAGATATCTCATTTCTTTTTCCTTTTTTTCTTTTTACCTTTCCTTAGATTTTACATTGAAAGTAAAACGGGAAATGTTTGTTTCAGCCACTTGGGTGAAATCATAAACTAACCAGTCCATCAGCTCCCCTAACAACCGGGAGCAACCGTTCTACGCCAAGCCAGGTCATTTGGAGACCAGCCTGGAGAACCTCCTCCAACGTAGCTTTGAATTCTGCACTTTGCGCCCCGAAGGGCACCTTTAACAGGTTGACTGCCAGGGCGGGCGTATACGCCCGCTACCTAATTTTCCCGATATGCCCCGGCGGGCGTATACGCCCGCTATGCACTCGACAAAATTGTATGTCTATATTTGCCAGCGGTCTTATTTAGAATGGTTTTAGATACAGTATACGACCGCTGTGGCATACAAGGCTCGCATATAAATGCGAGTTATAGAATTGCTAGACAAATATTGAAGAAAACTACAATTTTTATTTATTTTTATTTTTTAATAAAAAATTAAAGTAAATCTACTACACACAAGAAAAAAGGCTACATTATACTATGAACAAATTAATATAACTACTTTGAATGTATATTATAACAATCCAAACAAAAGTGAGGCTTGTCCTCGCAAATATCGCAATAGGTCACAACTTTTTTTACACGATTTTTGGATATTTCTCCACGAAGTTTTTTTGCATAACAGCCTCTACAATATCTTCTGGCTTTATTAAAAGGCCCTTCTTTTTTAAGTAGCTTATGAATTTGTGCTGATTTCGTTGACGTCGATTGTGTTGTTTCACTTTCATCATCATTTATCTCATCATAAGTTAGCAGGGATCTCACTAATTCTTCCCGAAACTCTGTAATTTTTACTTTTTTGTTAGCAAGTTGGTTGTATATTATGTGAGAATTTACAACCGCTGTCCCCAGAATGAATTCTATCGCTAGTTTTCGATACCACTTTAGTGATTTTCTTAACGATGAATTATAAGAGGTCATTTGATCAGATTGGTCAATAGATGACTTTCCTTTATTATATTCAATTATTGCCTTCGGTTGAACCACACCACTGCGTCGCTGTATGGCTACGGTTTCTGTAGTGTGCTTAGTAGTGAGAAGAAGAACATCCCTCTTATCTTTCCACTTCAAGACGCATACACCTTTTTCGTTTTCCTGTCCAAATACTTCCCCTCTTTTTAACTTTTTGAGTATGACATCTTTCGGATTTCCACGCCGGTTAGCTCTCAATGTACCAATATAATGTGTTTTATTTTCCAACAAAATATTTGTTAGTTCAAGACTTGTATAATAGTTATCAGCAATAATAGTTCGTCCTGAATTTAGTAGGTCCTTTGAGAGATTAATGACAATGTTAGTTGGTACAGAAGCGTTGCCCTCCCTTGTTTCCTTTCCAGCATATATGCGTAGATTCCATGTATATCCATTGCCACCGCATAATTTAAAAAGTTTTACTCCGTATTTGTGCGTTTTCTGGGGAATATATTGTTTGAATATCAATCTTCCTTGAAATGGAACGATAGACTCATCTACACAAAATGTTCGACCTGGAGTATAAACTTTTTGAAAATTTTTGATAAGTTTTTCTAGTAATGGCTGCACCTTGAATAAACGATCTCCTTCTGGACATCTTTCATTATCCGAAAAGTGCCACATTCTAAGAAGCAGCTGAAATCTATTTCGGGACATAGTTTTTGGTATAATAACATTTTTATATAGGTCGTCGTTGCTCCAATACTTTTCCAAAGAAGGCATTTTTACCAGACCCATGTAAGCAACTATACCAAGAAATCTAATCATTTCTTTTTTATCGGTCGGAACCCATCTCTGTAGTCTTGAATCATTGGTAATATCGTTGGAATCACACAATATTTGAGTAGCATATAAGTTTGATTTACAATCTCGTCAATTATTTCATCATCAACGAAAGTACGAAAACACTTATAAGGCGATAAATCATTTATAAGGATTGCAGCGTAATTGCCACATAATCCATCTTCCGCAGAGTATTCAAATTCGTGATGATTTCCAATTGGCTGCGTCCACGTATGTTCTAGAACATTTTGATTTGCTCCAACCTCATTTTCCTGGATATCGTCAGTATCTGCTAATTGAGTTTGAGCTAAAGTTTCAACATCAAAAAATTCTTCCAATTGTTCAGATGAAATATTGTTCTGTTCCCTTTCCAAATTTTTAGATAACATATTGTCGTCTGTTGCTGTAAATGGAATTGTGGCTGTAGCATCAGCAACTTCTTCTTCCTCCTCAGAGGCATCATCGGGCAAAAGTGATGTAGAACAGCTTGGTTGTTCCAAAACATTCCTCGTACACAATTTCTTTGAAGTGATTTTGGATGATTGCAATTTGCGTTTAATATTTGACTTGGGTTTGGACAATGTTATTTTCTGACAAAACATGTCTGAAGATGCTTCTATGTCTGAGAAATCTGAACTGGATAATATTTCTTCATCACTGGTTGGCAAAAACATGGGATCAAGATCGGAATCAAGTGAACTAAAGGGGTCAGATTCGTCACCTGAAATAATAAAAAATACGAAATATAGTAACTATGCTTTTTCTCATGAGCATTTTTCAGTGCGACACAGTTTTTCGGTAACTTTCTAACGCATTAAGTTGTATATGACAGAAAAAAAGGCACGTCGGTGATTACTTTGGTAATTATTCTAGTTCTGTGATTATTCTAGTTGTCGATAGATGACGCTATAATCGAAAACAATTTATTTACTAATTATATAATATATCTACGAATATAATCTGTACAATTTATATTTATAAGAATATACAAATCAAAGAAAATACCATATTATAAATGCAATAAAGACAATTGATTTGTTTTTATGCCCAATTGCAAATAAAATTTGACAACTGTCAGATTTAACTAAAATGGCATGTCACTAAAATATATATTATCACGGACTTACCTTTTTTTCTATCGTTAGTGGCGCACTGAAAAATCCTCATAAAAAGAACCATAACAAAAAAATTAAAAATCCGTGGATTTCAAAAAAATAATATCTATTTCAAAAATGAATATCGTTATTACCTGACATTTCAGCATCTCTCAAAGCAAGTTCAACAATTTTTCTGCTTCGTTTACTCATTGTTACACAACACATACATCAAACAACAGTCAAAGATATACTGAGTAGTCTGGTCTGGCACTGTGGCACTTCTCTGTTTGACAAGTTCAGACTCGAATATAAGCGACCGCCAGTACGACGCCCGCTGGCACCACGGGCATAAATATGCCGCCTGTGCCCGGGCGGGCGCATACGCCCGCTAACGGTTTTTTTGAAAAATTTTCATTATTCTGAATTTTTTTTTATTTAAATAAAGAGTAATTATTTCAGAAAGGCATGTTTAATATTAATATGTGCTTGGCATATGGGGCAATTTTTTTTATTTATACATGGGCAGTCAACCTGTTAATAATTGGTACAAGCTAGCACCATCCCTGTGCTAATTCTACTACCATTGATTTTGGAATCCATAACAAGGACACTTTTGGGAACCATATAGGGTTTGTTTTGGGGACACTTGGTATTTGCAAGTGATTATTACTTCTACCATCACAACACGTTAATATTTTTGTGTAATAATCAGGACTTTTAGTTCAAACATTAAGTTTTATAGTTTAATCACACATATTTTTGTTTCAAGATTTAGATTGCATTTTTTTTTCATATTATTATATGTATAATATTTGATAGTGTTTCCCAAACCGGTAAACTCTCTGGTCAAAGAGGTTTGAGCTCAGATCATCCTTTCCCCCATGAGATTCTCTTTACCTTTATATATTATCAGAAATTTACTTGTACCATTTATTTACTTAATTAACTTTATATTTTTTATTACTAACCTTGCTAGTCTCCACTTATCAATTCAAATTTATATATTTTTACTCTTGATTTGCTAATTTATTAACTTATTCATATAACTTTTAACGTACTTTAGTCAATCATTATAATTAATTTAACTTATTTGCTTAACTTTTTACTTAAAATCATTTATTCAACTTTTAATTATATCCCTGGACGCTATTCCCTTTTAATAGCTATCCATTTTACTTGTTATATTTTTTTAGTGACTACGTGTCGAAGCAACTGATTTTTATATATCAAGTAGACCGTAGGTTCACCTTAATGAGGCTGGTGCCTATTTAACTCTTTGAGAGTCACAGAGATTATTCATTGTGAATAATCATCCCTTAATTATATTCTTGTTCATTCGTTTGTAGTATTTAGCGTTGCTGTACGTATTATAACCGTACTATTATTTGGTGAAGGTTGTTGTTTAACCTAGATGTAAGTTGGGGGTATGCTTCCTAGGAAAGCTACTCCAATACTAATTTAATAGGTAATTATATTTATACTTAGATAGGTAATTATTTCCAATTGTCATTTTATAGTGACATAGTTGTCATTTATCTTAACTCAGAGGTTGTAAAAAGAAATCTAAGTAGTTATATTTAATAAATATTTATTTATTTTTGTATATCAATAATATCAATAATTTTTTTCCCATTTTTGAATTTAATTTAATATATTTAATATTTAACAGCAGTGTAAGATACCTGGGAGTTTGGTCCATCCCAACTTCTGGCGCCCATAATTCAGTCTATTGTATTTATCTCCTATATTCTTCTATTTTTATTATATTATTATATTTATTTAAGGTTGGTAAGGGGTCTTGGAGGCAAAGGAGGTTGTCGATAATCCTTTTGCAATAAAACTCTGAGAAATGCCCACTGATTCCCGACTTTAGTTGGGGGTTCTAGGAATAGAACTCAGCTCTGCCAACAAATCCTACTCTCACGTCCACGAAGACATTTATGTCGCGTAACCACTGGGTGCATGGCGTACAAAGGGTGTACGGTATGTAGCAGACGAGAGAGGGTGATAGGCGAGTTTCTGGCGCCATAAAACTGGAACATATCGGCTAAGGGTAGAAGGCCCCTACAGAAATCTTCCGGGTCCTCCTAGAATGGGGGTTGGAGCGATGGGTTTGCTCCTCATTCTCCGGAAAAATTATAGTTGCAAAAAATTCGAACAAGCCTCGGATATGGACTGAAACAAACTTACAACGAACACGGCAAAGAAAAAGGTACATGAATTTAGGTTGTTGGAACGTACAAGGAATTCGAACAAAGGATACTGAAGTTTTTAAAGAACTATCAACATACAACATGGATATCGTAGTCCTCAGTGAAACAAAGAAGAAAGGAGAAGGTAACGAAATAAAAGGAGATTATGTACATTTCTACAGCGGAGTCAAAAAAGAAAAACGAGCAAAAGCGGGCGTTTCCATAGCAATCAAGAAACGATATTTGAAAAATATTAAGAACTGGTCTGCCATCAACGAAAGAATAATCACAATGGAATTAAAACTACGAGGACAAGACCTAATAATAGTAGGTATATACGCTCCAAACGATGACGCAACTGCTGACGCGAAAGAAAATTTCTTTGAAGAATTAAGTGAATTAATAAGCAGTTTTGGAAATCGGAAAGACATATTCCTACTAGGGGACTTTAATGGACGAGTTGGAAGGAAACAACATAGTGCAGTGATAGGAGACTACGGAGAAGATATACTAAATGACAATGGCACACGTATTATAGAACTATGTCAGCAACATTCATTAAAAATACAAAATGGATATTTTAGACATAAAGACATCCACAAATTCACGTGGGAACAAAGAACAAGGTGGTTAAAATCTATCATTGACTACTGTATAACCAAACAACAATCACAAACAAAAATAATTGACGTCATTGTGAAACGAGGCAGTCTGTGGATCAGACCACCACTTACTCAAAACCGTAACCTTCATAAAATACAAACATTTAACGCAAAAAGAGGAAAAATCAAGACCTGAGTTTCCATCTAGACAACCTATATATAACCTAGATAGTTTTTACAATGACTCCACAGTCTTCTTGTATAGAATAAGACTAGCCGAAAAGATGAAAAACGAACCTACAGGATCGCCTGAAGAAATGTATAACACTCTTAAAACGTATCTACACGAAGCGGCAAATGAGGCTGTAGGAGAAAAATCATTAGAACAAACACGGAAAAACTACTGGTGGAACGAGGAACTACAGGATCTTATAAAACAAAAGAAAGAACTTTATAATAAATGGCTAACCTCACAAGATCTAGAAGACCGACAAATGTACAAAAGGTACTGCTATATGGTCAAGAAGCAAGTAGCGAAAACAAAAAACGAATTCTGGGACAGAAAATGCCATGAGATCGACAGATTATTAGGGAGCTCAAAATCTAGAAAAGCCTGGAAAACTGTAAGAACCCTCAAAACTAATAGAAACGAAAAAGTAACGATAGACCCAATTGGACAAGAAACGTGGAAAAACTATTATGCAGACTTACTAACTGAGAAAAGAGAGAAATTTAAGAATGTTAATTACGACTTCCAAATGACTCAGAATAACTGTGATCCATTTACACTAAAGGAAATCCAACAAGCATTATCGAAAATGAAAAACAATAAAGCTCCTGGGCCCGGAGGTATACCTGTGGAACTCTTTAAATTTTCCCCGGATGTAGTATTGGAAAACTTAACGAAAATATTTAATAAATGCCTGAATGGAGAAAAGATACCATCCGAATGGAAAACTGCAAGCATAAGCTCCATACACAAGAAAGGGAATAAACATGACTGCACAAACTACAGAGGACTCAGTGTTATAGCTTCCGCAGGTAGACTGTACGGCAGAATACTACGAGATAGAATAGAAAGTCAATATGAGGACTGGGAGGAGCAGAGTGGTTTTAGAGCAGGAAGATCGTGTATTGATAACCTCTTTTGTATAAAAGAATTAATTGAAAAATCACTAGCATATGGGAGTCAGCTACATCTAGTATTTATAGATTTGAGGAAAGCCTATGACAGTGTACCGGTAAATAGACTTTGGGAATCTCTTATAGAGAACAATGTACATCCACAGTACATTAAGGCGGTGAAAAGTTTTTACCAAGGAAACAGTAGTTATATAAAAACGAGAGATGGACACTCAGAATACTTTCAGGTTAACAAGGGTCTAAGACAGCGATGCTGCCTGTCCCCTACCCTCTTCAAAATTTATATAAACACGGCTCTGAAGAAATGGTTCAGAAAATGTAAGAAAATGGGAGTACAAATAGAAGAGGGTAATCTGACTACTTTGTTATTTGCTGACGATCAGGTGGTTCTAGCGGAGGATACAGAGGACGCTGCTTATATGGTTCGAAAACTGATAGAGGAGTATGAAGATTGGGGTCTGGAAATAAATACAAACAAAACAGAATATATGACAATAGGCTGCACAGGCGAAGACCTAGACTTAGAAGGAAAAATAATAAAAAACACTAAAGAATATAGATACCTGGGAGTTACATTGACGGAAGATGGAAACGACGAAACAGACATACAACAAAAATTAGGTAGAGGAAGAGCCATCACAAGTCAGATAAACTCATTACTATGGAGTAAAGATATACGAGAAAGTACAAAAAAACAACTATATAAAACATTTATTGAAAGTACAGTTACATATGGCTCAGAAATCTGGACAATAAATAAGAAAATGCAGAACCGAATAAACGCAGTAGAGAACAATTTTTGGCGAAGATGCTGTAGATTAACATTACACGATCATGTTAGAACCGATAGAATAAAAGAAATGATGAAGGTGGAAACAACATTAACGGATACGATAGAGAGAAAACAACTATCCTGGTACGGACACATGAGAAGAATGAATGATGAGAGATTACCAATTAAAACCTGGAGGTGGATCCCAAAAAGAAGAAGGAAAAAAGGAAGACCAAAAAAGTCTTGGGAAAAAGGGATCAATATAGCCATGAACAGAAGAAATTTAGAAATAGATTCATGGCAGAACAGAAAACAATGGCGTTCGAATTGCGATAAACGGCCTATGATGCTGTAAAACAGTCGCTATATATATATATATATATATATATATATATATATATATATATATATATATATATATATATATAACAAAGGAGCACTCGTAAGTGTAGGGTTTTATCGGTCAAGTGGGTGAAAAAAGAGACAAAGAATTCAGCTACTTCATCTATTTATTGAAGACGTTTCGTCTACTGCTCAGTAGACATCATCAGTTCATCTACAAAAAGAGTGGTATAAGAAACAACATCCAAAAGAGAGGTAAAAAAGCACTAGCGTTACCTTAAAAAGACATGTAGCAAAAGATAAGATGTACATAGTAAAAAAACCTTATCCATGAACCAACGTAATGTAAAAGTATATAACATTTAAGTGTATAGTTAATATTTAAAAAACTTTAGTACAGCCAAAGACAAGACCATGTGGTAACAGTCACATATAAAAAACAAGTGTAAAAAAGCCGGCTTGCTTTTTTAAAGTCAAGAATGAACCAAGAAAAAACCAGATTCACACTTCCAAAAACTTAGTAGTATTTAAACATACTTCATTTTAACTTTAGGTAACATCATTAAATAAGTAGAATGCTAATATGCAACTTTGAAAATTTAAAGTTAAATAGTTACCAGCAGGTCATCCGAGCCCAACTGACACACAAAAGAAAATGGAGTTTGAATTATCAGGTGTAAACTGACATCTCGCCAAGAGGCAGGCAACCTTTAAAAAATTTTATAACAAAGAGTGACTGACAACTGCAGTGCAGCGCGGTAAAATTTAAATTGATGTAATTAAAACAGTTATATAAGTGTTTAAAAAGTGAAAGTAATATCAAGAAGTAATCAAGGGATGTACCTTATACCTCGTAGACAAGAATCACAGTTTAATTTAAACAAGTGAGGGCACTTCACACAATTATATGGAAAAGTGCCTACGTTAGTACTGGTAATCCAGTTAACTAACTAATATATTAGATAGTGCAACAGTATAACTCCCATATATCGCAGCTCAAAAAGCAAGAAAAAATATGCAATAATTTAAGAAAATTTATAAATCAGTTTAGCAAAATGTAATTTAAAATTAATATCAATAATGCAAAATTTTATCATATGGAAAATTTTAAATTGTTCAATCTAATTAAGTAAACTGTTATTATCAAAAAAAGTGGGAAAAGCTTGAAAAAACCACCAGAAACTTTTTTACAATAAAATAATTTAAGAGTAATAACGTCGACTGATTCCGCAAGATCAATATTAAAGAAGTGGGAAAAGCCTGAAAACCACAAAACTTTTTTTACAATATAATAATTTGAGTGTAATAATACCAACTAATTCTGCAAAATCAATGCATGGTATATTTGACTCAAGTTACTGATGTCAGTTCTCTTGTTAAGTACATTAGAGGTTTTTAATATGAAACACATCTCTAAGAACTGTCTTTTCGACAGGTTGCGTTCATTGCAAAGGATCTTGGCTTCATCAAAGTCCACCTTATGTTTTGTATCTATTGCATGTTGGGCTAAGGCACAAGTTGGTTTTTTCAAATTGATATCACTACGGTGTGAAATTAAACGTGATTTTAAAGCTCGCTTTGTCTGCCCTACATAACATGCGTCACATTCAGCACAAGGTATGTGGTAGACCACATTCACTTGTTCCAAAGGGGACAAGGGTGTTTTAGTCTTAGAGAACAAATTTCTGACTGTTCTTGCGTTCTTAATTGCAATCTTAACAGGAATATTATTATTTTTATATAGTTTAATAAGTTTATCAGTAACCTGAGGAAAATAAGGAAGTGAAGAAAACTGGGAAACAGGAGTCCCAAGATTAGTAGTAGGCAGAATTGTGATGTTAACAGTATTATTCGATATTGATCTAAGTTGGTCACCATTGGGTATGTCGTTCAGAGAAGAACCGTAGCTTTGGGAAAAAAGAAATTTATTGATCAGGGAGGAAGGGTAGGAATTATCTACCAATATACTTCTGAGTAGCAGAAGGGATTCCCTTCGATTAACCGGATGTGTCAACCTATGTAGCCTACAGCTTAAAGCTTTAATAAGATTTATTTTATATTTAAAAGGATGACAAGAATGGTAGTTGAGAAACCTATTGGAGGCCATTGGTTTCCTATACCAACTTGTACAAAGTGTGTTATCTCCACTTCTAGTGACACGCATGTCCAAGAAGGGGATACTATGGTTGTTAGGGTCCTCGAGTTCACATGTGAACTGCAAATGAGGATCAAACCCATTAAAGATGGACAAGGTGGCCTGAGTCTTGTCTGGTGGTAAGGCTAGTAATAGGTCGTCCACATAACGTTTAACAAAAGGAACTTGAAAATCTAAATAACCCAGACGGTCAGAAACTAAATCATCCAAAACATAATTCACTAGGATGGGTGAAATCGAGGAACCCATTGGTGTCCCAAAAATTTGTAAATAAAATTTGTCGTTGAAGACCAAAAAATTAGTGTCAAACACTAATTGGAGCAATTCTGCAAACACTTCCCAGGAAACTGGAGAATTAGGTTGGATAATATTCCAATGATTTCTTAGTGAAGTAAGGACACTAGCCAAGGGAAGGTTAGTAAAAAGTGATACTACATCAAAACTCACCAAAATATAACCATGTGGTAGCTTAAAGTCATTAATAAATTCACTAAATTGAAAAGAGTCAACAATGTTGTAATCATTATTGTAATTATAAGATTTTGACAAGATATCAGTCAAAAATTTTGCAATATGTATGTTAGGTGAATTAATTGAGGAAACAATAGGCCTCATGCTCAATGTGGGCTTGTGAATTTTGGGCAGACAATAAAATCTTGGAGCATAACCATCATAATTATGTAATGACTTAGCTAAAGTTTGATCTATGATCTTAATATTTTTTAAGTGAGTAATGAATTTATTAATTTTGTTAGAAAATTTTGAACAGGGGTTTGAAGTAAGAGGTTGGTAGTACCTAACGTCATCTAACAATGATTGACTGAGGCTGATATATTGATCTTTATCCATAAGAACAGTGGCATTGCCTTTGTCACTGGTGAGAACGAGAAGATTAGGGTGGGTTTTTAAAAACGATACCGTTTCCCTATAAATCTTATCAATTTCAGATATGGATTGACTAGGGCGGTTGGTATAATTCAACAGAATGTTATTAGAAGATGACCTTAGGGAAAGAAGATCAGCATTGTCTGCATGAGACAATATATTTTCTACATCTGCAAGGGTCCTACTGATTGAATAATCTTTGAAGGTAGGTTCCAGACCAAATTTAGGGCCCAATGATAATAGCTTTAGAATATTTTGAGGAACATCCACATTAGAAAGATTCTTTATCCAATTAGGATTAAACGGAATTTTGTGGAAGTCTGGTGCACCCAATTTATCAAGCTTACTCTGTAGATGTAAAATAGTTTTTTTATAAACGAAGTTAAATTTCTTGTGTAAAGAGGTCTCAAACCTATCTAACAAAGATGCAGGTAAAGTGTGATCTAAGAAATCAGTGACATTATTTATTTGACCAAAAATGAATTTAATATCTGAATGAACCTTCGATATATGGAAATTAAGTAATCGTGCCCTCACCTGTCTATTAAGAGCCTGGCTCCTGCGTTGGAGTGTGTGATCGTGGGTTCCTGTGGTAGTAGTAAGTATGTTAGAAGTGGTGTCTGTGATAAATCTTGGAATTTTCTTGGTTCTCCTGCACTCTAGAAGGAAAGTTCTTCTTGCTTCAGCTGTAGCCAGTTTTTCGGTCAGATTGGTCCATCTCTTAAGCTTTTTCACTGGTAGTTCCCCATGGATGCGCCTGGTATTAGCGTTTATCGGTCAAGTGGGTGAAAAAAGAGACAAAGAATTCAGCTACTTCATCTATTTATTGAAGACGTTTCGTCTACTGCTCAGTAGACATCATCAGTTCATCTACAAAAAGAGTGGTATAAGAAACAACATCCAAAAGAGAGGTAAAAAAGCACTAGCGTTACCTTAAAAAGACATGTAGCAAAAGATAAGATGTACATAGTAAAAAAACCTTATCCATGAACCAACGTAATGTAAAAGTATATAACATTTAAGTGTATAGTTAATATTTAAAAAACTTTAGTACAGCCAAAGACAAGACCATGTGGTAACAGTCACATATAAAAAACAAGTGTAAAAAAGCCGGCTTGCTTTTTTAAAGTCAAGAAAGAACCAAGAAAAAACCAGATTCACACTTCCAAAAACTTAGTAGTATTTAAACATACTTCATTTTAACTTTAGGTAACATCATTAAATAAGTAGAATGCTAATATGCAACTTTGAAAATTTAAAGTTAAAAAGTTACCAGCAGGTCATCCGAGCCCAACTGACACACAAAAGAAAATGGAGTTTGAATTATCAGGTGTAAACTGACATCTCGCCAAGAGGCAGGCAACCTTTAAAAAATTTTATAACAAAGAGTGACTGACAACTGCAGTGCAGCGCGGTAAAATTTAAATTGATGTAATTAAAACAGTTATATAAGTGTTTAAAAAGTGAAAGTAATATCAAGAAGTAATCAAGGGATGTACCTTATACCTCGTAGACAAGAATCACAGTTTAATTTAAACAAGTGAGGGCACTTCACACAATTATATGGAAAAGTGCCTACGTTAGTACTGGTAATCCAGTTAACTAACTAATATATTAGATAGTGCAACAGTATAACTCCCATATATCGCAGCTCAAAAAGCAAGAAAAAATATGCAATAATTTAAGAAAATTTATAAATCAGTTTAGCAAAATGTAATTTAAAATTAATATCAATAATGCAAAATTTTATCATATGGAAAATTTTAAATTGTTCAATCTAATTAAGTAAACTGTTATTATCAAAAAAAGTGGGAAAAGCTTGAAAAAACCACCAGAAACTTTTTTACAATAAAATAATTTAAGAGTAATAACGTCGACTGATTCCGCAAGATCAATATTAAAGAAGTGGGAAAAGCCTGAAAACCACAAAACTTTTTTTACAATATAATAATTTGAGTGTAATAATACCAACTAATTCTGCAAAATCAATGCATGGTATATTTGACTCAAGTTACTGATGTCAGTTCTCTTGTTAAGTACATTAGAGGTTTTTAATATGAAACACATCTCTAAGAACTGTCTTTTCGACAGGTTGCGTTCATTGCAAAGGATCTTGGCTTCATCAAAGTCCACCTTATGTTTTGTATCTATTGCATGTTGGGCTAAGGCACAAGTTGGTTTTTTCAAATTGATATCACTACGGTGTGAAATTAAACGTGATTTTAAAGCTCGCTTTGTCTGCCCTACATAACATGCGTCACATTCAGCACAAGGTATGTGGTAGACCACATTCACTTGTTCCAAAGGGGACAAGGGTGTTTTAGTCTTAGAGAACAAATTTCTGACTGTTCTTGCGTTCTTAATTGCAATCTTAACAGGAATATTATTATTTTTATATAGTTTAATAAGTTTATCAGTAACCTGAGGAAAATAAGGAAGTGAAGAAAACTGGGAAACAGGAGTCCCAAGATTAGTAGTAGGCAGAATTGTGATGTTAACAGTATTATTCGATATTGATCTAAGTTGGTCACCATTGGGTATGTCGTTCAGAGAAGAACCGTAGCTTTGGGAAAAAAGAAATTTATTGATCAGGGAGGAAGGGTAGGAATTATCTACCAATATACTTCTGAGTAGCAGAAGGGATTCCCTTCGATTAACCGGATGTGTCAACCTATGTAGCCTACAGCTTAAAGCTTTAATAAGATTTATTTTATATTTAAAAGGATGACAAGAATGGTAGTTGAGAAACCTATTGGAGGCCATTGGTTTCCTATACCAACTTGTACAAAGTGTGTTATCTCCACTTCTAGTGACACGCATGTCCAAGAAGGGGATACTATGGTTGTTAGGGTCCTCGAGTTCACATGTGAACTGCAAATGAGGATCAAACCCATTAAAGATGGACAAGGTGGCCTGAGTCTTGTCTGGTGGTAAGGCTAGTAATAGGTCGTCCACATAACGTTTAACAAAAGGAACTTGAAAATCTAAATAACCCAGACGGTCAGAAACTAAATCATCCAAAACATAATTCACTAGGATGGGTGAAATCGAGGAACCCATTGGTGTCCCAAAAATTTGTAAATAAAATTTGTCGTTGAAGACCAAAAAATTAGTGTCAAACACTAATTGGAGCAATTCTGCAAACACTTCCCAGGAAACTGGAGAATTAGGTTGGATAATATTCCAATGATTTCTTAGTGAAGTAAGGACACTAGCCAAGGGAAGGTTAGTAAAAAGTGATACTACATCAAAACTCACCAAAATATAACCATGTGGTAGCTTAAAGTCATTAATAAATTCACTAAATTGAAAAGAGTCAACAATGTTGTAATCATTATTGTAATTATAAGATTTTGACAAGATATCAGTCAAAAATTTTGCAATATGTATGTTAGGTGAATTAATTGAGGAAACAATAGGCCTCATGCTCAATGTGGGCTTGTGAATTTTGGGCAGACAATAAAATCTTGGAGCATAACCATCATAATTATGTAATGACTTAGCTAAAGTTTGATCTATGATCTTAATATTTTTTAAGTGAGTAATGAATTTATTAATTTTGTTAGAAAATTTTGAACAGGGGTTTGAAGTAAGAGGTTGGTAGTACCTAACGTCATCTAACAATGATTGACTGAGGCTGATATATTGATCTTTATCCATAAGAACAGTGGCATTGCCTTTGTCACTGGTGAGAACGAGAAGATTAGGGTGGGTTTTTAAAAACGATACCGTTTCCCTATAAATCTTATCAATTTCAGATATGGATTGCCTAGGGCGGTTGGTATAATTCAACAGAATGTTATTAGAAGATGACCTTAGGGAAAGAAGATCAGCATTGTCTGCATGAGACAATATATTTTCTACATCTGCAAGGGTCCTACTGATTGAATAATCTTTGAAGGTAGGTTCCAGACCAAATTTAGGGCCCAATGATAATAGCTTTAGAATATTTTGAGGAACATCCACATTAGAAAGATTCTTTATCCAATTAGGATTAAACGGAATTTTGTGGAAGTCTGGTGCACCCAATTTATCAAGCTTACTCTGTAGATGTAAAATAGTTTTTTTATAAACGAAGTTAAATTTCTTGTGTAAAGAGGTCTCAAACCTATCTAACAAAGATGCAGGTAAAGTGTGATCTAAGAAATCAGTGACATTATTTATTTGACCAAAAATGAATTTAATATCTGAATGAACCTTCGATATATGGAAATTAAGTAATCGTGCCCTCACCTGTCTATTAAGAGCCTGGCTCCTGCGTTGGAGTGTGTGATCGTGGGTTCCTGTGGTAGTAGTAAGTATGTTAGAAGTGGTGTCTGTGATAAATCTTGGAATTTTCTTGGTTCTCCTGCACTCTAGAAGGAAAGTTCTTCTTGCTTCAGCTGTAGCCAGTTTTTCGGTCAGATTGGTCCATCTCTTAAGCTTTTTCACTGGTAGTTCCCCATGGATGCGCCTGGTATTAGCGTTTATCGGTCAAGTGGGTGAAAAAAGAGACAAAGAATTCAGCTACTTCATCTATTTATTGAAGACGTTTCGTCTACTGCTCAGTAGACATCATCAGTTCATCTACAAAAAGAGTGGTATAAGAAACAACATCCAAAAGAGAGGTAAAAAAGCACTAGCGTTACCTTAAAAAGACATGTAGCAAAAGATAAGATGTACATAGTAAAAAAAACCTTATCCATGAACCAACGTAATGTAAAAGTATATAACATTTAAGTGTATAGTTAATATTTAAAAAACTTTAGTACAGCCAAAGACAAGACCATGTGGTAACAGTCACATATAAAAAACAAGTGTAAAAAAGCCGGCTTGCTTTTTTAAAGTCAAGAATGAACCAAGAAAAAACCAGATTCACACTTCCAAAAACTTAGTAGTATTTAAACATACTTCATTTTAACTTTAGGTAACATCATTAAATAAGTAGAATGCTAATATGCAACTTTGAAAATTTAAAGTTAAATGGTTACCAGCAGGTCATCCGAGCCCAACTGACACACAAAAGAAAATGGAGTTTGAATTATCAGGTGTAAACTGACATCTCGCCAAGAGGCAGGCAACCTTTAAAAAATTTTATAACAAAGAGTGACTGACAACTGCAGTGCAGCGCGGTAAAATTTAAATTGATGTAATTAAAACAGTTATATAAGTGTTTAAAAAGTGAAAGTAATATCAAGAAGTAATCAAGGGATGTACCTTATACCTCGTAGACAAGAATCACAGTTTAATTTAAACAAGTGAGGGCACTTCACACAATTATATGGAAAAGTGCCTACGTTAGTACTGGTAATCCAGTTAACTAACTAATATATTAGATAGTGCAACAGTATAACTCCCATATATCGCAGCTCAAAAAGCAAGAAAAAATATGCAATAATTTAAGAAAATTTATAAATCAGTTTAGCAAAATGTAATTTAAAATTAATATCAATAATGCAAAATTTTATCATATGGAAAATTTTAAATTGTTCAATCTAATTAAGTAAACTGTTATTATCAAAAAAAGTGGGAAAAGCTTGAAAAAACCACCAGAAACTTTTTTACAATAAAATAATTTAAGAGTAATAACGTCGACTGATTCCGCAAGATCAATATTAAAGAAGTGGGAAAAGCCTGAAAACCACAAAACTTTTTTTACAATATAATAATTTGAGTGTAATAATACCAACTAATTCTGCAAAATCAATGCATGGTATATTTGACTCAAGTTACTGATGTCAGTTCTCTTGTTAAGTACATTAGAGGTTTTTAATATGAAACACATCTCTAAGAACTGTCTTTTCGACAGGTTGCGTTCATTGCAAAGGATCTTGGCTTCATCAAAGTCCACCTTATGTTTTGTATCTATTGCATGTTGGGCTAAGGCACAAGTTGGTTTTTTCAAATTGATATCACTACGGTGTGAAATTAAACGTGATTTTAAAGCTCGCTTTGTCTGCCCTACATAACATGCGTCACATTCAGCACAAGGTATGTGGTAGACCACATTCACTTGTTCCAAAGGGGACAAGGGTGTTTTAGTCTTAGAGAACAAATTTCTGACTGTTCTTGCGTTCTTAATTGCAATCTTAACAGGAATATTATTATTTTTATATAGTTTAATAAGTTTATCAGTAACCTGAGGAAAATAAGGAAGTGAAGAAAACTGGGAAACAGGAGTCCCAAGATTAGTAGTAGGCAGAATTGTGATGTTAACAGTATTATTCGATATTGATCTAAGTTGGTCACCATTGGGTATGTCGTTCAGAGAAGAACCGTAGCTTTGGGAAAAAAAAAATACCGTATATATATATATATATATATATATATATATATATATATATATATATATATATATATATATATATATATATATTTATTTCATCTATTTTCTGAGCATATATTCTTATTTTAATATTTCCCTTCTTAGTTATCATCACTATCTACTTTGATCTACTGTTCTTCGACAGGCATGCAAACGAGCCGTATCCATCCTTGAGTGTCAAGTTGTCATTATGTTGCATCCCTTGCTAGCCAACTCTATTCCGTTTGCCTCTGTATTCATACTGTTATCATCAGTTCATCCCACTTACTCATTTCACCTTATCATTTTCGTTCTACAAATACTACTGCAAAGTAGTATTTTTGGTTTGTTATAATCAACAACTGCGTTGGTTTTAAATTTATTTATTCTGCCTGAAACTTCAACTAGCGTTTCATCATATTTTGTTGTGAGCATCACCACGTCTCTTTTATTTGTTATAATATATATTTGTTATAATATATATTTGTTGTATATATATTTATTATAATCAACAACTGCGTTGGTTTTAAATTTATTTATTCTGCCTGAAACTTCATCTAGCGTTTCATTATATTTTGTTGTGAGCATCACCACGTCTCTTTTATCTTTCTATTTGAATAGAACTATGCCGTCTTTCTCTCTGCCTATAATTTCGCCTTTTGTCAAGTTTGTTCAAAAAATTTCTTTTGGAATTCCTTTCCTATTTTTTATGAGTGTGCCGGCAAGATGGGTTTTTCTTGCAAGGTGGTAACTCGGTGTTGGTATACCAGTTATCGGAATACAGAGTCATGCCTTTATCAAGACACCCACCCATAACTTTAAAAACAATCCTAGTGGCTACCAGCATGTCATTTGATTTTTCTGTTCCGCAATATATTTTAGAATGGTAAGTATACCCTCCAGAGGGACATAGTGTGAAAAGTTTAATTCCGAATTTATGCCATTTTCCTTTGACAGATTGTCGAAAAAATAAACGCCCTCAGAATGGTACCATTGTTTCGTCTTTACAGAAATTTTGTCAGGAAGGATAACTTGCTCGAACATCTTATTTAGGTAGTCAACCAGGAATCGAATTTTGGTCTCCCTCTTCGCATTGTTCATTGTTAGCCAAATGCCACATTCTTACAATATTTTCAAAGCGGTTTCGAGACATTCGATTTGCCGCTTCAGACCAACAAATTTCAGAATTTTTCCAATATTCCAATAATAACAATACATTTCTTCGCGAGTCACGTTGGTCCATTTACTTAGTCTAGAGGACGGCATGAGGGTCTGTTTCAAAATGGCTCTTATTATGGTTTGTTCCGCGTAGAAATTGGTTTCGGTTACTAAAGTATTTTTTAGTTCCTCATTAAGAAATAATTTATAGTAAGCAAATATATCTTCACCTCTCATATCTGGTACTTCTTTAACCAAACCAATGTCCCCATGAAAATTAAAGCCTTTGGGATCTCCAACAACTACGCCCCAATGTACAACATCTTGCTCTTCAATATTTGACGAACCATTTGTTTCAGAATCCTCAGATTCTGAAACAAAAAATCATGGTTAGGAAAGTTTTACGCTAGTTCATATTCCTTGTTAATTTCCTGCGACAATTATGGCATAAGTTTCTCAGTTTTCGACTAGCCATTGTCTTCGACTTAATAACAAGTCGGTTGGTATAGTGTTTGGTTCAGCAGCGCAGAGAGAAATCTTTGTGAGACTTTGCTCACATGATTACCATCGATAATTTCTAAATAGAGTTTAAGGAAACGGTGAAAAACTTAGGTTTACATATTAGATCAAAACCTAAGACTTGGTGGTCATGTGGCCAAGTGTTTGCAGAAAAGTTATTTGAACCTGAAGTTTTTATTCCAAGCTCGTCATATATTTACTAAAACATTAAAAAAAATTGCTCTGTGATACCTTGGTAACATGTCTGGACTTTTATCTGTGGGGAAGATTGAAGGACTTAGTGTACCAAACTCGACCAACCACGCGAGACGACATGAAACAGCGCATTATAAACGCAATAAATAGTATATCAACAGCTGAGATTGAAGCAGCTGTTATGTCTACGCGCGGAAGATTACATCTTTGTGTGGACAACGATGGGAAACAATTTGAACATTTAATTGGACATTAAGTTTTAATGATCGAGGTATTTGTATGATCTTTCTTTCACATATTTAATTTTAAGTTATATTAAAGGGTGAGTCAATACGATACTTACTTATGTTTATGCGTTTTTATTCATATCTCGAGTTCGACAAAAGCTATCAACATGCGGTTTGCGCCATTTTGTTACGAATTTAATACTGTTCCATTATAATTTACAATAAATAGATGTTTCCATTAAACATTTTTAAGAAAAACAAATTTTAATTTTTTCTATTCGAAAGTACCCTCTACCCATGACAATTAAAACTAAATGCAATTGTTTTATAGTAGATGTAAATTAAATCATCCACATTATTTCTAATGATACTAATTTCGTTAAAATCGGTTGATCTAAATCAAAGTTATAGGTATTTATCCACAAATACTTTTCCACTCTCCCCCATCCTTTATTTGAAAAAATAAAAAAAGTACTTGAACAACTTTGTGCAGAATAAACTCTTTCTAGTTTACTTATTTAACACTTGGTATAATTGGGCATATCTCACCAAAAACTGGTTTTCAAATTTTTCTTCACAGGTTACGCCCTCTAACGGTTAACCCAGAAGCTTGAAAGTTATTTCCAGCGATTTCTCTTGGCCACTTTTACTAAGGAATTTTTTCTCCTAAAGTTATAACAGGAATAGTTTCTGATATATTATATAGCCGAGAGATCGGCTTATTGGACCACCCGGTTTTCAGATACTTTCAGAGAGTTAATGCTGGATGGATTTTGGTTAAAAAATTGAGTAGTCCTTCGATATCCTCTGTATACGTTTTAGCAATGCTGTGAGGATCAGCAGAGCCGTCTGCGTTTTCGAAGAAATCAATTAATTCTTCCTGGGTTAAATATCTGTTGTCAGAATTATCTTGCAAAAAAGAACTAGTGCATTTAATAAGATCTTCTGCTAAATTCTTATTATCTTCAGGAACAGTTTTTGCTTTCTTAGATTTACGGAGAGATTCTTTAAATAGGTTCTGGTCTACTGATGTTGGAGGAGACGTTATTTCTGATACCGTTTGTTTAGACGATAGAGTGTCAGAGGATGTAGGAGGTTGATTTTGGCTGTGACTATTAATTTCAACGTTATCTGGCTGGATAGGTGTTTGAATGGGATTTGAATCTAATAGAGAAGTATTGGTTGTTTCTTTTGATTGTGAACTGGTAGATTGTTGCGAAGATTGTGAAGGATGGATAGTTGGCTGAGCATCCGTTATGTTGGGGTTGCAATTTTGGATATAATTTGGTTGAGAAGTAGGTGATGAATTTTCAATAGATGTTTGAGTATTTGTATTTTTTGTGCACTGAGAGGCTAGATGACCTTGTTGTTTGCAAATGTAGCATGGCTGTTTTCAAGAGAAAAATAAATTCGATAATTGATTTGTTCAAATGTAATACCACGAGTCCTCTAAATTTTATCGATAAATTTTTTGTTTTCACGAAAACTTCTTTATTTGGTAAAATTACGAAAACAAACCGAATGATAAAATCACCAGTCCGAAGGACGAGTGATTGTTTGAGTGATTTTACCCTAAATAAAGAAGTTTAAGTATGAAAACGAAAAAATTTATCAAGCAAAATTTAGAGGATGAGTGGTATTTGAAAAGATTATTTTGTGAACCAATATGTATTATTAGTAAATACGGGCATTTGTGAAATATTTTTAAGACAACTAGGATCAATGACTTAAGTAGGTTATAGATAAATTATTTTATGATTTAAAAATGAACCAATTTATTTATTATATTGTTAATACATAAAAAACTGTTTAAATCGAAAATGAACAATTATTAAAAACACAATTTTTATAACTAATATGAGATTCTCCAATGTCGTTCGTAACGTCTAATCTGTCGTCACTTTCAGTATCATTAATTACAGTCGCAGTTGATGTACTGGCAATGCACTCAGTTGTAGTAGTTGTTCTAAGTTTATTAATATTTTTTTTATGATGTTCTTCATTAACTTGTAAATAAGGTTTTAACGAAGAAGCTGTGGAATGTCCAGTTATTTTTATTGCCTCCTGTTCTTGAATTCCTGCCTTAACAAGATGAGATACTACACTGGATCGGCTTGAATGATAGATATATAGATATTTATTTATTTATCATAATAGATAATACACAAAACAAAAACATTGCACTCCACACCTGTACAAATTACATAAGAATTGTCAAGACAAGGAGCGCTGTATAATTATCATAAAGTATTACAAAAATTAAAAACATGAGACTAAACAAATCAAGAAATAAGCATTGTCAAATTAAATTAATCAGAAACATTCAATATATAAACAAAAAAAAAAAGAAAAAATAAAATAAAAATAAAAACACTGGAAGAACAACAAACATTGCCAATTGGTTTCTAGGTCTTAGTTTTAATATAATGGATTAATAATCTCTTAAAGATAGTTGCATTATGGCTATTTTTAATGTGATAAGGTATATTATTGAACTGTACAATTCCTTTATGAAACAAGCTTTTCATTGAACTGGACTTGTTGGTTGTTCTAACATAAAAATTTATTGAATTTGCAGCTCTAGTGCTATGCTCATGAACATTTGCTATCGGGACCAACTGACTGTTCAAATACTCAGGCAATAAATGGTTTACCATCTTAAATAAGAATGTCATAGATTGGACATACATAAAATGTTCAACTTTTAACCAATTTAAAGTTTTCAGCATATCTTGAATTCGAGTATATCGATTGCATCTCAATATTACTCGCATAGCCTTATTTTGGAGAATTTGAAGCCTGTCATAATTAGAACATCCTGTATAAATCAATGAACAACAATATAAAAAGTGAGGTAATATTAACGAATTATAAATTGTTAATTTAGTTTGAAATGTCAAAAATGGTGATACTCTTCGAAAAAAACCTATTTTCTTCCCTATCTTTCTGCAAATGTAATCAACATGTTTACTAAAAGTTAGTTCCCTATCCAATATGAATCCCAAATACTTTATTTCCTGAACCATTTCAATTTTTTCATTATTTAATTTAATGTGAACATCCGCACTTAAGAATTTCCCGAAAAGAGTATTATTACCAATAAACATGTATTTGGATTTTAACTCATTGACTTTCAATTTGTTTAACTTAAATCTTTCAGTTAATAAATGCAATTCACGATTCATCGTGTCCACTACATCAACAAAATCTTCCCCATAAAAATATATTAATGTGTTATCAGCAAAAAGATGAATTTTACATTTGCTTAATACGTTTCCCAAATCATTAATGTATAATATGAAAAGTAGAGGTCCAAGTACACTGCCTTGCGGCACACCAATATCATTTAACTGTGGATTTGATATTTCACTATTTAATTTAGTCCTTTGGTACCTATTTGACAGATAATTTTCCAGCCAATTAAAAACTGTCCCGTTAAAACCATATTTCTTTAATTTCAAAAGAAGTATATGACGATCTATTGTTTCAAATGCTCTTTTGAGATCTATAAAAACTGCGCATATACCGACCCCTGTCGTATCTAAAATACTTTTCATATCTGAGACAACTAACTGTAATGCGGTCTCACATGAATGAGAAGTTCTAAATCCAGACTGGTAATTATACAGGATATTATTTGAAGTAATAAATTTAATCAGCTGATTGTACACCACAATTTCTAAAACTTTTTCACAAAATGGGAGCATATTTATTGGACGTAATTGATCAAGTTTATTAGTATTAGGAACTTTTGGAACAGGAACTATAGTTGATATTTTAAATTGCTTGGGCACCAGGCCCTTCTCTAAACTCATATTAATTAAATTTAATAAAGGATAACCTAACACATGAAATAGATTTTTGATAATATCAAGACCTACTTCATCCGTACTATTTTTTTTTATATTGTACTTTGATTATATCATATAGTTGGTTTAGTGATATGCTCTCAAAAGTTTCAAAATTTACATCAGATGAAACAACTGTCACAAATGAAATTGTGATATAGTTTTATTAGTTCCTACTAACTGTTTGAGATGTTTCCACATTTGTTTAGAATTACCCCTATTCCTATCAATATTTGACTCATAAAATCTAATTTTAACTTGTTTTAAAATTCTAACACAGTTATTTCTTTCAATTTTATAGTTATTCCAATCTACGCAATCGTTTGTAAACAAAAATCTTTTATAAGCAAGATTTTTATTCTTAACTGCCAATTTACAAGTGTTGTCAAACCATTTATTACCAAAGTTCTTAACTTCCACAGTTTTAACTGGGGACACTCTGTCCAAAACATCTACGATATTACTGATGAAAGTATCAGTAACCTCATCGATGTTTACCGAAGAATATGCCCAATCTTTTTCAATCAACATGTTTACCATATTATCATATATTATGTTAGACCGAATTTGTTTTGTTTCAATGACTTCATTTTTAGTTACTTTATTATTGAGCACATGGACAATACAGTGATCAGATATTATGTAATTTTTTTCTACATGAGCAATTAACGTATAGTCATTACTTATGACAAGATCAATCATAGATTTTGAATCTTTAAAAATTCTTGTATATTCATCTACAAGTTGCTGCATTCCATTATTTTCTATATATTCTTTCAATTTACTTTTACCCTGACAATTTTTATCATAATGTATGTTGAAATCTCCAGCAATGACTATACTACAACTACTATGTGATTCATAATAATCATCCATCCACTTGAAAAATACATCAATGAATTCACTTATACTACCACTTGGCGATCTATAAATACCCACTATTCCATAATATGATCCATTAATTACAACATCCAAAGACAAAACCCACAAACTTGTAGCGTTTGAAAAAACTCCAACATTAATTTAATATCCAATCCCCAAAAAGAATGTCCATTTTTTTTTAATTTATTTTGTGAAATTGAATATCCCAAGCTGACCCTGTACACAGCCATGAAGTATTGCATAACATTTCAATGTGTTACAATTTGTAAGAAGTGAGATGCGTAGATGAACTTTCTAGAAGAAATGTTGAACTGAAAGTTGAGTTTTTGTCATGTAAGCATCCCTAAGGATCAAAATCGCTCGGTACTTCCGTCGTACTTTTCCTATTTGTGGCTTCAGAGCGAAGCGCAAATTAGTTCGGTTTTAGATTTCGAAGCGGTATGATCCCGCTGGCCGACTCACTTGAAAAAGGGCGTAGCCCCTTTTGTTCCTCGCCGGTAATAAGCATAGAATGGTCGTTTTAGAAGTTAAGAAGATCTAGGTGTGAGTGCACGACGATTTTTCTACCCCATAAGGGATTTGTATGGTGGAATTTTGTGCTCTCATACTCTGGTTGAGTTGTGACGCAGTTCTATAAGCCGGCATTGTGTAGAAGTCTTTGTTTGTTCCTGTCCCTATGCAAGTTCCAGTTGATTGCCCTGAAAAGTTCCAATTTCCCAGAAGAGCCCCCTTTGTGATTTGTGTATGGAATGTCTACCCCACACCCCACCCTCCAGTGATTGCCCTGAAATTGAAGAAAGAAGCCATGTCGTCCCCCTGCCCCCTGCCTCAGTTCGATGACCCTGTTTGTTGATGAACTCCTCCCCTGTAGTTTGTGACTGTGACGAAGAGTTTTTTTTGTTTTTAAGGTATGATACGTTTTTTTAATTTTACTAAATTTCAAGTGGATAAATTGCTGGTAAATAATTGTATAAAGAAATGTGCTTTCATGATGCAATTTGAAAATATGACATTTGACAGCTACGTCAAATCTTGTGTTGAAAGAAATAGGTCAAATTTTATTTGACATATACTGCCCAACAAGTTTAATTGTAATTGTTTTGTTTGTAATCATTGTTTTTGTAGTAAAATTTTGAATAAACCTGGTAAGAGTTTAAAGTTTTGAATAAACGTTTTGTAAGTGTATCTACCATTTTATTCCCGTAACCTTCTTTTGGAAAAATTTTAACTAAATTCTAATGCAACTGTGTGTAAGTTTTAGAGTAGAAGAAAAGGAATATGGCATAGAAGCCAGTATTGAGATAAAGTAGCCCAGTGTAACCCCAAAGAGGAATCAAAGATGATTGTCCCCCCATTTGGTACCCCGAGAGTGAGAGAAATGTCCAGTAAGTACTCGTATATGAACCAGAGGATTTGTTTCGAATGGCGTCCTGATTTTTAAATAGTAGAAAGATCCTCTAGTCAGAGTAAGTACCCTTTGTATTTGGTTATGGTAGTTTAGTCATCTTAACACCCCTCCCCTTCCTTAACGAATCTACGACCTAGCTCCCGCACAACAAATGAGCTGCCGTCTTGCAACGAGGCTTTATGTGTCTGCTTCTTCTTCTTTAGCCCCATTCTGACCCCCCAGTATTTCTATAGTTAGTTCTTTCCTTGTCCCCATATGAGCAGACATGTAAAAACGCATCAAATGGCGCCCAACGTGTCGAGCCTGTACTTTTTTTGGCCTCCCCCAGACCCCATTAGCATGTTCCCACTACCATATCCCTTTAGCCTCCTTTCGGTCTCATTTGTACTACAACCGTTAGGCAATGCCCGTCTTGGGCAGCCGATCTCGGTTTGTGGTGCAAGTGTTTCCGATAACATGGAAGCTCGACTCGTGTCATGTTTTGTATGCCCACTGTTACAAGTCTAGCTTGTAGACATGTTCAACTAGTAGTTAGCCTATCTACTAGTCCCCAATGTCTTTAGCCACCCCCCCCCACTTAGTGTTACACTTGTAACGTACACCCTGAAGTTTGACCCGAGTAAATATCGCCCCAGTCTTTCCATGTAGTTTAGCCCAGATTCCTCTTGTCTTGCCCCCAGAAACTGTTTCATGTCTTCTAGTGCCCCCGAAACTGTTTCAGTCTGTTAGTCCCCATGAAAGAGCCCATTTTTGTAGTTTTTGTTGCAGAAGTTAATAATTTTTCCAAAGAGGTGTAAGTATGTACACATTTTGTTGTGATGTTGATTTGGTCATGCTGTTGATTGTATGGGCATGTACCATTTCATACATCATAGTGTATTTAACTTGTAACCCCATATGTATACTGGTATTGTATGTATCGTAGAACAGAATTGTATGTTATTGTAGCGTACTAACTGTATTGTATTGATATTGTACCCATGATGAAAGCATTGATTTGAATTTTTTGAAAATATTGATGAAATATATAGACAAACAGTTGAATAAAAAGTAACGTAAAATTTTTTTTGAAAATTTTGGTAAAAAGTAACGTTAAATATTTTGAATATTGAATCCAATTATGAAGTATAACAGTATGTTGTATTTTTTGCATGTATTCCTATAGATCAACAGTTTTTTACAGAATAACCGTTTTTTGTGATTTATTGATTTGGTCATTTGAGTAGATGTGTAATGTTGTTGGTATGGTCCGTGTATGAGCTTATTCCCGTATAGTCTGTGTGAGAGTAGTCCCTTTTTTTGTCTATGTCATCCCCATGAGAAGTCATCCCCTTGAGGAGTGACCCCGTGAGGAAGTGAAGAGGGAAACCGTAGAGAGGCCCCCCACTTATTCATGAAGAAGTGAAGAGGGAAACCGTCGAGAGGCCCCCCACTTATTCAAGAAGCCCCCCCCCCCTTGTCTGTGTTGCCCCTTGTTTTTTTTTGACTAATCTATCTTTGTAGGTGTCAAAAGGATGCCAGAGGTTAGTTGAAAAGAGCCCGTGAAGTGAAGTAGTTGAAGTCTCCCCCCCGTGAAGTGAAGTAGTAGAAGTCCCCCCGTGAATGAAGTATGTCTTTTTGTATCTGACATATCACGAGTGTAATACTCGTGATGAAGGAAGTGTTGTTCAGCTTTCTGTGAACACTTTCATTAGTAGTCGGAGCAAGAAATGTCTTATCCCGTGTGAGCTCATATAGGAACCAAATTTCAATATTGTTTGTGTTTGTAAGCCCCTGAGTATATCTAGAAGTCATTGAGTATATTGTTGTCTGTTTGTTTGTCTATCCCTGTTTTGTCTGGAAATTTTAGAGCCCGTTGTCCCGTGTTGTCTATTAGCCCGTGTTGTCTGTTAGCCCGTGTCCGTGCTGGAGTTTGATTTTTTTTTGGCGAATAGTTAGTTGACCTCTCTTCTGTTTGTTGATTGAAGGTAGGCCAAGAGCAGAAGCTGTGACAAGGCTGGTGAGGTTAGGATCTGGCCGCGTTGAGTACAGGTGAAGCTTGCTTTCGATCGATAAATGGAAGCGGTTGTTCGTCAGAACTGTCATACTTTCCAATGTCACTTTGGTCTTCCCCTTGCGTGTTGCTTTCATCCCCTGTTTTGAAAAAGTAGCCCCCCGTTTTGAAAAGTAAAGCCCAACCCCCCTGTCTTGAAAAATGAAGTCTATCCCCTGTTTCGAAAAGTGAAGTGTAGCCCTGTTTTGAAAAATGAAGTCTATCCCCTGTTTCGAAAAGTGAAGTGTACCCCTGTTTTGAAAAGTGAAGTCTTCCCCCAGTTTGTGATTTGAAAATGAGAGAGTTGTCTAGTGAACGTTCAAGAAAGGTTCTTATGTCCTAGATTGGACTGTTGATTGAAAACGTAATGACGTAGTGTTCTCTATATCATGTGTTGCGTTCATTTCCCTTAGTCTTGTTTAAAAAGTTTGATATCCCGTTTGAACCCAGTATACTAGTCTTTTCGGTCTTTTGTTGTTGTCACACGTATCCCCCCCTCCCCCCTTGTTAATCTTGTCTTGATTTTAGTCCTTGTTGTTGTCATATACCCCTTTGTCTAGCCCTGTCTTGTTTGAATGAGTTGTTGAGGTAAGTTGTTGGTGAGATTTTGTCTCACTGAGGTATTTAGACTGGATTGTCTAAATCCTCATTTTGCAGAACCGTTGCCGAATTGTCCCGTGAAACTCGCTAGGTGTTAGCTGAGTTTGGGCAGATGTATATCTGTCATATTTTTTTAGTTTTTGAGAACCGCTCGCGGTTAGGCAACGAGGTGATAAGGCTGTGTCTGCCCTGGTATGTCACTTGTGTTACTGCTGTGGATGTCAGCGAGGTCCACACAGGGCACAAGTTTAGTTTCCTTCCCAAGGCACAGAAACTCTTGTCACCTACAGTTCTTAGTAGAGTCAATAAAACATTTTAGTCTACTCGACTTTAAAGAGTCTGGCGATTGATGGCACGCTAGCCCAATCCCTAACGACTTTTTTGTTTTGTTTAATCCCCACTAGCCATTATCTAAATATTTTGATATTGTTGTCCTGTCACACCTAAGATGTCCATGTTTAATTTTTTTCTGTTTGTTGTCGAAAACTGGATAATCTTATCCAGGTTTCTCTTTTGCGCGGAGGCTTTGTAGCGTTTGAAAAAACTCCAACATTAATTTAATATCCAATCCCCAAAAAGAATGTCCATTTTTTTTTAATTTATTTTGTGAAATTGAATATCACAAGCCGACCCTGTACACAGCCATGAAGTATTGCATAACAGAGACGAAGCAAGTTTTCAATCCTAATAGCAAATAATTAATATTGAAAAATATCAAAAATTACTAAAAGATTTTTAAATTGAAAACTTACTGGTACATCCCCATGTAAACGCCTCCAAGACTTCTACAATTTGCAAGTCATATGGATGCTGCAGTAAAGACGATAGGGAAGGAATTCTAAACTTTGCAATTCAAATCCCCCGTCTGCAGCTGGCTAGGAACTGAAAGATGCACCATAGTTACTCTACTGAGTAATAAGAAAATAAAATAAAAATGTGTGTGTACCATTTTTATTTATTCGGCTGCAATACGAAGGAAAAACAATCTTACTTTTTAATTAGAATAAGGAGTGCAGCCAGTCCCTTTAACTGCAGTTTTCTGCTCTTATTGGAGCGTCATCAGAAGGAACGTAGGCACTGTTCTCCTTAATCCAATTAAAATGCATCGAAATGTTTTCCCAAATATTGCAGCCAAAATAATGGTAATAGGTGGCTAGCGCCATCTGGCCGTACAAAGACGAAGCAAGTTTTCAATCCTAATAGCAAATAATTAATATTGAAAAATATCAAAAATTACTAAAAGATTTTTAAATTGAAAACTTACTGGTACATCCCCATGTAAACGCCTCCAAGACTTCTACAATTTGCAAGTCATATGGATGCTGCAGTAAAGACGATAGGGAAGGAATTCTAAACTTTGCAATTCAAATCCCCCGTCTGCAGCTGGCTAGGAACTGAAAGATGCACCATAGTTACTCTACTGAGTAATAAGAAAATAAAATAAAAATGTGTGTGTACCATTTTTATTTATTCGGCTGCAATACGAAGGAAAAACAATCTTACTTTTTAATTAGAATAAGGAGTGCAGCCAGTCCCTTTAACTGCAGTTTTCTGCTCTTATTGGAGCGTCATCAGAAGGAACGTAGGCACTGTTCTCCTTAATCCAATTAAAATGCATCGAAATGTTTTCCCAAATATTGCAGCCAAAATAATGGTAATAGGTGGCTAGCGCCATCTGGCCGTACAAAGACGAAGCAAGTTTTCAATCCTAATAGCAAATAATTAATATTGAAAAATATCAAAAATTACTAAAAGATTTTTAAATTGAAAACTTACTGGTACATCCCCATGTAAACGCCTCCAAGACTTCTACAATTTGCAAGTCATATGGATGCTGCAGTAAAGACGATAGGGAAGGAATTCTAAACTTTGCAATTCAAATCCCCCGTCTGCAGCTGGCTAGGAACTGAAAGATGCACCATAGTTACTCTACTGAGTAATAAGAAAATAAAATAAAAATGTGTGTACCATTTTTATTTATTCGGCTGCAATACGAAGGAAAAACAATCTTACTTTTTAATTAGAATAAGGAGTGCAGCCAGTCCCTTTAACTGCAGTTTTCTGCTCTTATTGGAGCGTCATCAGAAGGAACGTAGGCACTGTTCTCCTTAATCCAATTAAAATGCATCGAAATGTTTTCCCAAATATTGCAGCCAAAATAATGGTAATAGGTGGCTAGCGCCATCTGGCCGTACAAAGACGAAGCAAGTTTTCAATCCTAATAGCAAATAATTAATATTGAAAAATATCAAAAATTACTAAAAGATTTTTAAATTGAAAACTTACTGGTACATCCCCATGTAAACGCCTCCAAGACTTCTACAATTTGCAAGTCATATGGATGCTGCAGTAAAGACGATAGGGAAGGAATTCTAAACTTTGCAATTCAAATCCCCCGTCTGCAGCTGGCTAGGAACTGAAAGATGCACCATAGTTACTCTACTGAGTAATAAGAAAATAAAATAAAAATGTGTGTGTACCATTTTTATTTATTCGGCTGCAATACGAAGGAAAAACAATCTTACTTTTTAATTAGAATAAGGAGTGCAGCCAGTCCCTTTAACTGCAGTTTTCTGCTCTTATTGGAGCGTCATCAGAAGGAACGTAGGCACTGTTCTCCTTAATCCAATTAAAATGCATCGAAATGTTTTCCCAAATATTGCAGCCAAAATAATGGTAATAGGTGGCTAGCGCCATCTGGCCGTACAAAGACGAAGCAAGTTTTCAATCCTAATAGCAAATAATTAATATTGAAAAATATCAAAAATTACTAAAAGATTTTTAAATTGAAAACTTACTGGTACATCCCCATGTAAACGCCTCCAAGACTTCTACAATTTGCAAGTCATATGGATGCTGCAGTAAAGACGATAGGGAAGGAATTCTAAACTTTGCAATTCAAATCCCCCGTCTGCAGCTGGCTAGGAACTGAAAGATGCACCATAGTTACTCTACTGAGTAATAAGAAAATAAAATAAAAATGTGTGTGTACCATTTTTATTTATTCGGCTGCAATACGAAGGAAAAACAATCTTACTTTTTAATTAGAATAAGGAGTGCAGCCAGTCCCTTTAACTGCAGTTTTCTGCTCTTATTGGAGCGTCATCAGAAGGAACGTAGGCACTGTTCTCCTTAATCCAATTAAAATGCATCGAAATGTTTTCCCAAATATTGCAGCCAAAATAATGGTAATAGGTGGCTAGCGCCATCTGGCCGTACAAAGACGAAGCAAGTTTTCAATCCTAATAGCAAATAATTAATATTGAAAAATATCAAAAATTACTAAAAGATTTTTAAATTGAAAACTTACTGGTACATCCCCATGTAAACGCCTCCAAGACTTCTACAATTTGCAAGTCATATGGATGCTGCAGTAAAGACGATAGGGAAGGAATTCTAAACTTTGCAATTCAAATCCCCCGTCTGCAGCTGGCTAGGAACTGAAAGATGCACCATAGTTACTCTACTGAGTAATAAGAAAATAAAATAAAAATGTGTGTGTACCATTTTTATTTATTCGGCTGCAATACGAAGGAAAAACAATCTTACTTTTTAATTAGAATAAGGAGTGCAGCCAGTCCCTTTAACTGCAGTTTTCTGCTCTTATTGGAGCGTCATCAGAAGGAACGTAGGCACTGTTCTCCTTAATCCAATTAAAATGCATCGAAATGTTTTCCCAAATATTGCAGCCAAAATAATGGTAATAGGTGGCTAGCGCCATCTGGCCGTACAAAGACGAAGCAAGTTTTCAATCCTAATAGCAAATAATTAATATTGAAAAATATCAAAAATTACTAAAAGATTTTTAAATTGAAAACTTACTGGTACATCCCCATGTAAACGCCTCCAAGACTTCTACAATTTGCAAGTCATATGGATGCTGCAGTAAAGACGATAGGGAAGGAATTCTAAACTTTGCAATTCAAATCCCCCGTCTGCAGCTGGCTAGGAACTGAAAGATGCACCATAGTTACTCTACTGAGTAATAAGAAAATAAAATAAAAATGTGTGTGTACCATTTTTATTTATTCGGCTGCAATACGAAGGAAAAACAATCTTACTTTTTAATTAGAATAAGGAGTGCAGCCAGTCCCTTTAACTGCAGTTTTCTGCTCTTATTGGAGCGTCATCAGAAGGAACGTAGGCACTGTTCTCCTTAATCCAATTAAAATGCATCGAAATGTTTTCCCAAATATTGCAGCCAAAATAATGGTAATAGGTGGCTAGCGCCATCTGGCCGTACAAAGACGAAGCAAGTTTTCAATCCTAATAGCAAATAATTAATATTGAAAAATATCAAAAATTACTAAAAGATTTTTAAATTGAAAACTTACTGGTACATCCCCATGTAAACGCCTCCAAGACTTCTACAATTTGCAAGTCATATGGATGCTGCAGTAAAGACGATAGGGAAGGAATTCTAAACTTTGCAATTCAAATCCCCCGTCTGCAGCTGGCTAGGAACTGAAAGATGCACCATAGTTACTCTACTGAGTAATAAGAAAATAAAATAAAAATGTGTGTGTACCATTTTTATTTATTCGGGGGATTTGAATTGCAAAGTTTAGAATTCCTTCCCTATCGTCTTTACTGCAGCATCCATATTACTTGCAAATTGTAGAAGTCTTGGAGGCGTTTACATGGGGATGTACCAGTAAGTTTTCAATTTAAAAATCTTTTAGTAATTTTTGATATTTTTCAATATTAATTATTTGCTATTAGGATTGAAAACTTGCTTCGTCTTTGTACGGCCAGATGGCGCTAGCCACCTATTACCATTATTTTGGCTGCAATATTTGGGAAAACATTTCGATGCATTTTAATTGGATTAAGGAGAACAGTGCCTACGTTCCTTCTGATGACGCTCCAATAAGAGCAGAAAACTGCAGTTAAAGGGACTGGCTGCACTCCTTATTCTAATTAAAAAGTAAGATTGTTTTTCCTTCGTATTGCAGCCGAATAAATAAAAATGGTACACACACATTTTTATTTTATTTTCTTATTACTCAGTAGAGTAACTATGGTGCATCTTTCAGTTCCTAGCCAGCTGCAGACGGGGGATTTGAATTGCAAAGTTTAGAATTCCTTCCCTATCGTCTTTACTGCAGCATCCATATGACTTGCAAATTGTAGAAGTCTTGGAGGCGTTTACATGGGGATGTACCAGTAAGTTTTCAATTTAAAAATCTTTTAGTAATTTTTGATATTTTTCAATATTAATTATTTGCTATTAGGATTGAAAACTTGCTTCGTCTTTGTACGGCCAGATGGCGCTAGCCACCTATTACCATTATTTTGGCTGCAATATTTGGGAAAACATTTCGATGCATTTTAATTGGATTAAGGAGAACAGTGCCTACGTTCCTTCTGATGACGCTCCAATAAGAGCAGAAAACTGCAGTTAAAGGGACTGGCTGCACTCCTTATTCTAATTAAAAAGTAAGATTGTTTTTCCTTCGTATTGCAGCCGAATAAATAAAAATGGTACACACACATTTTTATTTTATTTTCTTATTACTCAGTAGAGTAACTATGGTGCATCTTTCAGTTCCTAGCCAGCTGCAGACGGGGGATTTGAATTGCAAAGTTTAGAATTCCTTCCCTATCGTCTTTACTGCAGCATCCATATGACTTGCAAATTGTAGAAGTCTTGGAGGCGTTTACATGGGGATGTACCAGTAAGTTTTCAATTTAAAAATCTTTTAGTAATTTTTGATATTTTTCAATATTAATTATTTGCTATTAGGATTGAAAACTTGCTTCGTCTTTGTACGGCCAGATGGCGCTAGCCACCTATTACCATTATTTTGGCTGCAATATTTGGGAAAACATTTCGATGCATTTTAATTGGATTAAGGAGAACAGTGCCTACGTTCCTTCTGATGACGCTCCAATAAGAGCAGAAAACTGCAGTTAAAGGGACTGGCTGCACTCCTTATTCTAATTAAAAAGTAAGATTGTTTTTCCTTCGTATTGCAGCCGAATAAATAAAAATGGTACACACACATTTTTATTTTATTTTCTTATTACTCAGTAGAGTAACTATGGTGCATCTTTCAGTTCCTAGCCAGCTGCAGACGGGGGATTTGAATTGCAAAGTTTAGAATTCCTTCCCTATCGTCTTTACTGCAGCATCCATATGACTTGCAAATTGTAGAAGTCTTGGAGGCGTTTACATGGGGATGTACCAGTAAGTTTTCAATTTAAAAATCTTTTAGTAATTTTTGATATTTTTCAATATTAATTATTTGCTATTAGGATTGAAAACTTGCTTCGTCTTTGTACGGCCAGATGGCGCTAGCCACCTATTACCATTATTTTGGCTGCAATATTTGGGAAAACATTTCGATGCATTTTAATTGGATTAAGGAGAACAGTGCCTACGTTCCTTCTGATGACGCTCCAATAAGAGCAGAAAACTGCAGTTAAAGGGACTGGCTGCACTCCTTATTCTAATTAAAAAGTAAGATTGTTTTTCCTTCGTATTGCAGCCGAATAAATAAAAATGGTACACACACATTTTTATTTTATTTTCTTATTACTCAGTAGAGTAACTATGGTGCATCTTTCAGTTCCTAGCCAGCTGCAGACGGGGGATTTGAATTGCAAAGTTTAGAATTCCTTCCCTATCGTCTTTACTGCAGCATCCATATGACTTGCAAATTGTAGAAGTCTTGGAGGCGTTTACATGGGGATGTACCAGTAAGTTTTCAATTTAAAAATCTTTTAGTAATTTTTGATATTTTTCAATATTAATTATTTGCTATTAGGATTGAAAACTTGCTTCGTCTTTGTACGGCCAGATGGCGCTAGCCACCTATTACCATTATTTTGGCTGCAATATTTGGGAAAACATTTCGATGCATTTTAATTGGATTAAGGAGAACAGTGCCTACGTTCCTTCTGATGACGCTCCAATAAGAGCAGAAAACTGCAGTTAAAGGGACTGGCTGCACTCCTTATTCTAATTAAAAAGTAAGATTGTTTTTCCTTCGTATTGCAGCCGAATAAATAAAAATGGTACACACACATTTTTATTTTATTTTCTTATTACTCAGTAGAGTAACTATGGTGCATCTTTCAGTTCCTAGCCAGCTGCAGACGGGGGATTTGAATTGCAAAGTTTAGAATTCCTTCCCTATCGTCTTTACTGCAGCATCCATATGACTTGCAAATTGTAGAAGTCTTGGAGGCGTTTACATGGGGATGTACCAGTAAGTTTTCAATTTAAAAATCTTTTAGTAATTTTTGATATTTTTCAATATTAATTATTTGCTATTAGGATTGAAAACTTGCTTCGTCTTTGTACGGCCAGATGGCGCTAGCCACCTATTACCATTATTTTGGCTGCAATATTTGGGAAAACATTTCGATGCATTTTAATTGGATTAAGGAGAACAGTGCCTACGTTCCTTCTGATGACGCTCCAATAAGAGCAGAAAACTGCAGTTAAAGGGACTGGCTGCACTCCTTATTCTAATTAAAAAGTAAGATTGTTTTTCCTTCGTATTGCAGCCGAATAAATAAAAATGGTACACACATTTTTATTTTATTTTCTTATTACTCAGTAGAGTAACTATGGTGCATCTTTCAGTTCCTAGCCAGCTGCAGACGGGGGATTTGAATTGCAAAGTTTAGAATTCCTTCCCTATCGTCTTTACTGCAGCATCCATATGACTTGCAAATTGTAGAAGTCTTGGAGGCGTTTACATGGGGATGTACCAGTAAGTTTTCAATTTAAAAATCTTTTAGTAATTTTTGATATTTTTCAATATTAATTATTTGCTATTAGGATTGAAAACTTGCTTCGTCTTTGTACGGCCAGATGGCGCTAGCCACCTATTACCATTATTTTGGCTGCAATATTTGGGAAAACATTTCGATGCATTTTAATTGGATTAAGGAGAACAGTGCCTACGTTCCTTCTGATGACGCTCCAATAAGAGCAGAAAACTGCAGTTAAAGGGACTGGCTGCACTCCTTATTCTAATTAAAAAGTAAGATTGTTTTTCCTTCGTATTGCAGCCGAATAAATAAAAATGGTACACACACATTTTTATTTTATTGCATAACATTTCAATGTGTTACAATTTGTAAGAAGTGAGATGCGTAGATGAACTTTCTAGAAGAAATGTTGAACTGAAAGTTGAGTTTTTGTCATGTAAGCATCCCTAAGGATCAAAATCGCTCGGTACTTCCGTCGTACTTTTCCTATTTGTGGCTTCAGAGCGAAGCGCAAATTAGTTCGGTTTTAGATTTCGAAGCGGTATGATCCCGCTGGCCGACTCACTTGAAAAAGGGCGTAGCCCCTTTTGTTCCTCGCCGGTAATAAGCATAGAATGGTCGTTTTAGAAGTTAAGAAGATCTAGGTGTGAGTGCACGACGATTTTTCTACCCCATAAGGGATTTGTATGGTGGAATTTTGTGCTATCATACTCTGGTTGAGTTGTGACGCAGTTCTATAAGCCGGCATTGTGTAGAAGTCTTTGTTTGTTCCTGTCCCTATGCAAGTTCCAGTTGATTGCCCTGAAAAGTTCCAATTTCCCAGAAGAGCCCCCTTTGTGATTTGTGTATGGAATGTCTACCCCACACCCCACCCTCCAGTGATTGCCCTGAAATTGAAGAAAGAAGCCATGTCGTCCCCCTGCCCCCTGCCTCAGTTCGATGACCCTGTTTGTTGATGAACTCCTCCCCTGTAGTTTGTGACTGTGACGAAGAGTTTTTTTTTGTTTTTAAGGTATGATACGTTTTTTTAATTTTACTAAATTTCAAGTGGATAAATTGCTGGTAAATAATTGTATAAAGAAATGTGCTTTCATGATGCAATTTGAAAATATGACATTTGACAGCTACGTCAAATCTTGTGTTGAAATAAATAGGTCAAATTTTATTTGACATATACTGCCCAACAAGTTTAATTGTAATTGTTTTGTTTGTAATCATTGTTTTTGTAGTAAAATTTTGAATAAACCTGGTAAGAGTTTAAAGTTTTGAATAAACGTTTTGTAAGTGTATCTACCATTTTATTCCCGTAACCTTCTTTTGGAAAAATTTTAACTAAATTCTAATGCAACTGTGTGTAAGTTTTAGAGTAGAAGAAAAGGAATATGGCATAGAAGCCAGTATTGAGATAAAGTAGCCCAGTGTAACCCCAAAGAGGAATCAAAGATGATTGTCCCCCCATTTGGTACCCCGAGAGTGAGAGAAATGTCCAGTAAGTACTCGTATATGAACCAGAGGATTTGTTTCGAATGGCGTCCTGATTTTTAAATAGTAGAAAGATCCTCTAGTCAGAGTAAGTACCCTTTGTATTTGGTTATGGTAGTTTAGTCATCTTAACACCCCTCCCCTTCCTTAACGAATCTACGACCTAGCTCCCGCACAACAAATGAGCTGCCGTCTTGCAACGAGGCTTTATGTGTCTGCTTCTTCTTCTTTAGCCCCATTCTGACCCCCCAGTATTTCTATAGTTATTTCTTTCCTTGTCCCCATATGAGCAGACATGTAAAAACGCATCAAACTCTTGTCAATAATAAATGTTTTGATATTATTGACTTTTATGTATTCTTTCGTATAAATTAGAACTCCTCCTGTATGACGACTACTAGAATCACAACGCGCCATTACATATTCAGGGATCTGTAGCTCTGAATCTGAAAAATCGCTAGTGATACAAGTTTCCGTCAAACATAAAATGTGTGGGTCATATACCTGAACATAAAGTTTGATTTCATCGCAATGTTTATAGTAACTTTCAGCATTAATACAAGAAAGAAGAAGATTATCTGTACACTTTTTATTTGTGCGTGTAATATTTGAAGGCGTCTTTGATGGCTAGATATTATACCCTATTCTTTCTTTGGCTTTTAATAACTGTCTTTGATAACTACTACAATTTCTATCAAATACATTATGGTTATAATTAACATGTTTAAGTTTAAGAATTTCATTTGCATATTTACAGTTAACACAAGTAAAATTATCGTTAGTAATTCTGCACTCATCTTTTTTGTGTTGACCTCCACATAATGGACAAACATCCTGTGAAGTACATTTATCTGCAAAATGCCCAAATTTCCAGCACCGAAAACAACGAATAATATTTACGTGTTCAAAAAATCTGTAGCTATTCCATCCTATATGTATTTTTTCCCTTTCATTAATTAGATAATTAAATATATCTGCTGAAATTTCCACTATTACATTAAGTGCATTACGGTTATTAGTTTTCGATTTATATTTACGTAATATTTTAATGTAAGTTTCTATACCGTCAATCAAATTTTGTTTTTTAAAACTATCAACAAAGCTGTCAATATCTTCAATGTCTTTTTCGTGGACATTTATGATCTTGATCTTAGGTTTAGATATACTTGCAATTTTTATCTCATAATCTGCTCCAAGAACTTTTTCAGCATTAATTTTCAAATTATCCAAAGACTCCTTATTATTACAGTGAATTGCAATCGACCCTTTAGCACAAGATTTAACATTTTCAACCGACACATTTATATCAACTGGACTAAATTTTTGTGCTAATACAGTTTTTGTTGTTAAACAAGTTTGATTTTGATTTTTTGGTTTTATAATAAGTGGTTCGGTTTTTTTCGTTTTTACAACATCGCTCCATTGACGCTGACTGTTTGTTAGTGTACCATTATTTTCAATAAGATCAATTAACTTACAAGTTTTTTCCAATTTGTTTTCTTTTCATTAAGTTGATATTCAGACTCGTTTTTGTTAAGTCTATTTTCAGCTATCGTAAAACAATTGCCACAAATCACTTTAAATTAACACAATCTTGTTTAATTTTTAACACTTGATCTTTCACTTTAGCACAATGCAAATGATATGGTTTAATACACAAATCGCAAACGATATACTTAGTATTTACAATAAAATTATCAGCACATTGGACACACGTCTGTATGCCCGGCGCCATCTTTGACTACTTTGAATATCGGTAAGGAAAAATCTATCGCTGGTAATATTTTTACCACGCTTCTCCATGATTTTTTTATATAGTCTTATTGGGCATCTTTCTGGATCTTTAGTGTTTGGTGTCAGCCATTTTGAATCGGAACACTTTTTTTTGACCACCTTGGCATGTTTTGGTAAAAATTGGATTATATTCAATCCTTCCTGTTTCTTTGCCGGCATTATTTATTTCATATTTGAAATAATCAATTCTACAATGAACACCCTCACCACCGCGCCATGCTAACTCGTAAGAGACAACATGAAAAAATTCCATCTCTAATCCTAGCGGATTATTTTCATCGCACGAGTCCATAATACTCAAATACTCTTTTTCATCCAGCGCTATAGCACTTTGTTTTCTTTTTTCGGGACGACTTTGTAACTCTTTCCTTTTTGCATTTCTCACGTCTCTTGCCTTCTTAAATTCAATGTCGATAAACGGGTTAAAACTTATATTAAACTCTGAAAAATATTTTTCTTGAATCATTTTGGCTGTTACATTCCAAATAGTTTTAACAGAGTATTCCTTGTAATCTTCACCATTCATTTTCTTCATATGCATTCCCCAATCTTCAAGAACTTTTGCAATTTCTTGAATACTTGTATTATCATTCAACTGATAGTTCCTTACTGTGCAAAATTGCTCAAATTGTGTCCAAACAGACCTTTTTGTCTTAATTGTATTTTGAGGCGTATTATTTTTTAACAAATCTTTAATTTGTTCATGATTATTGTCACCAAATCTAACGCTAACTTCCATTTTGTTTAAATTAAATTATGACGATGTTAAATCGCGAAAATTTAAATCGGTCAAAATTGCGCGGCCTACTTGCTTCGTGGTCTTACCCAGCTACGCTGGGTGAGTTCACCACAGTGCAGTGGTGTACTTGGTTTTGCCTAACCCCCAGGTGAATGCATTTTATTTAATTATTATTCACCCGTGTTTTTGTAATAATAAAATAGGAGAATATAATTTTAGAACTATTTTACTAATTCTAGTAATATAATGTGTATTTTAAAAGTAACTATTGTTCCAAAATATTACGTTGTAAATATTCGAATCCTTTTATGTGATAACGCTGGTTTGTTGAAATCGGCAACAAAATAGAAGAATTAGTTCTGTGCTCTGTGTACGGTTTACATCGGTTCTGTTTGACGTTTATGAAAAGTTTAGAAATATTTATTTTGAAAATAAAAACTGTAGAAAATCTGAGTATATCGTGGTTAGTGTTTTTAAAATATCTATGTACCAGGGCTGTTCATAAATTAAGTTAGTAAACACAGGTATGTACGTATTGTGTGAAATTTAGGGTACCTTAAGTTTTATCAGGGAAGAGACTGTTTTATCAAGGAAGAGGCTATTTTATCAGTATTACACTCAATGATTGGCTAGAACGACGCGTGGTGATTGGCTGAAAAAGCAAAAACGTCAGAATTTGACAGGTGAAAAAAATAATCATAGTTAATTAATATAGACTCAGGAATATTTTCCAGATGTTTAGGAGAAATGGAAGTATAGCGTCGGAAACTCAAGATATGCTTAAATAAACAGTTAGTTGTTCCTATTCGTAGAAAATCCAATGGAGTTATTTGATGAATTCCAATATTTTGTAGTTTAGTCTCTCTAATACTGTGAGGTATTGATGGGCAGACATTAGAAATTATCAGTTTTTCGCATGGTGTGATTAACTTCCTGGCTTGGATACGTGCCTGATTGATTACTATTGTTCCATTATCTGTTCTTTGAAATTCGGTGACTGTTTCTTCAGTAGTAAAATATATGCAAATACGATCATTTACAATCCTGGAAATGGCGAAAATTTTATTGGGATCGACCTTAGTTGCTAGGGCATTTAAATCATCTTCAATTTTAGTATCTGGAAGTGAAATGAACAAAATGGCTTGGTTTTTGCTTGGGAATTTTTTGTTAGTTTGATTCAGAGCGGTTGAATATAATTTTGATTAATTGGATGAATGAATGTCATCTTGAGAATTTTGAAGTTCAGAAGTTCTCTCCTCTGAAATTTCCTGCATATTGGGCCTATGTTGCCTGATTACGGCCTTGGTGCTTTTACAGGTTCATTAGTAATTAAGCTACTTAATTACCTCGGTACTGATATTTATAACCGTTGATTACTGTTTGTTGACTAAATAATAGTAAAAAAGCTGGTCAAACTTACAGTTTAATCCCAAAATTGGATTAAGTACTATATAATACACTATTATACCAACTTCGATAATTTTCTAGCAAGTAAAACCACCTTAACTTTGATAAAAATTAAGAGTTAATCGGAAAAACTGTTTACTAGTCAAGAAACCAGTTTCGAATTGCTTATAATGTTGTGTTAAATAGTTTGATGGTTTTTCAGCGAATGTTATTTGATATTTCAAAACGATATACAAGATCTTTAAAAGGAAGGTTTAGTCGTAATTTAATTAATGTTAACAAATACTGTTGACATGGTTCCAAAGCAGATAGAGAACTAGTTGGAGTATGTTGCTTTATTTTATTAAAAACTATATTTACTCTGAACCAGTGTAATAAAGACACTTTTTATAGTCATCTTGTAAAGAATTATAACTTAACGATACTCAGTGTAGAGGAACAGACAGGTGTAGGTTTTGTGCTGGAGAACATGAGAGTTTAAAATGTTTAGATAGAGTCAGTAAAATGCATATTATGTAACGGTAATCATTCCGCAACAGATATAAGGGCTGAGTGTCCAGAAAGAGAAAAATAAAAGAGTATTAAAAATATAATGAACGTAGAAAAAACATCTTATTATGAGGCTAAAACAAAATATCAAAAAAATTTCTCATCGGCAGTAAAAAATAGTCAAACATCGAATCATTATACAATAACAAAACGTAGAAGAACAGAGAGTGTTGATTCGATAACAAACGACACGGCAACGCTTGAACAGCGTAAAGAAATACTAAGTAAACCGAAACCACAATCACAAACAGTCTATAGTAATTTTCATAATGTACCACAGTATCATAATATTTCATCTAATTTACAAATAAATAAAAAAAATGTGTGATAATATTTTGGAATGCTTTACAACTATTCTCAATAATTTAAATCAATCTTTAGAAGCAAATACATTGTTAGATTTAAAAAATAGTATAGAGAAAATTCTTACTAGAAATGGCTAATATAAATTTCCTACAATGTGGTATCTTTTTTACAAGAATATATCTGTATGCTTTTTGTCAGAAACCTGGTTTAAACCAAACATAAATATTAAATTCACAGGGTATAATATTTTTCGAGAAGATAGAGGTGATGGATATGGAGGAGTGGCTGTACTGCTAAAAGGAGGTATAGGTTTTTCTCCAGCTCCAGCATTTCATAAAATCAATAATGTAATGTGCAAACAGGTAACCATTCACTTAAATTTAGGAAAAAAGATAAATATATACTCTATTGATGTAAAACCAGGGTCATCTATATCTAAAAATGATTGGAAAAAATTTTTTAATAGTTTAAAAAAACCATTTTTAGTTGGTGGAAACTTTAATAGTCACAATATTGCTTGAGGTTGTAGTACTACGGATCGAGCGGGTAAAAATCTATTAGAAGCATGCGATGAGAGTGGTACTGTATATTTAAATACTGGTAAAGAAACGGTATTACCAAGGCCGGGATTTTTTAATAAATCAGCTATAGATATTACCTTTTGTACAACCGATATTGCTCATTTATTTGAATGGGATGTAGACGATACAACACTAGGCTCAGATCATTATGTAATTTGTATGAAAATGAATATAAACGTTAGTGTAAGTAATATAGATTGTAAAACTAATTGGAAAAAATGGAATGTTGATAAAGCAGATTGGGAGATTTTTTCCTACCATATGGAACAATATGCACAAACTCATAAAGGCAGTCACAGATATACAGATTTTATTACTAAACTAAATGAGGTCAATGCAATCAGTATACCAGAGAAGCGAAAATCGATTACTCCAAAATTTAATAAACATTGGTGGAATCAGGAATGTAGTAGGGCAGTCGAAGAACAAAAGGTAGCGTACAAGAAAAAAGAAACAATGGAAAACTACATTAATTATAATAAATGTGTAGCCCAAACGAAAAAAATTATACAACAGAATAAACAGAAAACGTGGAAAGAATTTTGCATGTCTTTAAACAGAAACACAGATATTAAAAATATTTGGGGACAGGTTAAAAAGCTAAAGAATGTGTACAAACCACCAATAAATTCAACAATAGAAGGGGAATGGACAACAACTTTCTTTAATAAAATTGCACCGCCAGGTCCGAGACAAAATATATTGTATCCAGTAAATACAGAAAGACACAGTCTAACTAAAAAATTTTCTATGGACGAATTAGAGTCATCCATTAAAACAACTAAAAATACAGCTCCTGGAATAGATAATATACACTATGTTATGCTAAATAAGTTAGGGATGGCTGCAAAGGAGATGATCTTGGCAATATACAATGATATATGGATAACTGAAAGTTACCCCTCTAGTTGGAAAGAATTCTTAGTTGTTCCTTTTCTAAAACCAGATCGAAGTCCTGAATCACCAGATTCATATAGAGGTATCTCTTTGGGATCTTGTATTGCTAAAACTTTTGAAAGAATGGTTAAAATCAGATTGGAGAAGTGGCTAGAACTTAATAAAAAAATGTCAATGACCCAATTCGGCTTCAGAAAAGGTTATTCTTTTACAGAAAATCTAAGTCATTTAATAACAGATATTAATTTATCCTTCACTAACAATAAATCAGTTACATCTCTATTTATAGATATTGAAAGTGCATACGATAATGTTAACCTCAACATATTGTATAATAAAATGATTGAAGTTGGATTACCAGAGTCTTTTAACACAAAAATAATCAAGTTGTATAGTAATAGAAAATTATATCTTCAAATTAACAACGAACGCTTAGGACCACAAATAGCTCAAGACGGATTACCACAAGGAGGAATATTAAGTCCAATTTTATACCTAATATATACATATGATTTGGAAAAATCGGTAACAGATACTAAAATATTACAATTTGCAGACGATTTGGTAATTTATAGTGACCAAACAGAAATAAATACAGGTGTAGAAAAGGTAAAACAGAGCTACACTGCAATTAGAAATTGGGCGTATAAAAATGGTTTGTCCCTTTCAAATAAAAAAACACAAGCATGTATATTTACCAAACGTATGAAAGGCATTCCAAAGGAAATAGAAGTAATATGGTATTAAATTTCCGGTTAAAAAATCAATAAAATATCTTGGGGTGATTTTGGATCAGAAACTCTTATGGAAGGAACATATAGAAAACACAGTTAAGAAAGTAGAAAGGGGAGTGAACGTGTTGAGAACCATTTCACATTCTAAATGGGGAGCAGATCCTAATATTTCCTTACTGATGTATAGATCCTATATTAGATCAATAATAGACTACGGATCTATTTTCTATGCAGATGCAGCAAATGTTCATCTACAAAAAATTGAAAATGTTGTCAATAAATTTTTAAGACTTTGCATAGGTGCTTTAAAATCTACTCCAATAAACAATCTACATGTGGAGTGCGCAGAGATGCCATTAAGGTTAAGAAGAAATAAACTGTGTAGTCAATTCTTAGTAAATTAATCACATAAAGAATCAGAAATAATTAATAAAATTCATTGGCTTTCGATAAATGATTTAATAAAAGGTTATTGGAAAAAAAAGAAATCTCCCTGTATTGCTGAATGTTATAGAGAACTGGCAGAATATAAAGAAACTTTACATACAACCCCAATTAATTTAAATTATATTTTTAATACAGTACAATTAAAATATTTAAAAATAAACTTCCTAAGAGATTATTCCAATTACCCAACATGTATTAGAGATGTGATGTTTAAAGCTGATATTAAAGAACTATCATCAAATGCTTATCAAATCTACACCGATGCTTCCAAAAGTACTAAAGGAACACCATGTGCAATATACGTTCCTCAAATAAATGAGAGTAAGATGTTTAAATTAAACGCAAATAGTAGCATATACTCAGCTGAATTAATAGGCATATTAGAAGCCCTAAAATACTGCCAACATCTTCCAAACAAGAAAATTTATATTTTCTCTTGACAGTAAAAGTGCTTTGCAAAAAATTAAGCACCTTCAATCTACATCTAAAATAAATTATATCATCTTAGAAATATTACAAAAAGTTGAAGAATTAAATAAAAATTTCAAAACAATACATCTAATATGGGTCAAAAGCCATTGTGGAATACTGGGCAATGAAACAGTTGATGTCTTAGCTAAAAGGGCCATACACGAAGGAGAAGGAACAAAATACAAATGTACAACAAATAAAATAAAAAAAGTTATTAACAACGTTTGGAAATCAAAATAGGAAGATAATAAAAACAATCAAAAAGGCAAACATTACAAAGAAATTCAAGAAACGATTCCCAAAAAACCATGGTTTATAAAGGGGAATCTTTTCAAAAATGTAATAAGAAAAATTTGTCGTTTGAGGTTTAATCACGTACCGATTCCCAAATTTCTATTTAAAATTAGTTTAAAAACCGATCCATATTGCAATTGTGGAGAAATAGGAGACGCAGAGCATCAAATATTAAATTGCTCTCTAATACAAGCTCAAGTGAAAATCTTTTTGGACAAAATTTATAAGTTAAAGGATGTCACATCCAATTAATTTAAAATTCTTATTAAATCAAAGTAATAATACACAACTGGTCATTTTATTATGTGAGCATATTAAAAATATTAAACTGAAAATATGAGTAGCTATGGTTAACTATCTGTATTTAGAATTAGATAAACATTGTAAAAAAAACAAAAAGAAACAAAAAAAAAACAAAAAACAAAAAAAATATATATATAACAAAAAAAAGATACAAAAAAAAGGAAAAAAAATATAATTGAATAAAAAGATGAATAATATAATGAAAACTAAAAGTAAAAAATGTGAATGTAAAATAATAATAATAATAATGATATGATGATATTGTAATGTATACATAGGGAAGTAAAATAAACATAGAGTAGTTGAAATTAATGTAAAAATGAGCAAACTCGGTTAGATGGGCGAATTGACCCTAAGGTCCGCAGTCATACAATCCCAAGAAAAAAAAACTTAACGATGCTTTGCTAAATCTATTTGATAGATTATTAAGTTTTTCGTTGGAAAATGAAAGTAACTCCTGTTGTTTATCCAAATCTTCACTAGTAGAACATGCTTGTGTTCCAGCAGTTTCTCCTTTCCTACATCTAAAATATCTAATGTTTGTTCCTAAAACAAATACAATGTTGGTCACTGTCATTGTAGTTAAATCTTTGATTTGTGAAAGCCGTTATAACTAATTTTTCTTGCATGAAAGCCAGTGTGTCTCCAATTAAAAATCCTTTATCTGATAATATCACATCCGAAGGTTTTATTTTATCTAAAATACCAGATATTTCAACTGCCTTGTGGTATTATTTCAGTTAAAAATTGTATACTATTATGGTGCTTATAATGTTGAGCTAAATAGTTTGATGGTTGTTCAACGAATGTTATTTGATATTTCAAAACGATATACAAGATGATGATCAAATGATGAACACGCTGCTGATATGAGCACATTGTAGAAATGTTCGGGTATAGAAAGTCTAATGCTCACAATCTTATTGAAGGATTTTATTAAAACAGTTTTCGGGCGACCGGTTTCGGCGTTTACAGTTTATACGCCATCATCGAGCCCTTTAAGAAACTAAATAAGCTAAAATAAATAAGCTGTTATAAATACAGTTGCCCTAGGTTAAGTTTTAGGTTTAAATTTAACAACAGGTAACAAGTTAATAAAAAGTTTCACAATGGTGTTCCAACAGACCAGTACTACTCTGATGTTAACTGTTTTAGTCAGTATATGATATATAAAGTATTAACAATGATATTATTGGTACTTACATATCAGTACAAGAAAATTACATTGTACAATCTGATGTTTGATTGTAACATTGGGACCCAAGTGTCTTCCTTGATTTCAAACTCGCATGAACAATCGAATAATGTGACTTTGTTGCCTAGGTGTTCAGCTTTTACTCTCACAGATCCAAAGTGTGTGTGAGAGAAGTCAAATTAGTTTATTTTAATGCAGTACAATAAAAACACAAAAAATATATGACAAAAACAAAGTTGGTTATTAACTGCACAGACGAAAAAAGACTAACAAAACAAATATCACGATCTTAAATGACTACATTTGTGGTGCCAATTTTGTGTAATTAAAAGGTAAATCCTTTTAATTAGAACCATGAAAAAATTTTATTAAAATTAATCAGTCAATTCTTTTTATATAAAAGACAAGGCATTTGACAGATGGTACTTTGTGCAGTTTCTAAGTTTATGAGTTTGATATCACAGAACACTATAGGCAATTTTAAGATTTTACAAACTTTACAATTTGTGATGGATGTGCAACTAAAAATTTTACTATGTAACGCTATTTGTATTTTGATGTGTTTTAAATGTACAAATGATAAAATGATATACAAGATCTTTAAAAGGAAGGTTTAGTTGTAATTTATTAATGTTAACAAATACTGTTGACATGGTTCCAAAGCAGATAGAGAACTAGTTGGAGTATGTTCCTTGATTTTATTAAAAACTATATTTAAATTAGAGAACTCTCAACCTGTGTAATAAAGACACTTTTTGTAGTCATATTTTATAGAATTATAAGTTAACGTTACTTTGCTAAATCTGTTTGATATATTATTAAGTTTTTCGTTGGAAAATGAAAGTAACTACTGTTGCTTATCCAAATCTTCACTAGTCAAACATACTTGTGTTTCAGCAGTTTCTCATTTTTCTACATTGTATTTAATGTTTGTTACCAAAACAAATACTGTCAGTGTAGTTTATTTTTTGGGTACAATTTAGTTGGCTTATTGGAAAGCCAGTGATTTTTCTAAATCCTTTATCTGCTGATATCACATCATGGGGTTTTATTTTATCTAGAAAACCAGACAATTCAACAATTTGTTTGTCTGACCTTCTTCCTGCCCAAGCATTACTGATATAAAAAATGCTGCCTTGTGGTATTATTTCAGTTAAAAATTTTAAAAAGAAATTCATCTTCATGGTCGGATTCATCTTCCATGGCTATTTCCTCCAAGTGTTCTTTACGATATTTTAAAGGGAATAAAATAGTTGTAATTCATATTTTGAAGTTTACAGTTGTCTGAGAATTTAAGTATTGTATTGTTGCTTAAAATAAAATTTATTTCAAAGAAATGTAACAATATTTAGTCATGTAATTTAGTCATTGTAACCGAGTGCATAAAACTTATAAAGCGGGTCGGATACCTGACCGGGTCAAAGTTCCTAACAGGCTATTTTTTACGTTATGTATTTGTGTCAAGACTCCAATGGAAGGATGCATAAATAATTTCCAAAGAAACAAAGATATAAAACTGTTATGGTTTTAAATAACTTAATCTGGTGTGTTTATTTGTTGATTCTACGCTACCGTGTCACTATTTAATGAATTTCTTTTTAGTATTTCTAACTGCCATAAAAATAAGTCTATTATATGCTCTTTATCCTCTTAACCTTTTCACCACGGGAACCGGATATATACGTAAAGTAATTTCGGGCCCGTACAACGGGAACCGGCTAAATACGCATAGCCTTTTTCGGCATTCGCTGCGGTAACCGCATGAATCAGATATTGTTTGCGTATTGTGTGTTGCCCATAGAAGAGAGTTAGGCATGTTATCAAATTTTACAATACATTTACAAATTCATACATTTGAAGAATCTAACACCAACGAATTAACAGTCATAACCAGGTTGATCACCACAGGCATGGAACAGCCGTACCAGAGACCATACTGGTTTTATAACTAGCCGCAGTGAAGAAAGATCTTTTTGTTAGTTATGTTACATTAGATTAAATTTTTTAAATCAAATTTAGATCGGTTAAAATGAAATTTATAAAAAGAAGTTCTCTCTAAACATTTTTATTACTTCTCTCACCTGAATCATCTTAACCGAGTGTAGACAGCTGGCTCTCACCTTCGGCAAACTCTTCTTTAATTTGTTCCATTTCTATTAAATACAAATTACATCACATTATTTAACATCACGGTTCGAAATATTATATACGAGAAATACAAATGTCTGGGACATTGAACAAATTACTCTTAAAATAAGCTTAGAATCTGTGTTTTATTGTATATTGTGTTAATATATATTAAAGGGAATAAAATAGTTGTAATTCAGATTTTGAAGTTTACAGTTGTTGTCAGTGAATTTAAGTATTGTATTGATGCTTTAAATAAAATTGATTTCAAATAAATGTAGCAATATTTTAGTCATTGAAACCGAGTGCATAAAACTCATAAAGCTTGTCGGATACCTGACCGGATCAAAGTCCCTAACAGGCTATTTTTTACGTTATGTATTTGTGTCAAGGCTCCAATGGAAGGCTGCATAAATAATTTTCAAAGAAGCAAATATAAAAAATCTGTTCTGGTTTAAAATAACTTACTGATCTGGTGTTTTGTTTTTTGATACTACACTACCGTAGCTTAATGAATTACCTTTTAGTATTTCTGAATGCCATAAAAATCAGTATACTATATGCTTTTCCTCCCCTTCATCATCTTAAAATGAAATGTATCTTCACCGTCGGATTCATCTTCCATGGATATTTCCTCCAAGAACTCTTCTAGGGCCCTATCTATTATATCGTGTTCTTTAAGATATATTAAAGGGAATAAAATAGTTGTAATTCAGATTTTGAAGTTTACCGTTGTTGTCAGTGAATTTAAGTATTGTATTGTTGCTTTAAATAAAATTGATTTCAAAGAAATGTAACAATATTTTAGTCATCGAAATCGAGTGCATAAAACTCATAAAGCTTGTCGGATACCTGACATCGTCAAAGTCCCCAACAGGCTATTTTTTACGTTATTTCTTTGTGTCAAGACTCCAATGGAAGGATGCATAAATCATTTTCAAAGAAACAAAGATAAACTGTTAGGGTTTAAAATAACTTACTGATCTGGTGTGTTTATTTTTTGATACTACACTACCGTATCAATACTTAATGAATTACCTTTTAGTATTTCTAAATGCCATAAAAATATACTATATGCTTTTCCTCCCCTTTATCATCTTAAAAAGAAATTCATCTTCACCGTCGGATTCATCTTCCATGGATATTTCCTCCAAGAACTCTTCTATGGCCATATCTATTATATTGTGTTCTTAAAGATATATTTATATTGTCTCTTTTTATAAATCACTTCCGCAATAATAAACGCACGAAAATCGAATACGACTGGTCACTTTGCCTAACGAATTCGAACTCATTTTTGATGTTATTTTATGTGCTGTTAGATTGAAAACTTATTCTTTTACGTTTATTGTATTGAAGAGCAAATCAAATAACAGATAATTCATAACTTTTGCACGAAACCAGGTCAGTGTAACATTTTTTTATTTAGAATATAACCGCATTAACCACGAAGGTCATTAGCGGGCTAACGAGAATACAATTAATAAGTTTACAAAACTATGGAATTATGTATAATTAAATCTTACTTGCTAGGTTACATTTATTCCCCTCCCCGGGGCTGTATTTCTACCTCGACGACGGTGGGAGGGCCGAGTAACCGGTCGTGGTCCCTAAAACTGTGAGGGGAGCACGACCGATGAAACCAAGAACAGTCCCAGCGTCCAGCGACTGTGCACCGGGTGAGCGCCGGACACCGCCGCTGGACGCTAAAAGGCGTCGCAACTGAGGTGAGCAGTTGCGACGCCTTCGCCTTCAGCTATTGTATTTCACCTTCCAACTTCCCTACGACTACTGTAATCCCTAAAGTTATTCTCGCCCACTCCAGCATTGTTGCCGGAGGTCGAGGGGGAGCCCCACGCACCATGCTGGGGCTCTACGTCGAACTCCGATCACAAATCTTTATTCGAGAACTTTCTCGACATACCCACTGCGAGTAGTCGCCATGTCTTACCCCACCAAAGTACCTTTCCTACCACATATCCATTCCAAATCCCGCGTGACAGGGGAGGCAGCAGTTACGCGGAAATTCCAGGTAGCCTGTGAATACAGACTGCCACTGCGTCCGGAGGCAACCGTGATAAAAAGCCTAGAGGAGTAAACCTCAATAAAATAATCCCCACTATCACGGTGGAAGGCATCGTGCCAAAGATATGAGAGATGCGAGGGTTAGAGCATCGCAAACGATCCCTTCGGGATACCTGGCGACCTCCCGAAGTAATGCAGTCTTAGCGCGGTAAGGGCGCACTGCCGCGCCGGACATGTAACACGTCCCGACTCGTGGGACTTATATGGATACTACAAAAACAAAAAAAGAAATAGGAAAACAGGAAGATGACTACAGGCAAGTGAAAAAGGACGATGAATTAACCAAGAAACATGAGAATAGGGAAGAACAGCCGCAAGACGGCAGATCAGAAGAAGAGGAACAAAGAAGATTCGAAGAAGAAATGTTGGAGTGGCATAATAGGCAGCCAAAGATGAACAGGTCATGTACCCCAAAACACTCGACACTGGTAGGGGATGATATGGTAAAGGAAATCAACAAAGAAGAAGAGAAAGAAGAAGAAGATAAAGGGGAGAATGATTCTTCAGTGCAAATAGAAGAAGAGGAAGAAACAGAAGCCAAAAGGGAAAAAGAAGAGCAAAGGAATGTACAGTGGCAAGACACAGAAGAGAGCGTCTTGTCGGCTCTTCTGTTCGATGAGGCGGATAAAGAAGAAATAAAACAAAATAAAAAAAGGAAAGGGGATAGCCTCGAAATAAATGAAAAATTCAAGAAAGAGAAGCGAGAAGAAAGCCTAACATATTCCGAGGAAACCGAAAATGAGAGGATCCAAAGAAAGCTAAAGGAGGTACTAGAAATCCTAAATGCTAATGGATCCATAGAAGGAGAAAAAAAGGCGAAAGCGAGAAAGTTAATAGGGGAAATAACAACCATACAAAACAAGACTAGCCAAACCCAAAATCAAATGACACAAAGGGAGGAAGAAGACACGAAATGCGAACAATGTAAAATCAAAATAAAACAGGAAAGACAAAAAAAAGAAACGGAAAAAATATTAAGAGTCCTAAACGAAGGGGGGAACATTAATCATTTTAGTCAAATATACAAAAAGAAATGGGAAGAAAAAGTATACGAAAAAACAAAATGGGAACAGGGGGGCCTACAAGACACGATAGAGAAGAAGGAATGTTTGATAGTAACGAATAACGATATAAAAGAGGGAGGGGTAGAAAGCGCCATACGCACAATCAGGGAAGATGTTTATGAAATTATTGAAGGTTGTAAAGAGGGAAGCATTGAATATATAGAAAATGTGAAAAAAAGTTCCATGGCCACCGGAAAAAGGCTGTGGTACACGTACGTAGCAAAAACTAGGAAGCAAGGTATGTATGAAATGGCCGAGAGGGCCATGAAGAAAATCAAAGAGAGGGAAGAACCGCCGGAAACAATTCGTGTAATCATAAATAATGAAATAAATAAAGAAAACGTGCGGAAAGCCTTAGAATTCGTGGGTCGGGGAGAAAATATAACGTGGGAAATCGTGATTAGAGGGAAAGAAATGGATAAAGGGGCTAGACAAGAACATGAAGAGGCCCTTCTAATCAAAACTGGTGGGAAGAAATATACCGACGTCTTGAAGGAAATGAACCAAAAGATCGATATAGGAAAAATTGGAATTAAAGTAGACAGGATGAAGAAGACAGACGGGGGGGATATCCTCGTAAAATTAAAGGGGAAGGGAGCTGCTGAAAAGCTAAGAAAGGAAATGGATACTAGGATGTCCGGCATGAATATGGCAATTAGGAGAAAGGAGCATAATTTCACGATTACTAAACTGCACCCAGGGGTCACAGAAGAAATTTTGCACGATGCCATTAAGGTCTATACGGGAATACCCAAAGAAGAGGTAAGTATAAAAATGCTAAGAACAAATGGACAAGGGGAGCAGGTTGCCACCATAGCCGTGCGCCCTACAAAAGCGGAGGAGCTACGCAAATATAATGCGATAGTGATAGGCTGGGTGTCATGCCCTATAATGGAAAGATACACCCCCACAAGGTGTTACAAGTGTCTTCACTATGGACACAACACCTACGAATGTAAGGGGGAGAGCAGGGTAGCGTGCTGCTACAACTGCTTTAAAACGGGACATACTGCGGTACAGTGTAGCAGTGCGTCATACTGTCTAACCTGTAAAGAAGAGGGACACAGGATGGACCGTATGCAATGCCCAGCCTATAGGGCGTGGGTGTACGGCAGGGGAAGAAATGGGGAACTCCAGAAGGGTGAGTAATAAAAATAAAAATAGAAAGAACAGTGAAAAGGTGAGAGGTTGCTTTCTGGAGAACGGGAGTGGGCCCCTATACGGTCCACCAGTGAAACAGGAAGCCACCTCTCACAGAGTTTCGCGAAGAATAGACTCTATTGAAAATCAAACACCCCATTATTTTATCTATACAAATTTTGTTTATATATTTCATTTATTTATTTTATTTATTTCATTTTATTTATTCTCTTTACCTATTTATATAATTTATTTATTAAATAATTTTATTTATACAAATTTTAACTATTTTACCAACTTATTTATTTTATTTATATATATTTATTTATTTTTTGTAGTTTGTAGGAATTTTAATTCAGTAGAAAGACGCGAATCCGTTGCAGAAACGACCTCAGGGAACTGAACCAAAGTGGACCTCAAGGATCAACCTGGTATACGGATTTTGCAGGTAAACGTGGGCAGGGCGCGTCGAGCGCACGACCTTGTCCTCGCAAAAGCCTGCAAGCTAGACATAGACCTGCTCATCGTCCCCGAACCAAACATAAAGATTACGTCGGGCGGTGGTTGGGTTCAAGACAATGGAAAGAACGTGGCGGTGTTCATTAGAAATAGGGATGTGGGAGTGCAGAGCATTGTCAGGGGGGGGAATCATATCCTCATCGGGTTGAAGGGTTTCAGCCTCCTGGCATGCTACATATCTCCGAACATCCCTATGATGAGATACGAAGCCATCGTTGATGAAATAATGAGCACCGCCATAAGCGAAAAAGAAATATTGATCGCCGGGGACATTAATGCGAAGTCCAGATTATGGGGTTCCCCCATAAACGACAAAAAGGGGGAACTATGGAATGAATGGATAGCCCAGGCTGGCCTCCAAGTATTAAACAACGACAAACCTACATTCGTAAGGGGGGCCAGCCAATCACATATTGACGTCACGTTCGCAAGCGAAGGGCTATCCAGAAAGGTGCACGGATGGGACGTCCTCGACGATCAATTATTTACCTACCACCGTTACATACAATATGAGATAAAGGTTAAAGGGGGATTAAAACGGACGATAGGTCACACAGAATCATACTTCAATAAAAGCAAGTACCTATCGGAGGTCAGAAAAATAAACGAAGAAGAGATTTCTGACCTTGACCAACTGAGAAGAGCTTTACAAAATGCAGCAAAGTTGGCCACCGTTAAGAAGAAAAATGATAAAAAATCCCCCTACTGGTGGACGGATGAGATAGAAGGTTTACGGGAGAGATGCCTCAGAGCTCGAAGGATTTACACGAGAAGCCAGGGCAACCTCGAGCTCAAAGAAATATATAAAGACTTAAAGAAAACATTAAATAATAAAATAAAACGAGAGAAAAAGGAAAAGTGGCAGACCCTGATAAAAGCACTGGACGAGGATATATGGGGCGACGCATACAGGATTACAATGAAAACCTTGAAGATAATGGCCCCATATAGACTCGACGAAGACCAGCGGATGAAATCAGCTGAGCTCCTCTTCCCCACTAAGGAACCACAGAATTTTATTAAGGTATTTCCTACCATGGTCGAGGAGTTCACGGAAGAGGAAATAAAAACCGCTGGTCAGGAAATGAAGACAGGGAAAGCTCCCGGCCCTGACGGGCTGCCACCAGAGGCAATAAAGATTATAGCAACAGAGAAACCAGGTTTGATCAGAAAAATATGTAATGAGTTACTGCAGAAACAAGAGTTTCCCAGGGACTTAAAGGAAGCGAACTTGGTTCTACTCCTAAAGCCTGGGAAACCCCCTGATTCACCAACTTCTTATCGGCCAATATGCCTCCTGGACTGTCTTGGTAAATTCTATGAAGGACTTGTCAAGAGGAGGCTGGAGGGCATGTTGGAAGATAAGACAGTTTTATCTAGTCAACAATATGGGTTTAGAAAAGGTAGATCGACAGTCGATGCCGCTACCTGGATAAGGGATGCGGCTAAGACAAGCAAGAAAAGATGGGTGGTCCTTGTTCTGTTGGACATAAAAAACGCTTTTAATTCAGCAAACTGGGGCCTCATAGTGAACCGAATAGGCGAATGTGGTGCTCCGGAATATTTGTCCAACATAATTAAGGACTATCTATCTGAGAGATCCGTATGCATATCGAAGAAGAAAAAGAAACAAATGACCGCGGGAGTACCCCAGGGGTCAGTCCTGGGACCCTTACTTTGGAATATATTATATAACGGGGTACTAGAAATTCACAAGAGAACAGGAGTTAGAGCGATAGCATACGCGGACGATCTAGCCTTACTGGTGGAAGATGATATGAGTCGGGGTATAACGGAAAAAGTAAATAAAGCTATAGAGAAGACCGCGGCGTGGATAGAGAAAAACGATTTAAAGTTAGCAGTAGAAAAGACAGAAATAATAATCTTGAGGGGACCAAGAAAAAGAGATGATACAGTTTTCAGATATCAAGGTTCCGAAATAAGACCCCAACGGACAGTAAGGTATTTAGGCATAACTTTGGATGAGAGATTGACATTTGGACAACATGTGATAGAAGCATGTCGAAAGGCGGAGGAGAGGACCTCAACGCTGAATAAACTAATGCCAAATATAGGGGGGCCCGGATCCCAGAAGAGGCTAATGATGTTACAATCAATATTATCCATAATATTATACGGGGCCCCAGTGTGGCATGAGGTCCTCCGGATGAAAAAGTATAAAGACATGCTTCTGAGGGCTCAAAGGAAACCCCTGATCAGAGTGTGCAGCGCGTACAGGACTGTATCAACCATTGCTTTACAGGTAGTGGCTGGTTCTCTGCCGGTGCACATCCTGGCCAGGGAGAGAGTCCAAATGTACCGAAGGGGCAACGGGGCGATAGGTTCAGGACCACTGGAGAAAGCTAGAAGTTTAGAGACGTGGCAGAGGGAATGGGCAGCCGAAGTCGGAAGGGCCGCCTGGACGAGATCCCTGATCCCGGATGTAGTGAGGTGGTACGGATGTCGGCATCGGCGCGTCAACTACTACTTTACACAGTTTCTGACGGGGCATGGATCGTTTCGACAATATACCCACCGTATTGGGAAAACTAGGGACGATCTATGTCCCGAGTGTGGTGTGGTGGATGACGCGCGGCATGTCGTGTTCGTATGCCCTGCCTATCGCGCGGGGCGTACCGAACTGCAGCTGGGCCTGGGATCTCCACTAGGCGAGCCTCATGAGCTGATCGATAGAGCTATCGACAGCAAACGAGACTTTGAGCTGATCATTGCCTTCGTCACAAAGACAATAAAGCACAAAGAAGAGAAAGAGAGGCGGCTGCAAGCGGGATGACCGCTTTATATTTATTTTCTTAAAATGTGTTTGTGTTGTGATCGGGCAACCAGCGGGGGGCGGACCCTTTACATCCAAACCACGCTGACTGCCCATTTTTATTTTTATTTTTTTATTTACTTATTTTACTTTTTCATATTTTTAGTTATTTATTTTATCGTATTTTATTTATTTACCTCTTTAATTTTATTTACATAAGTTAATATTTCTTTCCAACAATTTTTATTTTTGGTTTTTCCTGTCTATGTGTTCTATCTTTTCTTTCTTCACTGTCCTTTATTTTTTCTTTCCTTTTTCGTTATGTCTTTTCTCTTTCTTTTCTCTTCTCTCATTTTATCTCTGCTCTTTTCTTCTCTTTTTTCACTCTCGTTTAGTCCTTTGTGTTATGTCTTGTATCGTTTTACCATCGACTGTCCCATTTTAATTTCCGAACTGAATGGGTGGATGAGTAAGCTTACATAGATGAAAGTATGAATGATTGGAGTTGAATGAGAGAAAGTATGAAGGAGCGGACGAGAAAGAGTGCATAGATGAAAGTATGAACGACTGGAGTTGCTCGTAACTGCCAACTGACATCTTCTGGCTGTTTTTATCCGGGATTGGGGGCCTCCTTGTCGCCCTACCTGCGCACGGGTTGCGCCAGACGGTCGCTACGCTGACTGGCCTGGTGCGGGGCGTGGGCGGGGGGTCGACCCGGGGGCCAACTGATTCATGGAATGCACGCTAGGAGTGCCGGAGGGGAGATATGAGTAAGGTCGACGGGTCAGATATGCTCGCTAAGAGCGGTCCCAGACCCGTCGGCTGGAGAAAAGAGGGGGTGGGTTTAGTCGGTAGGCGGCCCGTGATACAGATAGGACGGACCGAATCCGACACACCTGGGACACCTTCCCAGACGGTCTTGAGAAGATTCCCACCTCCCAAAAAAAAAAAAAAAAAAAAAAGGTTACATTTATTCAGGAATTGAAATAGTATATTAAGTATGGAGAACGGTAAGGGTTTTATACCGATCGAAGACAATTGTTTAATTAATTATTGAATTATTGTCTGAGATCGGTTACCCTTAACGTTCGACATGCTTATAACGTTTTTTGCCCGATTGATACCATTATAAATTATACAATTAAACATTTTCGTCATATTGCCTAGTTTCATTCATTTTATCAAGATAGATACTTTGGTTGTTAGGTAGTAACTAGGGTGCATAACAACAATGGAGAATTGAGTTTTGATTTAGTTGTCAATAATTTTAATTACAATTTTGATTATTATAAATTAAAATATGAGCGAAAGTGAATTTGAAGAAATTGAACGGGCTTGGGAAGAAGGGTGTTCCGCAATTATTCCCGAAAAATCCAAAATCCGTTAGCAAAATACCTACCAAAGTTTTAAAAAATGGTCCGAGGGCAAGAATTTAAGAATCGAAGAAAAGACTCTATTGGCATATTTCGTTCAAAGACATATGCAGTTGAAAGCTCCTGGAAGCCTCTGGGCAGAATATTCAATGATTAAATCCACCGTTTTTCTTTATGATGGCATTGATATTTCCAAGTTTTCAACTTTGATCGCGTATTTGAAGTGAAAAATTAACAAATTGTACCATAAGTTTCAATATTAATAAATAATTCGTTAGTTTTCTATATTCTTTCAAAAAATAAATTAAAATTAAGAGATTTTTTAACTCGACGGTAAGTGAATTACTTACCGTCGAGTTGGAGTACTTACCGTCGAGTTGCTAGTAAATGTCACCTACTGACGTAAAATCTGTCACGGTAAACAGTAAAAAATGATCAATCGTGCAAAAAAGAGGTTTACAGTCTATTTTCAGGTTAAGAATGGCTTTCATATTGTTTGAATAACCAGATATAGATTGTTTGTAAGCGGAAAATTCATCACATTCTGTTAGCACATGTTTTATTGATATTGGTATATTACACCTGCATTTTGGTGCTTCGGTATGGGTAATGAGATGCTCATGAGTAAGTTTACAGTGTCCTAACCGAAGACGAGATAAGGTGACTTGGTTCGATCTGTTGATTGCATGTGGATTCCGTGGACCAGAATCTTCTTTAACGTCTCTTAATTTGCTTGTAGATGTTTTCCGTTTTTCATTCTATAAATTGAGGGTCATCGATTTTAGTAGTTGTTTTATATCTGCGGCTGGAAGTGATTGTTCTGCCAATGAAGGTAATTGCGCAGCTGTGTAAGCCCAAAGATCAGCGTTTTCATTAACCGCGATTCCAGAATGAGAGGGAAACTCATAGAAAAACTATTTTTGAGTCTGTTTGATGCAGACTGTGCAATATTTCTTTGATTAATATGGCTACAGGATTTTTCGTGAAGGTTTGTTGTATGACTCTCAGTGAATTGAGTGTCAGATATTATTCAAGAGTGTTTGGTTTGTGCATTAAAAATGTGCGTTAACGCTTGTAATATGGCATAAAGTTCTCCATTTAAGATACTGTAGGAACTGGGAAGCCTTAATACATATTTGGTTTCATTCTTTATGAATACTGCTGTAAGCCTTGGAAAGACTTAGACGAATCAGTGAATAAGTGGGTGTAATTTTTATAATTTGAGATTATTTGTTTATAATTTTGATCTATAAGACGTGGATTGGTATCATATTTATTATATTGCGTCAATTGGGTATTTACATGTGAAGTTTTGATAATCCATGGAGGAATATAGACTGGAATATAAACATGGAGAAATTCTAACATAAAAGGGTGGTGGAGAGGTGCTATGTTGAAAAGTTGATTTGAAACGATTACAGAAAGTGTTCTTGTGAGCAGGCATTGATGGTAGTCACGCTATTCTTGAGGTATATGACAAACTAAGAATTTGTCGTCTGAAAGAAAGAGCTGGTTCGCCCAGTTCGCAGTATAGGCTTTCTACAGGCGTTCTCCTGTAAGCCCCTAGAGTATTAAAAACTCTCTTAGATAGTTGGCAGCGCTATAACACGGTAACCTTGATTATTCAAATTGAAAATAATAAGTAAAAATAAAATCTACGTATTACAAAAGCTTTACAAACAAGTCAAAAAATGTTAACAAAAAATTTTACATAATAAAAGAAAGAAAAAAAATATTATTTTCTATTACAAATATGATTGTCAAAAAAGCAGTCCGGACACAAAAATGTTTCTCACAAGTTTCACATTTGATTTTAACGTGCCTTGATTTTTTGTTGCGTATGTGCGCCCATTGACATCCTTTTTTTGTAGCACAACGTCCTTTTTTTTTCAGTTGGGATCAATCTGTGTTTCAGTCGACGTTGCAGTTGAAAGTCTACAGGATTTTCTTTTTTTTTTTTCAAAAGCAACCATTTTGAAGCATAAATCTTCTCGGAATTCTGTTATTTGATTTTGATCTTATTGAATATGTTATTGTTTTTCGACTTTCCGTCGAAATTTGGAACCTTAACGCGAGCAGAAATTACACTCTCTTCAACTATCGGCCGTGGCTGCAATTTGTATTTCGTCTTATCGTCTTTAATCTCTGCTAAGATGGGTTCCATCCCTCTGTCTACTTTTTCCGTTTTCTCTATTTTCTTTTCCATTTCTTTAATCTTTTCTTCAAAAGCAGAGACTTGGTTTTTTACCGACGATAACTTGTCATCAAAATGAGAAGTGACTTTAGAGATGCTAGCAGAGATCTCGTTAGTCATCTTGCTTTCAAGGAATGTAATATCACCCGAAACTTTCGAAATGTCACTAGAAACTTTATGTTCTAATTATGTTATATCCGCCGAAACTTGGGAGATTTCACCACAAACTTTGTTATCTAACGATGTAATGTCCGTCGAAACTTTCGAAATTGATGAAATCAAAGCAGCATGCTTGTCCTCAAACACATAGGTATTTGGATCATGGCGCTCTTTCTTTATGGCGTCCTTTAGGCGTTCGACTTTTTTCCACTAGTGTCCAGATCTCCCTCCGTTAATTTCTCCTTTAAGTCAATTACTCTTAATTGGCTGATGGATGTCATTGTCACTCACTTTATTTATGACGATTTATATTTATTTATTTAAAATATAGACGCGCCCAAGACAGGGGCACGCGTCGGCATGGGGTAGACTTTGTTTCGTGGGCTATTCCTTACTTCCTGTGAAAATATCACGTAAATCGATATAGTGTGAGGGAATTCGGAGCCACATACCCTCATTGACTGCCCTACGTACTATTTCACTGACTCCATACTGTTTCCAAATAAAACTACTGCCAAAGATACACTTGATCTCCAAAGATGTTTTCTAACGCTTAAGCATCGACTATATTTTATGGCTCCACCGAGCGATTGCCGGTATAAGCAATCTCCACTTACTAGCCAACAACTTCGGGTGGATGAGCTAGTAAGTGTTAGGGCACTCTTTTGTCCTGAGACTGAGAAATCGGTCTCGAAGGCGGATGAACCCTATAGAATGGTCAACGGCATAAGGATGCAGAAGGCAACCGGGAACCATTGCATTAAGGACTCATATAGTACCCCTAGTGGTAATCATCATGGTGGACATGCAAAGGAGAAGTACTGATCATGGACATCGGATACCAAGATCCGGCAGAGGAAGACAAATAGATAAGTACAAGGCTTCCTCGGTCGTAAACCTGCGAAACCCTTGTAATAAGAAAAAGACAACCATAAAAATTGCTACGTGGAATGTGAGGAGCTTATTCTCTTCGGGAAAATTGGATATCGCCGTGTTGGAAATGGATCGTTTGGGTATAGACATATTAGGCATAAGCGATACACAATGGCCAGGAAATGGCAAATGCCCCACAACTAATCATGGTATGTTTTATTATGCCGGAAGTGACACCACAACCCATCGATACGGAGTTGGAGTCATCATCTCAAAAAAATGGAAAGATGCTGTAGCAAATTTTACTCCATTCTCAGAGCGCGTGATGTTAATACAACTGAAAGATAAGAAGAACATAATAAACATCATACAAGTGTACGCTCCTACAGCTGACAAAGACGAAGAGGAAATAGAACAATTCTATAATAACTTAGAAGAGGTGATGAGAACAACAAAGAGACAACACATTAACATAGTAATGGGCGATCTGAACGCCAAGGTAGGTCAGGGTAAAGTTGGAGAAAATGTCGGTGAATACGGCTTAGGTAATAGAAATGAAAGGGGTGATCGTTTAGTTCAGTTTTGTCAAATCGAAGATTTAATAATAACTAATACATTCTTTAAATTACCCCCAAGGAGACTGTATACGTGGACGTCACCTCAACACACACAAGAAAAAGTAATCAGAAACCAAATAGATTACATAATGGTGACAAAAAGATACCGTAATACCGTGAAATCTACTAAAACTTACCCTGGAACTGATATCGGTTCGGATCATAATCCAGTAGTATCTGTGTTAGAAGCTAGACCAAAGAAAATGAGAAAAACCATCATCCCAGCGTTAGACTTAAGTCAGCTTAAAAGTGAACACCGACGACAAACAGTGCGCGAAGAAATCAACACCGGCCTCAGTGTAGCAGAAAACCAAATCCGCAGAACAGACAACATAGATGAAAAACTGAAGTATATAAACACTATAATAAGAACTACGGGAAAGAAACACCTAACCAAATCTCCAAAGAAACATAAGGTGTGGATGACACCAGACATACTAGAACTAATGGATGAAAGACGCAAATTGAAGAATAATTCAGAAAAATACAGAGAGGTTGAAGAAGGCCAAAGAATCATGGATTAAAGAACAATGTGTAGAAATGGAAGACTATGAAAGAAAGTATGACACATTCAATATACATAAAAAAGTAAAAGAACTTACAGGAACCCAAAGAAGACATCAAATAAGTTTGCTTAAGGACAAAGACGGAAATATTATTATAGACTTAACAGAAAAAATTAATAGATGGAGTGAATACATAAGAGAATTGTTTGAGGACAACAGAAATAACATTGACAAGGTTAATGGTGAAACGGGGCCTGAAATCCTAAAATGTGAAGTAGAAATGGCACTTAGAAATTCCAAAAGTGGAAAGGCAAATGGACCCGATGAGGTTCCTACTGAATTACTAAAACTCTTGAATGATGAATCAATAGGTATAATATTGCACTTATTTAACACAGTATACAATACTGGTATTATACCTCAACAGTGGCTGCTGTCTACATTCGTTACACTGCCAAAGAAATCCCATGCAAAAGAATGTTCAGAACATCGAACAATATCTTTAATGAGCCATCTACTAAAGATATTTCTAAAAATCATCCACAACCGAGTTTATCAAAAGTTGGAGTCAGATATTAGTAATACACAGATGGGGTTCAGAAAAGGACTAGGTACTCGAGAAGCTCTCTTCGGTTTGAATGTTCTTACACAAAGATGCCTAGACGTTAATCAAGAAGTACATGCATGTTTTATCGATTTTGAAAAAGCTTTTGACAGAGTACGCCACGATAGGCTAAGAGACATTCTTGAAAGAAAAGACATAGATAATAAAGATCTGCGAATATAGATGTCACTTTGTCGTGATTAGCAACTTAACCCCAATTTACACCCCTATTCAAGTAGTTCACTACATTAAAGAAAAGCTAGATATTAAGGAATATATTCGATGTTACGCCCTACTTCAAGACGCCAACACAGCAACTGGTTCCTCATTCAAAATAGGCTTAAAATCAAAAACGTCCATTGACTTATTATTTAATAAGGAAATTTGGCCACCTGGTGTCAACATTAAATGGTCCACAGAATCATCATACTCTGAACCAAAGACTTCATCTGAACAAAATATGAATCCGAAGTACATCAGAAGCCCGGTTAGCTTGGAAAATCCAATTACCATTCCAAGCAACAACAAAAATGAAGTTGAAAACACAAATATATTTACAGACAAGCAGGCCATCACAGTTTGCAAATCCAAAGAGCCTTTCCGTTCCCATATCAATTTTATTAAGAAAGATACTTTGGAACCATCCATAAATTTGGATCCTTTAACACCACCAAGAGTTAGACTAACTAATAACTCGAACAGTCGATACCTTCTTGCAAGATTAAGGGAACCGGATATCTTAAAAGCAATTAAACTACATCTTGCTTTTCTTCACGACCAGCCTTCTTCTGTATTTTATGATGGATACACCAACACCAGCGTGAAACTCTTTTTGGCTTCCGAAGGACTACCTACTACGACCGAAGAACTACGAAAACTTCTTCTAGAATTTAACCATGCCTACGGAATTGGTCCAGCTGAAGTGGAAGCTGATCTTGCCGCTTATAGGTCCTACCTCAGTTCGGAAAGAATCATACACCTACAAAAGTCAAGGGAATGCCACCGAAGCTATTATTCCACTGGCTCTCCAAAGCGAAATTTTTAAACATCACGACATGTTCTGAGGGACTAGAAACCTCGAATTATTTTAGTGATGACAACTTTGGCATGGTTCTGATTAATATTCGTTCTATAAGAAATAAAACTGATGAATTATTTTTGTTTCTGGAGGAATTAGGATTCCCCCCGTTAGTTGCGGTTACAGAGCACTGGCTTGAAGTCAACGAGCCTTTTTTCGTAGAAAAATATACCACAATTGCCAGGTATGATCGTCCAAGTTCGGCTCATGGAGGCACCCTAATTCTCTCTAGAAATAATGATTTTTCTCCGGTAACAAAATACGACTTTTTGTTAAGTGAATCCGTCTTTGAGTTTTCCTTAGTTTAGAATAAAAACCTTAATCTTTACATTATTTGCATTTATAGATCACCTGACTCTGCCGTGGAACTATTTTTTTATTTTTATTTAAATTTGTTAGATGACCTGCCTCATAAAAGCAGAAAAATTCTATGCGGTGACTTTAACATTAATTATGCTGCTGCTGGTGCTACCCAAGTATCCCTGGTCAACATATTTGAATCGTATGGTCTCTCAATGCACGTTAATTCTCCTACAAGTATTACAAAAACTACATCTACCATAATCGATTATATTGTCTCAGATTTCTCACCCCTTGATGTCTGCTCTACAGTTATTAATGCGGGAATATCTGATCATGAAGCAGTGTATACGAAGTTTAACATCTTCAGCAAACCCTCCTCAAAACCCAGACGTTTAGGTAGGATTTTTTCCGCCCAGAATTTTCGTAAATTCCAAAATTTATGCTTAACTTCTGAGTGGCAGTTTCTTTCTATGGACGTGGACTATAATTTCAGTGTTTTTCTAGATAAGCTTATCCGCATCTTCAATAAAGCTTTTCCTTTAATTCCAATTAAGCCAAAACATCGAAAACCTTGGGTTACGAAAGGTATCCGCATATCAGCCAAGAATATGCGTTCACTTCTATACATCAAGAAATTTACTGCCAATGTTTCTGTCACTGAATATATCACGAAGTACGGGACAACGTATCTAAAACTTGTCAAATCAGCTAAAAAAGCCTATTATCAAAATCGTCTGGGAAGCTCTAAAAGTGTTGCAAAAGAAACCTGGTCTATAATAAACGATCTTCGAAATAAAACTCACACAGCTCAATCATTTTCCCTTCCAAATCCTGAGAGTCTAAACGATTACTTCGTTAATGTCAGTAAAAATATAACATCAACTATTTTGCCGCAAAAAGATCCCATTTCCTATCTTCCTAATTCAAGAAAGGTCTCGAATTCATTCTTTTTAAAACCAGTCGATAACTCTGAACTGACCCAAACAATCAATAGTATCAAAAGCAAATCATCCTGTAGTACTGATGGACTATCTATAAAAATTTTCTCTAATCTCACAGAAAATGTGTTGGAAATCCTCGTCTCACTAATTAATGATTCCTTCGAAAAAGGTCAATTTCCAGAGTGCCTAAAGACAGCCATTATTATTCCTCTTCATAAGGGTGGCGAAAAATCTAATGCCTGCAACTATAGACCTATTGCCTTACTACCGGTACTCTCCAAAATTATTGAGAGACTTATTAAAACTCGACTTATGTCTTTTATCGTTGATAACAACATTTTATCTCAAAATCAATTCGGCTTTTTAACTAATAAATGTACCACTGATGCCATGTTTTCTGTACTACATGAGGTTTATCAAGCACTAAACAATAATTTTTATACTGCCACTGTTTTCTGTGACTACGCCAAAGCTTTTGATTGTGTAAATCACGACATCTTGATTAAAAAACTAAATTTCTATGGAATTAGAGGTAATTCTTTGAATTGGTTCCAATCCTACTTGAATAATAGGAAACAACTAGTTAGAGCAAATGATACTGACTCTAGTCTCAAAAACATTGTATGTGGAGTACCACAAGGTTCAGTATTGGGTCCTCTTCTGTTCCTTATCTTTATTAATGACATCACTAATTTAAAAATCGATGGGAAAATTTTTCTTTTTGCTGATGATACCAGTATCACTTGGAGCAACTCAACTATAGCATCTCTTCATGAAACTATAACTTCGGATCTACTGACGATAAAGACCTGGTCTGACTCTAATTTACTCTCTTTTAATGTAGATAAAACAGTAGCATTATCCTATAAAGGAGCTCTTCAACCTTTGCCTCTTAATAATAGTCAGATCAGTACCGTTGATTCTGTAAAATTTCTTGGTATTTTTTTAGACAGCAACCTCAAATGGTCCCTTCATATCGATTCGTTAAGTAAGAAACTCGCCTCAGCTTGCTTTGCAATAAGATCTGTCTCAAGGGAACTCAATTTAGCATCTTCTAAAATAACATATTTTTCATTATTCGAGTCTCATCTTCGATATGGTCTTCCTTTTTGGGGTTCTAGTACAGCTGCTCAATTTGATGTTATTTTTAAACTGCAAAAAAGAGCAATAAGGTATCTGTTTGGCCTCAGAAGATCTACACATTGCAGAAGTTACTTCAGGAATCACGGAATTTTAACACTTCCATCTTTATATATTCTAGAAACGGTTTGTTTAATTCGTAAACACCTTCATGCCTTTCCAGCAAGGCCCAATCATCTTTACTCCACCAGAAATTCAATCTTTGATATTTATTTACCGATCCCATGCACTGAGTTAGTAAAGAAATCTATATTATATTTCGCAAAAAAACTTTACAACCAGCTGCCTTTACAACTTAAATCTGCAACATCTTTCCCAAAATTCCGTAAACTGACAAAAGCTTATCTATCTGAAAGACCATATTATTCAATAGAAGAATTTCTTAATGAATAACTAAGAAAATTGGGTTTCATACGCAGTAGCTTAAACTGTCAATTTCTAATGTTGTATTTTATTTGTTGTAAGTATGTTCAATTTTCAATTTGCAATGTATATAAATTTTGCAATTAATTGTTTTTGTCTTTGGTTTTATATCTTATTTACTGTATATTGACGATGTATCTAATTTTATTGAATTGTAGTTGTTATTTGTTATTTCTTGTTGTTATTATTTTTCTTTTGACTGTATGTAAGCTTTGTCCATAAAATTGTAAAAATTTTCAGTGACAATAAAGCATATTTCTATTCTATTCTATTCTAATAATTCTCAACTTATATTGGAATCAGAAAGCTAACATCAAAATAGAAAACGAGATATCAAAAGCAATAGAAATACGTAAAGGAGTAAGACAGGGATGCATTTTGTCACCACTGCTATTTAATGTATATAGTGAAAGCATCTGCCAGGAAGCCCTTTTGCAAGCAAATGAAGGAATCGTAATCAATGGAGAGGTTGTAAATAATATTCGATACGCAGACGACACTGTACTAGTTGCAAGAACAGTAGAAGAATTACAACGATTACTTACAAACATAAATATTGCTTGCAACAATTATGGCATAAACATTAATATCAAAAAAACCAAGTATATGGTCTTCAGTAAAATCATGACACAACCAGCACATATTAGTATAAACGGCATTCAAATTGAAAAAGTATCAAGTTATAAATACTTGGGAACTTTAATAAACGAAACTGGAGACCAAAACAATGAAATAAAAAGACGTATCGAAAAATGCCAGGGCCACCTTCATAAAGATGAGAAAATTCTTCTGCAACAGAGATATAAGCATCCCTCTACGATTAAGAATGCTAAGAGGCTACGTATTTAACACGCTATTATACAGTGTAGAGGCCTGGACTCTCAAACAGAACAACATAAAAAATATTGAAAGTTTCGAGATGTGGTGCTACCGTCGAATGCTGAAGATAAGTTGGGTTGAAAGAATCACAAATCTTGAAGTATTACGAAGGATAGGAAGAGACCCAGAAATTTTGTTAACGATAAAACGAAGAAAACTCGAGTATTTGGGTCACCTGATGAGAGGTCATAAATACGCATTACTTCAAAATATAATGCAAGGAAAAATAGAAGGAAAACGGAATCCAGACCGTAGAAGAATGTCGTGGATGCGGAATTTGAGAGAGTGGTTTGGCTGCACCACTAATGAACTTTTTAGGTCAGCTGTAAACAAAGTCAGGGTAGCCTTGATGATTTCCAATCTCCGATAGGAGTGGCACAAGAAGAAGAAGAAGATTTAAAATATTCCACACTTCTGATACCACAATGATTTTAACTCGATTGACTTTACTATTTTATTATTTATGCACTAATTAGTTTTTTGAGTTGACTTTTATTTATTATTAAATAAATAATAAATCCTTTATTTCACAAACAGTTTTACTTATTTAAATTATCTAAAAAAAACTTCGTTTTTCTACCTAACACATGATAACTAATTTATTTAAATACAACCAATTACAATTATTTTACATGTTAAGAAACCGAATACAATCAAAATACATACGCGAGACTGTTTTTATAGTCTAGAAACAATCGATCATAAAAAAAGATGTAGTGATTTATTATGTACTTGTAAACAAATTCGAGTCTGTTAGGCCAGGAGCTAAAGACGGTCAGTTAGCTAATGGCGTCTCAGTAGGTATTTGAAGTGATTTGAATTAAGGACGTCGTAAAACTGTGGACAGAAAGGTACAAAGTTTTCGAATTCATTCCTAGCAATTCAAATAATGAATGGATTGCATGTGTGAGTCCATACTATTGTAGTAAAGAAAAAGAGAGACGTTCTCACAAACAATTTATTTTACAACTGACGACCGGTTGCGCTGTCTACAATATTCACAGCATCCTCAGGTCCGGTTAAAGTAAAATTAAATGCTACAAACAACAAAAAACCAGAGTTAGTTAGGTGGTCTCGTTTAAATAAAATTTTAATGATACAGCCAATATCAAAGTACACATGTTTATGCATGTAAATGAATACCCACATGTATGTACGCATAGTGTACAATCCTCACCCTCACATACATGCACGCATTCATATGCAGTAGCAATCAAAAGCATGACAAGTATTAGATAAATACTTACTTTCCGGTATAAGGGAAGAATATAGTAGTATTCAATATCATACTTTTCTCTGCACTTTGCTAGAGGGATGGTTGGTAAAGGGAAATATTTGAATGTAATATATTAACTAAACACAGCAGGATCTTGAGGGGTTTGGTAGGGAAATACGACATTAAACCGATAATCAAAATTGTTAGTTATATATAGTGATGTTATTTTAATTATATATGATGATGTTATGTTAATTAATAATGTAGATTTTATTTATATATGAATGTTAGATGTTGTTCTGGGTGTGCAACTTTTTGGCCAGATTGGTCGTTTATGTAATAGATGTGATCGGTTTGTGAATATTTGCTTGCTATGTTTAAAATTTGAAGTTGAAGATGAACTTGAACACTAGTACTTTGTTAAAATTTTGGTAATGTAGGTAATGAAGGTAATGTAGTAAGTAAATTAAAATTTATTGTAATGTGAAGTTATAATTATCTATAGTACAATGAAAAACTATGGAATATCACTAAAAAAGTTTAAAAAGTTAAAGTGTGGAAAAAATTAATAATAAATGAAAAGTGAAAAAAGGCTTTGAAAAAATCGTTTTTTAACTGTATGGTAATATTTGTTGAGTTTCATAAATAGTTGTGTAGATCAAATTAATTTTAATTTAAAACTTTTGTGAAACATTACCTGTATTGTTGCATTGATGGTTTCTTTCAATGATAAAAAATCTTTTGTTTTATAAAGTTGATAAAATAAATAACACATAACAAAATTCTTGAACAAACACATAGGAGATGGACAGAACGGGAGTTTGGAAATTTTGAATAGGAAAGCAATTTGAGCACTACATTTTATTTTATTTCTTTTGGATTTTAAGAATTACCAAAATTCCTCTGAGTTTTTATGAGGTGCCAATGTCACTGTCACTGAGAGTGACCTTAAGTCAATCTCAAATTTCCACTTCTATTAGGATGTAGTAAGAGTTGCCTGCCTAGTCATTTTTCAAAATAGTAATTTGTGAAAATATTATTAATATGATGTTGGCTGGATCTAACACAATTTTGTGCAACAATGGTAAAATACAATTTAAGTCATTTTTAAAAAAGTTACATTAATGAAATTTAACTATGATTAAGACAGAAATTTAGATGTTTAACAATAATGAGGTTGATATTCAAATGAGGAACAGGTTACGGCTGTAATGTTTTGGTTTAAGTATTCAGAAAAATCAGATGGATTTATTTGAATATGAATAACTACTGTATGACTGGAAATTTACTCTAATCAAATTTCAATTAAAAATTTTCAAAAATTCAAACAAATTCTGTTCGTATCCTCTATCTGTCAAAATAATTTTATTTTATCTGATAAGGTTGGTAAATTGTAACACCTGTATTGAAACGGAAGTGAATGGTGGGGAACAAAAGTGATTTAAAATCAGTTTCAAAGGGTTGTTCCTCATTTGATAAAACCCCCGGCGTTTGATTTCATGTTACAACAAAAATGGTAAGTTGAAATATTAACGGTATTTAAATTAGCAAAATTGTAGTAGATTTTAGACAAATTTTGAATTTTGATTAATCACGTGTTTAGCGATTAAGTTATAAATTTGTGTTAATACAGTCTGAATGAGGGTATTTTGTGCTTAAATGGAAATTCCCGTAACGTATTTAGTTTTAATTTATACAATTGCATCTGATATTTAAGTCTGGTCAAGCTCTGCCTCAAAATTCTGTTAGTTCAACCATTTGGCACGCAATGTGGTCACTACAGATCAAGCTCCCATACCAAGGCTCTTAGTCTAATTTAATATTAGTTTGTAGATATCGATGGATAATTTAAGTAAATGTCCAATGCTCAGCACGTGTATCTCGTTCGATTGATGTAAGGAAATTATTTGATGTACAAACTTAAGAGACATTCAGAAAAAATCAAAGTAGATCAAATTTGGTTAGCCACGTGGTCATCTGTATAACGTATAGAGTACAATTGCACTTACCAAGGCTGGTTCATGTATTAAATTTATGCTATTTGGTGGACTGAAATATGAAGTAAGAGGTGAGTAAAAATTTTTGGATTATAAATTTATTATTAAATTGAAGTAAAATGTACAAATTTTTTGGTTTAATTGACATAAGTTATTGAAATTTAATTATCAAGACAAAATATATTTTTTCATGAAAAAGAAAAATATTTTACAGCGTTGAAGTGGTATAGTCATAAGCTATTGTGAAAGTTTATATTAGAACCGGGTATCCTGTGATGTAATCTAATTACAGCTGTGCATTTAAAGTTTGTACTTAAGAATTATTATTTGATCTTAAATTTCTAAATGTTCTCACAAGTTTATATTAGAACCGAGTATGCAGAGATGTAATCTAATTCCAACTGTGCATTCAAAGTCTGTACTTGAGAGTTATTATTTGATCTTAAAATTTCTAAATGTTCTAGGTTGTTCAATACAAAACCTTTATTGCAAGTATGGAGGATGGAGAGACCTGTCTGTGGATCGAATGTATGGTTTGAACGAAGGATATGCTGGGAAAAATGTGATTGGCCTGATGATGGGCGATCTAAGTAACGAAGGTGTTCTTTTATCTGATGTTAAATGACCTAAAAGTTCTACCTACGTAGACTGTGTTACAGGTATGGCAGCTTAATCTGTATACTCCGCTATATTCGAGTCTATCACGATTGTCTTTGTTATTCAGGAAAACCAACCCTAAGTTCATTTTTGTTCTAAATAAGATGTTGCAATAGTTTTTAAAGAGATTAGCTAATTTATATGAAAAATCACCTACGTATGTGAGAGATCTATATGGTTTCTCCTCAATTTGTTCATCAGTCGGTTTGGTATTCTAATAGCCTATTTGTTTTTTTGTGTAAAATTTTACTAATCAAGTTAATAGGATACCCATTATTTACTGCAATCTGTTGGATTATTTTAAGTTCTTTATTAAAAGAAGTTGGTGTTAATGGGATTGAAATGAGGCGGTTGATATAGTTGTAAAAAGCAGCTAACTTGTGTTGTATAGGATGATGTGAATCAGCTGGGATGATAGTACCAGTATGGGTTGGCTTTCTATAAATCTCAAAGTCAATCGTGTTATTTTTAATGGTCAAAGTCAAATCTAAAAAATTAAGCCTTTTTGAACAATCTTGAATCTCCAATGTGAATTTAATTGAGTGATGGAAAGTGTTAAGATACTCTAAGAAGTCATGTAGTATATCAGTTGTTCCACTCCAAATTATTAAAGTATCATCTACATATCTAGTATAGAATTTAATATAATCCGTAGATGGGTTATTTTTCATTATTTTATCAGTTTCAAGATCATTCAAGAAAATGTCGGCTAATATTGGTGATAGTGGGGAACCCATTGCGAGTCCATCTGGTTGAACATATGTAATGTTAAAATTGAAAAAGTTTTGGCTCAGACAGATAGCCAAAAACTCCGTGTATTCAATAATCTGACCTGGGGTGTAGCCGTCTGGAATGACGGATTTTATTTATCCATTATCCTTAACCAATCCCATTAAACCAACTTCTTTTAATAAAGAACTTAAAATAATCCAACAGATTGCAGTAATAAATGGGTATCCTATTAATTTGATTAGTAAAATTTTACACAAACAAACAAATAGGCTATTAGAATACCAAGTCTATACGCAACCGACTGATGAACAAATTGAGGAGAAACCATATAGATCTCTCACATAAGTAGGTGATTTTTCATATAAATTAGCTAATCTCTTTAAAAACTATTGCAACATCTTATTTAGAACAAAAATGAACTTAGGGTTGGTTTTCCTGAATAACAAAGACAATCGTGATAGACTCGAATATAGCGGAGTATACAGATTAAGCTGCCATACCTGTAGCACAGTCTACGTAGGTAGAACTTTTAGGTCATTTAACATCAGATTAAAGGAACACCTTCGTTACTTAGATCGCCCATCATCAGGCCAATCACATTTTTCCCAGCATATCCTTCGTTCAAACCATACATTCGATCCACAGACAGGTCTCTCCGTCCTCCATACTTGCAATAAAGGTTTTGTATTGAACAACCTAGAACATTTAGAAATTTTAAGATCAAATAATAACTCTCAAGTACAGACTTTGAATGCACAGTTGGAATTAGATTACATCCCTGCATACTCGGTTCTGATATAAACTTGTGAGAACATTTAGAAATTTAAGATCAAATAATAATTCTTAAGTACAAACTTTAAATGCAAAGCTGTAATTAGATTACATCACAGCATACCCGGTTCTAATATAAACTTTCACAATAGCTTATGACTATACCACTTCAACGCTGTAAAATATTTTCTTTTTCTTGAAAAAATATATTTTGTCTTGATAATTAAATTTGAATAACTTATGTCAATTAAACCAAAATATTTGTACATTTTACTTCAATTTAATAATAAATTTATAATCCACAATTTTTACTCACCTCTTACTTCATATTTAAGTCCACCAAATAGCATAAATTTAATACATTAACCAGCCTTGGTTAGTGCAATTGTACTCTATACGTTATACAGATGACCACGTGGCTAACCAAATTTGATCTACATTGATTTTTTCTGAATTTCTCTTAAGTTTGTACATCAAATAATTTCCTTACATCAATCGAACGAGATACACGTGCTGAGCATTGGACATTTACTTAAATTATCCATCGATATCTACAAACTAATATTAAATTAGACTAAAAGCCTTGGTATGGGAGCTTGATCTGTAGTGACCACATTGCGTGCCAAATGGTTGAACTAACAGAATTTTGAGGCAGAGCTTGACCAGACTTAAATATCAGATGTAATTGTATAAATTAAAACTAAATACGTTACGGGAATTTCTATTTAAGCACAAGATACCCTCATTCAGACTGTATTAACACAAATTTATAACTTAATCGCTAAACACGTGATTAATCGAAATTCAAAATTTGTCTAAAATCTACAATTTTGCTAATTTAAATACCGTTAATATTTCAACTTACCATTTTTGTTGTAACATGAACTCAATTGCCGGGGGTTTTATCAAATGAGGAACAACCCTTTGAAACTGATTTTAAATAACTTTTGTTCCCCACCATTCACTTCTGTTTCAATACAAGTGTTACAATTTACCAACCTTATCAGATAAAATAAAATAATTTTGACAGATAGAGGATACCAACAGAATTTGTTTGAATTTTTGAAAAATTTTAATTTAAATTTGTTTAGATTAAATTTCCAGTCATACAGTAGTTATGCATATTCAAATAAATCCATCTGATTTTTCTGAATATTTAAACCAAAACGTTACAGCCGTAACCTGTTCCTCATTTGAATATCAACCTCATTATTGTTAAACATCTAAATTTCTGTCTGAATCATAGTTAAATTTCATTAATGTAACTTTTTTAAAAATGACTTAAATTGTATTTTACCCATTGTTGCACAAAATTGTGTTAGATCCAGCCAACATCATATTAATAATATTTTCACAAATTACTTTTTTGAAAAATGACTAGACAGGCAACTCTCACTACATCCTAATAGAAGTGGAATTCTGACATTGACTTAAGGTCACTCTCAGTGACAGTGACATTGGCACCTCATAAAACTCACAGGAATTTTGGTAATTCTTAAAATCCAAAAGAAATAAAATAAGATGTAGTGCTCAAATTGCTTTCCTATTCAAAATTTCCAAACTCCCGTTCTGTCCATCTCCTATGTGTTTGTTCAAGAATTTTGTTATGTGTTATTTATTTTATTAACTCAAAAAACAAAAGATTTTTTATCATTGAAAGAAACCATCAATGCAACAATACATGTAATGTTTCACAAAAGTTTTAAATTAAAATTAATTTGATCTACACACCTATTTATGAAACTCAACAAATATTACCATACAGTTGAAAAAAGATTTTTTCAAAGCCTTTTTTCACTTTTCATTTATTATTATTAATTTTTTCCACACTTTAACTTTTTAAACTTTTTTAGTGATATTCCATAGTTTTTCATTGTATTATAGATAATTATAACTTCACATTACAATAAATTTTAATTTACTTACTACATTACCTTCACACTTAGCTTTAATCCTGAGTCAGTTATGAATGATTTTATTGTTTGACAATTTTAATATTTTTTAACAAAAAAATTTTAACAAAGTACTATTGTTTAAGTTCATCTTCAACTTCAAATTTTAAACATAGCAAGCAAATATTCACAAACAGATCATATCTATTACATAAACGACCAATCTGGCCAAAAAGTTGCACACCCAGAACAACATCTAACATTCATATATAAATAAAATCTACATTATTAATTAAAATAACATCACTATATATAACTAACAATTTTGATTATCGGTTTAATGTCGTATTTCCCTACTAAACCCCTCAAGACCCTACCGGTGTTTAGTTAATATATTACATTCAAATCTTTCCCTTTACCAACCATCCCTCTAGCAAAGTGCAGAGAAAAGTATGATATTGAATACTACTGTATTCTTTCCTTATACCGGAAAGTAAGTATTTATCTAATACTTGACATGCTTTTGATTGCTACTGCATATGAATGCGTGCATGTATGTGAGTGTGAGGATTGTACACCATGCGTGCATACATGTGGGTATTCATTTACATGCATAAACATGTGTACTTTGATATTGGCTGTATCATTAAAATTTTATTTAAACGAGACCACCTAACTAACTCTGGTTTTTTGTTGTTTGTAGCATTTAATTTTACTTTAACCGGACCTGAGGATGCTGTGAATATTGTAGACAGCGAAACCGGTCGTCAGTTGTAAAATAAATTGTTTGTGAGAACGTCTCTCTTTTTCTTTACTACAATCATAGCAATTCATTCAAAGCCTTTGTTCTCCGTAACCTCCCTCTCGTGTCTCCTCCCGACACGGGAATTGTATTTAATTGTTAGCGAAGATGACCAGCAAACTCTTCACTTGTAAAACATGTAAAATTCCTTAACATTTTTGATTCAATCAGCAACTTGATATGAATTTAAGACATTATTCGCTATTGCCATTCGCTACGTTCATATGAAGTTAGCGAAACATCGAATATAAAAAAAATAATAAAGCGACAAAACTAATTTTTCCACAACTAATTAGCGGCAAAAAGAGGCAAATTCAGCACCAACTCGATTTGAGTTTGAGACATTATTTGCTGTTGTGATTTACTATGTTCATATGAAGTTAGCGAAATATCGAATAGTAAACAAAATAAAAAAGCGGCAAAATTAATTTTTCCACAATTAGTGGGAAACTCAGCACCAACTCGATTTGAATTTGAGACATTATTCGCTGTTGGGATTCGCTATGTTCATATGAAGGTAGAAACATCGAATATTAAACAAAATAAAATAGCGGCAAAATTATGTTTCTACAACTACACTCTGGACCAAAATTAACCGGCCACCTTAAAAATGGGTTATTTTTGATGTCTTATATCTCCTAAACCTGTTGACCGATTTAAGTTATTTTTTCAATGTGTTATAACCTTATTCCTTGACAATATCGTTAGAATAATATTGTTGCTAAACAGGTGAATTTTCATTGTATACCAATACCAGGTGTACGAATCAAACTGTGTTTTTGAAGTTATACTTCTTTACGCGCGATATGAGGGTGAATTTTTATATATTAAAACCTACGATCCCTGCGCATGCGCATTATAACTTTGTTCTGATTGGATGTTTAAATGACATGTCAAAAATTATTCAATATGTCGGCTGTGGCAAAGCTGTGGTTTGATTATTTATGGTTGTTGCGTTTTGAAATTTGTGTGAAAAGAAACAACAAACAAAAGTTAGTTAATAGTTATACTGCCTTTTTAAATAGTTTTCATAAATATTTTTGGACTTTTGGACTATTTTGGACAAGAACTCATTCTAATTTATTAAGTAGTTTTTATTATAATCATATTGTAATTATACATTTGGATTAGGTTGGAATAAATTTATTTTCTCAAGAATGGGGATTTTAGAGAAATCCGAAATTAGGTCCGATTTTTATTTTTAAATTATGATTTTTTGGCGTAGATTTATTTATCTAGTAGGTATGTAATGCTTTGATTTACATGCTTAATTTGATTACCAACAAAAGTTCTACCAATCTTCATCTAATATATTGTTTTCTTACTGTTTTGTTATATTTTAATATTTTCTTCCACAAAAATCGAACTACATAATTTGATTTAAATTCAGAATAACTGTCAAACAGTAAAACGTTCAGTTTACCTATTTCTCCACATGACAAATAATGAGTAATTGGATGAGTGAGTCTAGGCTTCGATTACGAATCAAAGCGTCCCCAAATTCGCGGGTTCGAATCCCGATGCAAGTTTTTATTTTTTTATGCATTTTATGATTGTAAGTATATTTATTATATAATTATTTTTTTCAGAAAATGCGTATTTATAATTTTTGCCAACAATTATTATCGTTCAGAAATCATTTTTTCTTTGTGGCATTTTTCAATGTGCTTGTGTGCGTTTTATTCTTTTATTTTTTTTTTAATTTTTGGTATTGTCTTAATAAAAATTATTGGAAAGTAGTAAGTATTAAAATTAGTTTAATATTTAAATAAAATATAAATAAACTGTTTAAAGTACATTATATCAATTTCGTTAAAATCACATAATATGTAATAGAAGTATAACTTCTTACGTGCGTAGAAAGTACACACACATTCTTTTTTTTTTTCATAAAGTTTGCATCACCCTGTGAAATACTCTAGCATTTGTAGAATACTGAAATTAAAACCTAATTATAGTCTCATGCTTTCTCAACATTTTGTTGTTTGATTGATTCACTTATGTTGGATAATAAAAAAGTTAGGTGCTTTAACAATTAGACATGTTGTTTATCAATACAGGGTGTTTTTAAAAAATTTTGGCAAAGTTTAAGGGGTAATTCTACATGAAAAAATAATGACAGTTTGCTTTATAAACTTAGGTCAGCAAATGCTTAGTTTCCAAAACAGGGGGTGTTTAAATTTTTCTGACAAACTGACGATTTATTTATTGCTTTAAAACCGGTTGAGATATGCAAATGCAATTTGGTGGGTTTTATGACGTAGTTATTGCATATCTTTTGACATACAATTAAGAATTTAATATTCACCATTGGCGCGCATACTGGTAATATCAGCTATCATATTACCCGTATGCGCGCCAATGGTGAATATGAAATGCTTAATTGTATGCCAAAAATGTGCAATAACTACGTAATAAAACTCACCAAATTGCATGTGCATGCCTCAACCGGTTTTAAAGTAATAAATAAATCATCAGCTTGTCAGAAAAATTTCAACACCCCCTATCTCGGAAACGAAGAATTTGCGGACATAAGTTTGTAAAGCAAACTGTTATTATTTTTTCATGCAGAATTACCCCTAAAACTTTGCCAAATTTTTTTAAAAACACCCTGTATTGATAAACAACATGTGTGGTTGTTAAAGCACCTAACTTTTTTATTATCCAACATAAACGAATCAATTAAACAACAAAATGTTGAGAAAGCATGAGACTATAGTTAGGTTTTAATTTCAGTATTCTACAAATGCTAGAATATTCCACAGGGTGATGCAAAACTTTAAGAAAGAAACACAGTTTGATTCGTACACCCGGTATACAATGAAAATTTACCTATTTAGCAATAATATTATTATAACGGTATTGTCAAGGAATAAGGCTATAACATATTAAAAAAATCACTTAAATCGGATAACAGGTTTAAGACATATAAGACATCAAAAATAACGCATTTTTAAGGTGACCGGTTAATTTTGATCCAGAGTGTAATTAGCGGCAAAAACTGTAAAGTTGCTATTGTGCTTGCCGTATTATATATATATATATATATATATATATATATATATATATATATATATATATATATAAAATAGATGAAATAGAGAATGTGGAAAAATCCCCTTACGAACAATTCACACATCCACCATTTCGGGCTGGGAAAAATTTTTTCGAATAGAATCAAAGATCCAAACACCAGTTCTTAGAAATGTGTTTCGCCCTCTTCAACCTCTCTGGGCTCATCGGTAAAGACAAGAGGTTGAATATCTTTAGACACATTCTAATCAAAAAACAAAATTCTATATATATATATATATATATATATATATATATATATATATATATATATATATATATATATATATATATATATATATATATATATTTTATATCACTTAAAACTTTTTTGACTTTTTAAAAAATATTTTATTTTGAAAATACAAGAATTAAAGTTACATGTACTAAATCTAAATTATTACGAACAAATATTAAACAACGGCAAATGGTTTTATATGATTTACAAAATGCTGAGGTTGTGAGAAAGCCTGGACGTCGTAGTTCTCGCTGACATTGGCATTGAAACTGGATGCGTCGATTCAGATGGCTGACACCTGATATATCCTGATGGGAAATAAGTAGGTACTTCATTATTAAGGTTAGTTGGTAAAAACGGATATAACAGCTCCCCTTGTTAGAAGGAAGTTGACGCGTGGCAGCAACTTCCAGAGTGTCTGTTTATTGGTATTCAGTGCGATTTGCTCTTCTTCGTCTATGGAGTCGCTTAGGTGGATACTGGGTCTTTGTCTTGGAAAGATTTTGTTTGAGAAGTGATTGCAGCAACTGAATGGTATTTGAACTGGATGACTTTAGTACGTAACATTGTCGTAAGCGTCGATCAATTTCTGGGAGTGTACTCTTGTACTACCAATAAGGGCATCGCACGTGGGTTGTAGTTTGAGCACGTGGTTAGTTTTGATGATTTCTGACTTGACTTCTCTGAATTAGCATTTGATTGTAATGGCAGTGGGTCAGAAACTGTTACGAGCCAAAAATTCAAGCTGATCTTCTGAACGGTGTAGTCTTTGGCAAATATTACGGAAGTCTAGCATGTTCTAGGAGGCGTTCTTGTCGCTTCAGAAGTTGGGCTTAGCATTTGGCGTCGCTGTCGATTGGATAACAGATCTTGGTTCTGGCTCGAAGTGTTTTGCATGACTCAAGGCTATCTATTTATTGTAAGGTATAACAAAGAATCATCGTTTCGCGCAATATATTTATGAGTTGTTGTTAATATCGAATTTAAACCTGTTCGATTATCCAGTATTGGTATTGGATAGAGATAATATAGAGTATATTGTTCTACATCAGTTAAACAGTTTTAAAGGAGTATTTAAGAAGAAGACAATTCTCGTGTCTAATTGATAGGCATGTAATTCGATAATATCTAGATATTGAGGTAGATTTGAAGTATACATTGATAGGTGAAGATTATTTTTCTGTAATGATTGTGATATATGCCTAAGCGGTTTTAATGAAATTAAACGGGGTAATGATTGAACTATGTAATATTTTTAATCGAGCAAAAGTTATAGCATTTACTATATCATTTAACGAATCTTCGATAAATGAATAGCTTTCCATTAGCAATTCACAAAAGTTCAGCATATCGATTTTAGATTTATAGAATTTTAATTGGTCAGAGATATTCATTATTGATTTTCTAATTTCTTTAATATTATTGTTGAAGCTTTCCTCATCTATTTGTAATTTTCGGATTGTCGCGTTGAAACTCTTAATGAAAGAAGTGGTAACCGATATTTGAATTTTTAATAGGTTTTAGATTTGATACTCATCGCGGGGTATCTTATTAAATTTATACATTCATTGAAATATTCGCCATCTGACGAATCTAAGTTTCCGGTTATTGTTATTGATTTCCATATTGAACCTATTCCGTTAATAAGTTCATGTTTTTTCTCGGAAAGCGTATTGTTTCGTATCAGCGATTATTTCTGTATATTTGACTTTAACGGAACTAGAGATTTGTTTGAGGAGACGTATGTGAGTTTGGACTTCAGATTTAAATGATAGTATTCAAGCTACATTTTATTCAGTGGTATCTAATAAAATGTCTAAGATTCTGTCGTTTTGTCGATAATATCTCTGATTGGTTACATGTCTTTGTATACCAGGAGGGTCCATTTGTCGTTTGAAATTTTGATTTAAAAGATTTAGTGAAAACATACAGGAAGCAGTGTTAAACATTAGTAAAGTTACCTTAGTTAAATTAATTAGTTAATAGTTAAAATGGAAAACAAAAATAAAGGAATGGTGTGATGGGGGAAATGCTAAAATTGGTAGAAGCAATTAGAAAAATAAGAATTAAAAGTTAATCAATAATAGTGACTGTAGTAGATAAGAATTCAGAGAATTGAGGACAATGATTAAAATAATGTGTAAAACAAAAGAAAATACAATGAAGATAAACTCAAAGAGGTCGAAGAAAGAATCCAAACAAAAGGGCATTAAATCCTTTTACCAGGAAACAAGAACAATGGAAAGAGGATATAAGAAAAATATCCCATATATGAAAAATGATGAAGGTGGGTACATTAATAAATAAATCAGGGAGTTAATGAGAAATTGGCAAACTTACTTTTTGCAACTGCTATACGAAAATGAAGAAGAAAGGAGAATAATCCATGAAATTGAATATGACCTTATAGTAATAGAAACTTCTACAAAGGAATAAATAGAAAATGATATAAAGGGAGAAAACAATAAAAGTCTAGGAAATTTTAACGAAAATAAAAGAGCAGAAAATTTATCAGTCTCTCAACTAATAACAGAAATATCGGCGGAAATGATAAAAGTAGGAGAGAAAAGGCTACCCAAAGAGATACATAACTTGATAAAAGCACATGGGAAACAGAAAAATGTTAACAGAGTGTGCGATAGCAGGGGTATGTCCTATACACAAAATTTGACGAAATGAGAGGTGAAAACTATTATAGTAGAGACAACTATAATAGAGATATCGCGCTGTTATAAGTAGTTAGTTTGGACAATCTTGACACAAATCATAAGAAAAAGCTAAATCAATATAAGGAAAATATATTGGTCGAATATCAGGCAGAATTTCGGCAGACCAAAAGTTTGCGCTAAAAGGAATCCGCACTACGTGCTACAAATATAAACATCAGTATTATGTCCTGTTCGTTGACTTTTCAAGTACGACTAAGATAAGGTAAAGTGGCAACAGATATACGATCTAATGAAAGAGATAAGCCTACTAATTAAAATCGTCATGATGAAAAAAATGCCTATGGATAACAAAATAAACGAAATAGCAAACAAGGGGCATAGGCATAAACCAAGCAATTTTTAAACAAACGAAGGATTACAGTAAGGGTACAAATTATCAATGACTCTTTTTTTTTAATCTAATACTAGAAGGAATAATCAGAAAAAGTAAAATAAAGATGCATGAAATATTTTCTTTTAACACGGCCATCAAAGTATGGCAATGTATAGATTTGACACTATTAATGACAAGTAAGAAAGAACTAAAAGGATTAATGAACAATAATATAATAATAGAAAAGAAAAGGGGTAAAAGATTTAGTCTTCTAATAAATAAGGTAATAAGTAATAAATAAGGAAAAGACAAAATGCATGATAATGGGAGAAAGAGATAAAAAAAGAAGATAATTTCGCCTTAGATAGAATGAAAAAATTTCTGTTCGAATGAGTTTCATAGTTTACTCAGGTGAGTCTGAAATTATGTGAAAATGGACACGGGGAAGGAAAGATAAAGACAAAAATAGCAAAAGGAAACAAAAAAAGGAGTGTTGCGATCATTAGTGAAATTCGAATATGTCTCGAGAAAACAAAAATTATAATCTGCAAAACAGTTATCAGGCATACAGCTACTTAAAATCAGAAATAGACTTTTTAGAGAGATGGGAGAGAAAATGCAAGAGCAATATACAGAGGTGTGAAAATAAATTATTAATAAAGTAGAAAGAATAATAAGAGACTTTTTTTTATTTTATACTGGCTTTAGCTTTGGCTTGTCAATTAGCCAGACTATTTGTTTTTTTTTTTGTATGGGATAAGAGACTTAAATAATGAGTCAAAAATGGTTAAAGAATGTTAAAAATGGTACTATCACGAAAATCAATACATCAAGAAGAAAAGATAGACCAGGAAGGATATTACATGTCACAGTATATGAAGACTTGCGAAAAAGTAATAAATATCGAGAATTGGAAAGAAAAAGCTTTAGACAGAAAACAATGTAAACAAGTAGTTAAGAAAAAATGTATAGAAAGACTATAACAAAATTTGTACATTGTAAATATTTAATATTAAGTATGGTATTAAGTTTTTAATAAAAATAAATGTAATATTGTCTATATTATAGTAGTTTTTATAGTATAGTATAATAATATTATGTACCTAATAGTTAATTATAAGGAAAAATTAAATTTCTCAACCCTATGCCTTTAAGGGCTGTGGAGCTTAATAAATAAAATAAATTCTTCATGAAAGAAAATTCCAATGTTGATTGGGGTTAACATATACTGGGAGTGGATGACTGAAATGAGTCTAAGGAATTTGAAAGAGAATTCATGATAGATAATTTATCAAAATTTACTTTAATTATTCTATTGGATTTGCTATTTAATAAAGTAACAAAATTTACGTGGGTTTCTTGGGTTTCGAAAGGGCTAATAACTTATTTTGGGGTTGGATGCAAAGTGCTCAAAATATAGCAAAATGGACAAAAATGAGGAAGGCCTATGTCCAGCAATGGACGCAAAGGGCTGGAGGATGAATAAACTTATATTGGGTTTTGGCTTTAGGATTACTTAAGTCCCTAAAATACTTTGATAATTCTCATTATAAAGTGTTTCGGGTGGTCTTACAGAAGTATATCCAAAAATTAGTGCGTAAGGTATAAATCCATGAGTTTTTGCATTATAAAATATTTCGGGTGGTCTAATAGAAGTATATCCAAAAATGAGTTTGAACGGTGTAAATTCGTGGGTATTATTTTTTGTGTTATTGGGACAAATAACTGCATAGGGCAGAACATTGAAAGGATGTTCATCGGAATTTTCAGATTGAATGGTTCTTTCGTTTTTATATTTTAAGCAAATATTTGTTACTCGTTCTTCCTCGTTAATATGTTCTGTTCGAAGTCGAGATTTGATATTGTTGTTTCGGTCACTTTTATCAGTGCAATAATTTACCAAGTTATCGTTTGACAGAAAATTTAGGATAGGGTGATTCGAAGAGGATTTAATTTTGGTATCGGAAAAATCGATAATTTTGGGAATTGTTTTTCCGTTTACTATGGGTGACAGAAATTCTTCTTTTTTATTCACGTTTACTAACGCGTTGGGGGTATGGACTTTATCATTTTCTTTTTTATACAAAATTGCATCTGTATTCGACAGATGACATGTTAAATTGGATATTTGCTCGGATCTAGGATCTATTTTAATTTGATTTTTTATTTGATTAGGGGAATCATTACTACGGGAATTAGTTTCAGTTTCTACTTTGTAAAGAGATAATGTTTTAAAATTAGTGACTAATTTTTTGTTCTTGAAGTCTATGGTACATTCGTAGTGTTCAAAAAAATCTAGGCCTAAGATTCCGTCAAAATCAATATCTAAATCATAAATGAATACCTTATGGGGGTTTCCTTTTTGAAACGGGACTAAAGTTGATTCGGTGACAAGAAGTTTTTGGTCTGTAATACCTTGTATGGTAATACTTTCGGGAAAACGCGGTTTGAAATTTTTCGCGGTATTTTCTTTAAATATGGAGATACCAGCACCGGTATCGATAAGTAGTTTAAATTTGTTTGCTGCGTCTGTTATATAATAGAGATTTTTGGAGTTTACAGCAAAAGGAGGGCTCAGAGAAATTTCTGTTCTGGAAAATTCAGAGACTGGTTCATGTCGTCCAAATTTAGAGTTTGGATCTGATTTTCTATTTGAGACAAAGGTTCGCTGATTGAAATGGCATTGTCTGGTGGGTGGTTTTGATTTGGAACCGTGAGAAAATCCTGATAGTCTTGGCTATCAATTAAGTCCGTTGATTGATCGAATGAATGGTAATAATTAGGAGATGGATAAATGTTATCGGAGAAATCATCATAGTGATAGTTTTCAATTGGATCTGAGGTATAATCATTAACATAGTCAGGTTCATAGTTAACGAAATGAGCTCTCTGTCTATCGCTCGAAAAATTTGGATTCTTATGAATTACAGAAGGGCGTATGTGTGGGTTATTTTGATTGAACTGAGGTCTTTGTTGGTCGTTAGGTCTAGTGTTTTGATAGGTATTATTCGGGCTGAAGTTTTGCCTCTGAAAGCCATTATTTTGGGCATTATTGAAGTTTTGATAGCTACTGAAATTTCGAGTATCGTTAAAATTCTGGGAAGTATTTTGGGAATTTTGTCTAGAGCGACATTCGTTGTTTGAGTGGCCAATGCGTCCACAAAAGGTGCATCTAGGTGGTTGAAAGTTTGGTCTTCTAATGGGTTGATTATTTTGATTGGATCTGGGAGGATTGGGGCGATTGGTTTTCTGTATTTCGAAATATGATAATTGTAGCTCTCGTCTGATGCGGACCTGAGCTTGAAGAAGATCTTTCGGATTACTAGCACGAACAATATGTGCAATTTTTGGATCTAGGCCGGTCAATAAGGTATTGAGCGCCATTGATTCGATTAGTACGATTTGGGCTTGTTTCTCTTCAGGAGTGAGGCCAGATTTCTGGATATTGGCATGCATTTTTGCATTAAGGACTTGGACACGATTGAGGAATGTAAGAGCCGATTCATTTGGAAGTTGTTTGACTCTCTGTAAATCTTGTATGAGAGAAGATAGGTCTCTAGTGTCTCCAAAGTGGGAATTAAGAAGTTGCTTAATTTCTAGATATGATAAGGGATTTCTAGAGCTTATGAGTTGCGCTGCTCTTCCGCGAAGTTTATTTTTTATGTGAATTACTAATAGTTGTTTTTGATCACGCGTAGACATATTGTAGGCATAGTCACAAGCATTTAGAAAAGTTTGTAAAAATATTTGGTCACCTTCAAATTCGGGTACGATCGAAAATATTTCGGATAGTTTATAAGGTTCTACTTCGGGTTCATTCTCGATATGAGATACGGGGACTGCGGGGCAAGAAGTGTTACTGTTGTCAGTCATGATGATGAAATAAATTTAAATAAAATAGGTAATCAATATATAAAAAATATAAAAAAATGGTCAAATAAACAATTTAAATATGTAATAATCAATATATCAAATAGTAAAAAATAAAAATGGTCAAATAAAACAATTTAAATGTGGAATAGTCAATATATCAAATAGTAAAAATAAAAATGGTCAAATAAATCAATTTAAATATCAACTAAAAATCAGAAATAATAAAAAATATATCAGAAAATGTTTTTATAACAACTGTCCGATTAGCGAAATGTGCGTGTTTCAGACGTGTATATAAGAACAATAGTGAAAATAAAGGAATGACGATTAACAGAATAAACGTCAAATAGTTAAAAGATAATCAGAAAAATATTTAGTGGTTGTATTTAGTATTAAAAAAAATGTTCTTATAATAACTGCCCGATGAGCGAAAGGTGCGTGTTTCAGGCGTTTTATAATAACAATAAATAATAAAAAAAAATTGACGATTTACAGTATAAACGTCAAGTAATCAGAATAAATATGTAGTTGTCTTTATTGATTTTCAGTATAATCAATATTGGAATATCGAACAGTATTCAGTAATAATAATAATGTAAAATAATGTAATAATAATATACGAGATGATTCAATATTAGACTTACACTAAATCCAAAAACATCTAGTCGTCTTGTTCTCGACAGCGTCTCTACCAGGGGCTTCACCAGGTGTTCCTAATCCGTAGATATCTGCAAAGTGATGACGGCTCTGCCTTTTGGATGGTTCGTTTCTGAATCAAAGGATTGAAATCCACCGTTGTTAGTTAGGCCTTTCCGTGTTCTAACAACGTTTCCAGATCCTACTGACTGCGCCAATTTTTATATCACTTAAAACTTTTTTGACTTTTTAAAAAATATTTTATTTTGAAAATACAAGAATTAAAGTTACATGTACTAAATCTAAATTATTACGAACAAATATTAAACACCGGCAAATGGTTTTATATGATTTACAAAATGCTGAGGTTGTGAGAAAGCCTGGACGTCGTAGTTCTCGCTGACATTGGCATTGAAACTGGATGCGTCGATTCAGATGGCTGACACCTGATATATCCTGATGGGAAATAAGTAGGTACTTCATTATTAAGGTTAGTTGGTAAAAACGGATATAACATATATATATATATATATATATATATATATATATATATATATATATATATATATATATATATATATATATATATATATATATATATATATATATATATATGAAGAGGGCGAAACACATTTCTAAGAACTGGTGTTTGGATCTTTGATTCTATTCAAAAAATTTTTCCCAACCCGAAATGGTGGATGTGTGAATTGTTCGTAAGGGGATTTTTCCACATTCTCTATTTCATCTGTTTGATTTCGTACGAGTGGTCGTCAAACCATTAACCTTGGATCTTTTGATCACGGAGTGTGTTTCAAGGATCTACATCTCATGTTTTAAACATATATTTTACTTACTTTAAGTAATTAGGGAATTAAAACTTGAGACTGTCATTGTCGGACTTGCCGTAGATTTACGCACCTTCTATGTCTAGGTCTCGAATGTTGTTTTTTGATTGGAATGTGTCTAAAGATATTCAACCTCTTATCTTTATTGATAAGCCCAGAGAGGTTGAAGAGGGCGAAACACATTTCTAAGAACTGGTGTTTGGATCTTTGATTCTATTCAAAAAATTTTTCCCAACCCGAAATGGTGGATGTGTGAATTGTTCGTAAGGGGATTTTTCCACATTCTCTATTTCATCTGTTTGATTTCGTACGAGTGGTCGTCAAACCATTAACCTTGGATCTTTTGATCACTGAGTGTGTTTCAAGGATCTACATCTCATGTTTTAAACATATATTTTACTTACTTTAAGTAATTAGGGAATTAAAACTTGAGACTGTCATTGTCGGACTTGCCGTAGATTTACGCACCTTCTATCTAAATTATTACGAACAAATATTAAACACCGGCAAATGGTTTTATATGATTTACAAAATGCTGAGGTTGTGAGAAAGCCTGGACGTCGTAGTTCTCGCTGACATTGGCATTGAAACTGGATGCGTCGATTCAGATGGCTGACACCTGATATATCCTGATGGGAAATAAGTAGGTACTTCATTATTAAGGTTAGTTGGTAAAAACGGATATAACATATATATATATATATATATATATATATATATATATATATATATATATATATATATATATATATATATATATATATATATATATATATATATATGAAGAGGGCGAAACACATTTCTAAGAACTGGTGTTTGGATCTTTGATTCTATTCAAAAAATTTTTCCCAACCCGAAATGGTGGATGTGTGAATTGTTCGTAAGGGGATTTTTCCACATTCTCTATTTCATCTGTTTGATTTCGTACGAGTGGTCGTCAAACCATTAACCTTGGATCTTTTGATCACGGAGTGTGTTTCAAGGATCTACATCTCATGTTTTAAACATATATTTTACTTACTTTAAGTAATTAGGGAATTAAAACTTGAGACTGTCATTGTCGGACTTGCCGTAGATTTACGCACCTTCTATGTCTAGGTCTCGAATGTTGTTTTTTGATTGGAATGTGTCTAAAGATATTCAACCTCTTATCTTTATTGATAAGCCCAGAGAGGTTGAAGAGGGCGAAACACATTTCTAAGAACTGGTGTTTGGATCTTTGATTCTATTCAAAAAATTTTTCCCAACCCGAAATGGTGGATGTGTGAATTGTTCGTAAGGGGATTTTTCCACATTCTCTATTTCATCTGTTTGATTTCGTACGAGTGGTCGTCAAACCATTAACCTTGGATCTTTTGATCACTGAGTGTGTTTCAAGGATCTACATCTCATGTTTTAAACATATATTTTACTTACTTTAAGTAATTAGGGAATTAAAACTTGAGACTGTCATTGTCGGACTTGCCGTAGATTTACGCACCTTCTATGTCTAGGTCTCGAATATATATATATATATATATATATATATATATATATATATATATATATATATATATATATATATATATATATATATATTATCCTATACTGACTTGGGGAAGCGCCCTAAAAACACACATTCTCCCACTGGAAATCATACAAAGAAGATTTCTGAAAATTATTATGTCTAAACCATACACCTACTCTACAGATAGATTATATAAGGATAGTAATATATTTGACTTGAAACAGTTATACTTTCTTTGTGTGTCTTTAAAATATCTCACCATGAAAACAGACAACAATTTACCATCACATGAGCATGATACAAGAGGCAAACACCTTTATGATTCCGAAAATGACAAAGTCCTTCTGTCAAAGAAGTTTTCTATTTCTAGCCCCAAAAATATATAATCATATCCCCAGTGATATCAAAAATACTAAGAATGTTCTTCAATTTAAAAAGAAATTAAAATCATTTCTGATGGAACAAGAAATTTTTGTGACATCATTATAGTAGCTTAAATTTACATACATTAAAAAACAAAAAAAAATAAATGAAACTCTAGAGTCACTACCAATTTTAATACCTATATTTCAAATTTTATATTGTTTTAAACTGATTTATTTTGCTTATTATTTTTATCATATTTAATAAAACATACGTATATACACCATTCTTCAAAAATATTACTAACTAATTGAGCCATACATAATTGTTTAAAAAAACATTAATTATTCGTGCTTTATTATTAAACTAAGTATTTATTTTATTGTTTTCATTATATTATTTATTCTACGTATCATATTTACTAAAACACAACTGTGTATTCACAATTAAAAAAAACGTACCTATCTATTTATTGTATTATATTATATTGTATTATGTTGCTATTTATGTTATTTACGTTAATATGTTATTATTTATTATTTTATATCATATTTACCGAAACAGGTGTATCCACACGTCTCGGAGACCTTCGGGTTAATTTATTCACTTTAGCTGTAAATATCTAAAAGATTGTACCTATTATTGTTGAATAAATTATTATTATTATTATTTGCGACAAGTGATTCGCTAACTTTATGTGCATGTATTTGTCTTCGTTTGCATTTTCGTTTCATTTTTTATAATCTATTGCAATACTAAATTTCATGTTGCTGGAAGCGTCAGTTTTCTTTGGGACGATCCATACGGGTGCTGAATAAGGGGATATTGAAGGGCGTATAATAATATTATCTAGTAATTTGTTTATTTGTCGTGTAATTTCCTATTGCATTGCTTTGGGATGTCTAAAATTTCGTGAATAGATGGGATTTTCGTGTTTAGTTGTAATGTGATATTTAATTTTAGATTTGAACGTTAATTTCTCTGTTTCGTTGTAAAATATATCTGTATTTATGGCATACCTTTAGTATTTGTTCTTCTTGGTTAAAGGGCAGCCAAAGTCCGAAAATTGATTTTTTTTTCGGGTTATGACTGAAAATTATTCTAAGGTAATACCACGAGTCCTCTAAATTTTATCGATACATTTTTTTTTGTTTTCACGAAAACTTCTTTATTTGGTAAAATTACGAAAACAAACCAAATGATAAAATCACGAGTCCGAAGGACGAGTCCGAAGGACGAGTGATTTTATCCATTTCGGTTTGTTTGAGTGATTTTACCCTAAATACAGAAGTTTAAGTATGAAAACGAAAAAATTTATCAAGCAAAATTTAGAGGACAAGTGGTATTTGAAAAGATTATTTTGTGAACCAATATGTATTATTAGTAAATACGGGCATCTGTGACATATTTTTAAGACAACTAGGATCAATGTCTTAAGTAGGTTATAGATAAATTATTTTATGATTTAAAAATGAACCAATTTATTTATTATATTGTTAATACATAAAAAACTGTTTAAATCGAAAATGAACAATTATTAAAAACACAATTTTTATAACTAATATGAGATTTTCCAATGTCGTTCGTAACGTCTAATCTGTCGTCACTTTCAGTATCATTAATTACAGTCGCAGTTGATGTACTGGCAATGCACTCAGTTGTAGTAGTTGTTCTAAGTTTATTAATAATTTTTTTAAGATGTTCTTCATTAACTTGTAAATAAGGTTTTGACGAAGAAGCTGTGGCATGTCCAGTTATTTTTATTGCCTCCTGTTCTTGAATTCCTGCCAAGATGAGATACTACACTGGATCGGCTTGAATGATTTGTTATTTTTCGGTTTTGTGTGTCCAATCCGCATTTTTTTGCAGAGTTCTTCAACCATTTAGCCATTTCATTTGGTCCAATGGGAGTATTTTTATACCATATTCCATTACCTGTTTGCCAGTATGAATTTGCAAAGAAGATAGTGCGGAAACTCTGACTGTTGACCAAAAATGGGGAAAAATTCAACATACCTTAGTATCAGTTCTAAAAGCAACCCTCAAACCACTTGGAGAAAAAACAAAATCTTGGATGACAGTAGAAATTCTTGAACTTATGGAAGAACGAAGAAAACATAAAACAAAAGACCCGAATAAATACAAAGAAATTCAGAGAAACATCAGAAAGAAAATTCGAGAGGCAAAAGAGAGGTGGTTCTCCGACAGATGCAAAGAAATAGAAGACCTGGATAAAAAGTATGACAGCTTTAATTTACACAAAAAAATCAAAGAAATGACAGGTTCTAGAAAAAACACAAGAACGAATACCCTTAAAAATGATAAAGGGGATATTATTACTGACGTAAAGGAGAGATTGTGTCAATGGACCAATTACATCCAACAACTCTTTAATGATGAAAGAGGAGAACTGTCATTAGAAATCACAAAGGATACCGGACCACCAATATTAAGAGACGAAGTCATCTATGCATTCAAAAACACGAAACAGGGTAAAGCTACTGGACCAGATGATGTGCCCATCGAATTATTAAAACTGATTGATGAAGATGGTATGGATGTAATGGTTGAACTCTTTAATCTGATATATCAGACTGCCACAATACCCAAACAATGGCTGCAATCGACCTTTGTAGCAATTCCCAAAAAGTCAAGTGCAACAACCTGCTCGGATCACAGAACAATATCTTTAACGAGTCACACACTTAAAACATTTTTGAAAATAATACACAATAGAATTGTTAAAACTCTCGAATATGAAATCAGTGACACACAATTTGGCTTTAGAAATGGTATGAGCACGCGAGATGCTTTGTTCGGCTTGAATGTGCTGGCCCAGAGATGCATGGACATGAATCAGGATATGTACTTATGTTTTGTAGACTTTGGAAAGGCATTTGATAAAGTTCAACATAAAAAGCTTGTAGATATATTAAAAAGCAAAAATATTGACAGTCGTGACATGAAAATTATATCTAATGTATATTGGAATCATGTAACGTTTGAAAAAAACTCCAACATTAATTTAATATTCCAATTCCCAAAAAGAATGTCCATTTTTTTTTAATTTATTTTGTGAAATTGAATATCCCAAGCCGACCCTGTACACAGCCATGAAGTATTGCATAACATTTCAATGTGTTACAATTTGTAAGAAGTGAGATGCGTAGATGAACTTTCTAGAAGAAATGTTGAACTGAAAGTTGAGTTTTTGTCATGTAAGCATCCCTAAGGATCAAAATCGCTCGGTACTTCGTCGTACTTTTCCCCTGTAGTAGCTTCAGAGCGAAGCGCAAATCAGTCCGGTTTTAGATTTCGAAGCGGTATGATCCCGCTGGCCGACTCACTTGAAAAAGGGCGTAGCCCCTTTTGTTCCTCGCCGGTAATAAGCATAGAATGGTCGTTTTAGAAGTTATGAAGATCTAGTGTGAGTGCACGACGATTTTTCTACCCCATAGAATGGATTTGTATGGTAGAATTTTGTGCTCTCATACTCTGGTTGAGTTGTGACGCAGTTCTATAAGCCGGCATTGTGTAGAAGTCTTTGTTTGTTCCTGTCCCTATGCATTGTGTAGAAGTCTTTGTTTGTTCCTGTCCCTATGCAAGTTCCAGTTGATTGCCCTGAAAAGTTCCAATTTCCCAGAAGAGCCCCCTTTGTGATTTGTGTATGGAATGTCTACCCCACACCCCACCCTCCAGTGATTGCCCTGAAATTGAAGAAAGAAGCCATGTCCTCCCCCTGCCCCCTGCCTCAGTTCGATGACCCTGTTTGTTGATGAACCCCTCCCCTGTAGTTTGTGACTGTGACGAAGAGTTTTTTTTTGTTTTTAAGGTATGATACGTTTTTTTTAATTTTACTAAATTTCAAGTGGATAAATTGCTGGTAAATAATTGTATAAAGAAATGTGCTTTCATGATGCAATTTGAAAATAAATGGCAGTGACTTATGACATTTGACAGCTACGTCAAATCTTGTGTTGAAATAAATAGGTCAAATTTTATTTGACATATACTGCCCAACAAGTTTAATTGTAATTGTTTTGTTTGTAATCATTGTAATCATTGTTTTTGTAGTAAAATTTTGAATAAACCTGGTAAGAGTTTAAAGTTTTGAATAAACGTTTTGTAAGTGTATCTACCATTTTATTTCTGTAACCTTGTTTTGGAAAAATTTTAACTAAATTCTAATGCAACTGTGTGTAAGTTTTAGAGTAGAAGAAAAGGAATATGGCATAGAAGCCAGTATTGAGATAAAGTAGCCCAGTATAACCCCAAAGAGGAATCGAAGATGAATGTCCCCCCATTCGGTACCCGAAAGTATGGCCCAAATGTCCTGTAAGTACCCGTAACTGAACCAGAGGATTTTTTTAAACGGCGTCCTTTTTTAAATAGTAGAAAGATCCTCTAGTCAGAGTAAGTACTCTTTAGTATTTGGTTATGGTAGTTTAGTCATCTTAACACCCCTCCCCTTCCCTAACGAATCTACGACCTAGCTCCCGCACAACAAATGAGCTGCCGTCTCGCAAGAAGGTTTGCATGTCTGTTCCTTCTACTAGCCCCATTCAGACCCCCAGTATTTTTATGGTTAGTTCTTTCCATGTTCCCATATGAGCAGACATGTAAAACGCTTCAAATGGCGCCCAACGTGGGGCCGACTCATATTTAGCCTCCTTCCGGCTCCAGTTGTTCGCAAAACGCTTCAACTGGCACCCAACGTGTGAGGCCGACTCATATTTAGCCTCCTTCCGGCTCCAGTTGTTCGCAAAACGCTTCAACTGGCACCCAACGTGTGAGGCCGATTCATTTTTGGCCTCCTTCCGGCTCCAGTTGTACGCAAAACGCTTCAACTGTCGCCCTAGAACGTGGGGCCGATTCATTTTTCAGCCTCCTTCCGGCTCCAGTTGTTCGCAAACGCTTCAATGGCCCCGACAACGTGGGGCATGTACTTTTTTAACCTCCTGTAGATCCCATTAGTATGCTCCAACTACCATGTCCATTTAGCCTCCTTTCGGTCTCATTTGTGCTACAACTGTTCAAGGCAGTGCCCGTCTTGGGCAGCCGATCTCAGTTTGTGGTGCAAGTGTTTCCGATAACATGGAAGCTCGACTCGTGTCATGTTTTGTATGCCCATTGTTACAAGTCTAGCTTGTAGACATGTTCAACTAGTAGTTAGCCTATCTGCTAGTCCCCAATGTCTTTAGCCACCCCCCCACTTAGTGTTACACTTGTAACGTACACCCTGAAGTTTGACCCGAGTAAATATCGCCCCAGTCTTCCCCAGTAGTTTAGCCCAGATTCCTCTTGTCTTGCCCCCAGAAACTGTTTCATGTCTTTTAGTGCCCCCGAAACTGTTTCAGTCTGTTAGTCCCCATGAAAGAGCCCATTTTTGTAGTTTTTGTTGCAGAAAGTTAATAATTTTTCCAAAGAGGTGTAAGTAAGTACACATTTTGTTGTGATGTTGATTTGGTCATGCTGTTGATTGTGTGAGCATGTACCATTTCATACATCATAGTGTATTTAACTTGTAACCCCATATGTATACTGGTATTGTAAGGTTATTGTAGCGTACTAACTGTATTGTATTGATATTGTACCCATGATGAAAGCATTGATTTGAATTTTTTGAAAATATTGATGAAATATATAGACAAACAGTTGAGTAAAAAAGTAACGTAAAATTTTTTTGAAAATTTTGATTAAAAGTAACGTTAAATATTTTGAATATTGAATCCACTTATGAAGTATAACAGTATGTTGTATTTTTGCATGTATTCCTATAGATCAACAGTTTTTTACAGAATAATCGTTTTTTGTGATTTATTGATTTGGTCATTTGATTAGATGTGTGATGTTGGTATGGTCCGTGTATGAGCTTATTCCCGTATAGTCTGTATGAGAGTAGTCCCTTTTTTTTGTTTATGTCATCCCCTTGAGAAGTCATCCCCTTGAGAAGTGACCCCGTGAGGAAGTGAAGAGGGAAACCGTAGAGAGGCCCCCCACTTATTCAGGAAGTCACCCCTTGAGAAGTGGCCCCATGAAGAAGTGAAGAGGGAAACCGTGGAGAGGCCCCCCACTTATTCATGAAGAAGTGAAGAGGGAAACCGTCGAGAGGCCCCCCACTTATTCAAGAAGCCCCCCCTTGTCTGTGTTGCCCCTTGTTTTTTTTGACTAATCTATCTTTGTAGGTGTCAAAAGGATGCCAGAGGTTAGTTGAAAAGAGTCCGTGAAGTGAAGTAGTTGAAGTCCCCCCGTGAATGAAGTATGTCTTTTTGTATCTGACATGTCACAAGTGTAATACTCGTGATGAAGGAAGTGTTGTTCAGCTATCTGTGAACACTTTCATTAGTAGTCGGAGCAAGAAATGTCTTATCCCGTGTGAGCTCATATAGGAACCAAATTTCAATATTGTTTGTGTTTGTAAGCCCCTGAGTATATCTAGAAGTCATTGAGTATGTAGTTGCCTGTTTGTTTGTCTATCCCTGTTTTGTCTGGAAATTTTAGAGCCCGTTGTCCCGTGTTGTCTATTAGCCCGTGTTGTCTATTAGCCCGTGTCCGTGCTGGAGTTTGATTTTTTTTGGCGAATAGTTAGTTGACCTCTCTTCTGTTTGTTGATTGAAAGTAGGCCAAGAGCAGAAGCTGTGACAAGGCTGGTGAGGTTAGGATCTGGCCGCGTTGAGTACAGGTGAAGCTTGCTTTCAGTCTATAAATAGAAGCGGTTGTTCGTCAGAACTGTCATACTTTCTACATGTCCCTTTGGTCTTCCCTTGTGTGTTGCTTTCATCCCCTGTTTTGAAAAAGTAGCCCCCCCGTTTTGAAAAATAAAGTCCACCCCCAGTCTTGATAAATGAAATGCCCCCAGTTTTGAAAAGTAAGTCTATCCCCAGTTTTGAAAAGTAAAGCCCAACCCCCCTGTCTTGAAAAATGAAGTCTATCCCCTGTTTCGAAAAGTGAAGTGTACCCCTGTTTTGAAAAGTGAAGTCTTCCCCCAGTTTGTGATTTGAAAATGAGAGAGTTGTCTAGTGAACGTTCAAGAAAGGTCCTTATGTCCTAGATTGGACTGTTGATTGAAAACGTAATGATGTAGTGTTCTCTATATCATGTGTTGCGTTCATTTCCCTTAGTCTTGTTTAAAAAGTTTGATATCCTGTTTAAACCCAGTATACTAGTCTTTTTGGTCTTTTGTCGTTGTCACACATATCCCCCCTCCCCCCTTGTTAATATTGTCTTGATTTTAGTCCTTGTTGTTGTCATATACCCCTTTGTCTAGCCCTGTCTTATTTGAATGAGTTGTTGAAGTAAGTTGTTGGTGAGATTTTGTCTCACTGAGGTGTTTAGACTGGATTGTCTAAATCCTCATTTTGCAGAACCGTTGCCGAAATGCCCCGTGAAACTCGCTAGGTGTTAGCAGAGTTTGGGCAGATGTATATCTGTCATATTTTTTAGTTTTTGAGAACCGCTCGTGGTTAGGCAACGAGGTGATAAGGCTGTGTCTGCCCTGGTATGTCACTTGTGTTAAAGCTGTGGATGTCAGCGAGGTCCACACAGGGCACAAGTTTAGTTTCTTTCCCAAGGCACAGAAACTCTTGTCACCTACAGTTCTTAGTAGAGTCAATAAACATTTAAGTCTACTCGACTTTAAAGAGTCTGGCGATTGATGGCACGCTAGCCCAATCCCTAACGACTTTTTTGTTTTGTTTAATCCCCACTAGCCATTATCTAAATATTTTGATATTGTTGTCCTGTCACACCTAAGATGTCCATGTTGGATTTTTTTCTGTTTGTTGTGGAAAACTGGATAATCTTATCCAGGTTTCTCTTTTGCGCGGAGGCTTTGTAACGTTTGAAAAAATCTCCAACATTAATTTAATATTCCAATTCCCAAAAAGAATGTCCATTTTTTTTTAATTTATTTTGTGAAATTGAATATCCCAAGCCGACCCTGTACACAGCCATGAAGTATTGCATAACATTTCAATGTGTTACAATTTGTAAGAAGTGAGATGCGTAGATGAACTTTCTAGAAGAAATGTTGAACTGAAAGTTGAGTTTTTGTCATGTAAGCATCCCTAAGGATCAAAATCGCTCGGTACTTCGTCGTACTTTTCCCCTGTAGTAGCTTCAGAGCGAAGCGCAAATCAGTCCGGTTTTAGATTTCGAAGCGGTATGATCCCGCTGGCCGACTCACTTGAAAAAGGACGTAGCCCCTTTTGTTCCTCGCCGGTAATAAGCATAGAATGGTCGTTTTAGAAGTTATGAAGATCTAGTGTGAGTGCACGACGATTTTTCTACCCCATAGAATGGATTTGTATGGTAGAATTTTGTGCTCTCATACTCTGGTTGAGTTGTGACGCAGTTCTATAAGCCGGCATTGTGTAGAAGTCTTTGTTTGTTCCTGTCCCTATGCATTGTGTAGAAGTCTTTGTTTGTTCCTGTCCCTAAGCAAGTTCCAGTTGATTGCCCTGAAAAGTTCCAATTTCCCAGAAGAGCCCCCTTTGTGATTTGTGTATGGAATGTCTACCCCACACCCCACCCTCCAGTGATTGCCATGAAATTGAAGAAAGAAGCCATGTCCTCCCCCTGCCCCCTGCCTCAGTTCGATGACCCTGTTTGTTGATGAACCCCTCCCCTGTAGTTTGTGACTGTGACGAAGAGTTTTTTTTTTGTTTTTAAGGTATGATACGTTTTTTTTAATTTTACTAAATTTCAAGTGGATAAATTGCTGGTAAATAATTGTATAAAGAAATGTGCTTTCATGATGCAATTTGAAAATAAATGGCAGTGACTTATGACATTTGACAGCTACGTCAAATCTTGTGTTGAAATAAATAGGTCAAATTTTATTTGACATATACTGCCCAACAAGTTTAATTGTAATTGTTTTGTTTGTAATCATTGTAATCATTGTTTTTGTAGTAAAATTTTTGAATAAACCTGGTAAGAGTTTAAAGTTTTGAATAAACGTTTTGTAAGTGTATCTACCATTTTATTTCTGTAACCTTGTTTTGGAAAAATTTTAACTAAATTCTAATGCAACTGTGTGTAAGTTTTAGAGTAGAAGAAAAGGAATATGGCATAGAAGCCAGTATTGAGATAAAGTAGCCCAGTATAACCCCAAAGAGGAATCGAAGATGAATGTCCCCCCATTCGGTACCCGAAAGTATGGCCCAAATGTCCTGTAAGTACCCGTAAGTGAACCAGAGGATTTTTTTAAACGGCGTCCTTTTTTAAATAGTAGAAAGATCCTCTAGTCAGAGTAAGTACCCTTTAGTATTTGGTTATGGTAGTTTAGTCATCTTAACACCCCTCCCCTTCCCTAACGAATCTACGACCTAGCTCCCGCACAACAAATGAGCTGCCGTCTCGCAAGAAGGTTTGCATGTCTGTTCCTTCTACTAGCCCCATTCAGACCCCCAGTATTTTTATGGTTAGTTCTTTCCTTGTTCCCATATGAGCAGACATGTAAAACGCTTCAATCAAACTGCCAAGGTAAGAGTTGACAACCAGGACACCCAAGATATCAAAATACAGAGAGGAGTCCGTCGCTGTCTCCACTACTTTTCAATGTCTACAGTGAAGCGGTATTTCAAGAAGCGCTCTCAAATTCAATAGAAGGTATATCTATCAATGGAGAAGTTTTGAACAACTTACGTTTTGCAGACGATACAGTAATAATAACAGATAACAACAATGATTTACAGAACGTTATGCAACGCCTTAATGAACGCTGTCATGAGTACGGACTGAAGATGAATTTAAAGAAAACTAAATGCATGATCATAACTAAATCAGCACAAGTAAACATCCAATTAACTATTGAAGATACTGTGATTGAGAGTGTGGATAACTACAAATACTTAGGAACATGGATAACATCAAATGTAGACCAAACCAAAGAAATTAAGACACGTATTAAAATAGCACGTGCATCATTCAATAAACTTAAAAAGTTTCTTTGTTGTCGGGATATAAGGTTAGAACTACGTCTAAGGATGCTTCTATGTTACGTGTTTTCTACTCTTCTTTACGGCTTGGAAGCGTGGACGTTGAAACAAGTCCATTTGAATAAGTTGGCCGCCTTTGAATTTTGGTGTTACAGAAGAATCCTACGAATATCATGGATTCAAAAAATGTCGAACGTGGAAGTAACTAGAAGGATAGGATATCAACCGGAAATAATACTAACTATCAAAAGACGAAAACTTGAGTACTTGGGACATGTGATGAGAGGGCAAAAATACTCATTATTACAACTTGTTATGCAAGGCAAAATCCGAGGAAAGCGAAATGTGGGAAGACGAAGAACATCCTGGCTTAAGAACTTACGGGAATGGTTCGAATGCAGTAGTGCAGAGCTATTTAGAGCGGCAGTCAACAGGGTCCGCATTGCTATGATGATTTCCAACCTTCGATAGAAGATGGAACTTAAAGAAGAAGAAGAAGAAGTATGGATTTGGGGTAAGGAAAAATCTATCGCTGGTAATATTTTTACCACGCTTCTCCATGATTTTTTATATAGTCTTATTGGGCACCTTTCTGGATTTTTAATGTTTGGTGTCAGCCATTTTGAATCCGAACACTTTTTTTGACCACCTTGGCATGTTTTGGTAAAAATTTAATTACATACAATCCCTCGTGTTTCTTTGCCGGCATTATTTATTTCATATTTGAAATAATCAATTCTACAATGAGCACCCTCACCACCGCGCCATGCTAACTCGTAAGAGACAACATGAAAAAATTTCATCTCTAATCCTAGCGGATTATTTTCATCGCACGAGTCTATAATACTCAAATACTCTTTTTCATCCAGCGCTATAGCACTTTGTTTTCTTTTTTCGGGACGACTTTGTAACTCTTTCCTTTTTGCATTTCTCACGTCTCTTGCCTTCTTAAATTCAATGTCGATAAACGGGTTAAAACTTATATTAAACTCTGAAAAATATTTTTCTTGGATCATTTTGGCTGTTACATTCCAAATAGTTTTAACAGAGTATTCCTTGTAATCTTCACCATTCATTTTCTTCATATTCATTCCTAAATCTTCAAGAACTTTTGCAATTTCTTGAATACTTGTATTATCATTCAACTGGTAGTTCCTTACTGTGCAAAATTGCTCAAATTGTGTCCAAACAGACCTTTTTGTCTTAATTGTATTTTGAGGCGTATTATTTTTTAACAAATCTTTAATTTGTTCATGATTATTGTCACCAAATCTAACGCTAACTTCCATTTTGTTTAAATTAAATTATGACGATGTTAAATCGCGAAAATTTAAATCGGTCAAAATTGCGCGGCCTACTTGCTTCGTGGTCTTACCCAGCTACGCTGGGTGGGTTCACCACAGTGCAGTGGTGTAATTGGTTTTGCCTAACCCCCAGGTGAATGCATTTTATTTAATTATTATTCACCCGTGTTTTTGTAATACTAAAATAGGAGAATGTAATTTTAGAACTGTTTTACTAATTCTACTAATATAATGTGTATTTTAAAAGTAACTATTGTTCCAAAATATTACGTTGTAAATATTCGAATCCTTTTATGTGATAACACTGGTTTGTTGAAATCGGCAACAAAATAGAAGAATTAGTTCTGTGTTCTGTGTACGGTTTACATCGGTTCTGTTTGACGTTTATGAAAAGTTTAGAAATATTTATTTTGAAAATAAAAACTGTAGAAAATCTGAGTATATCGTGGTTAGTGTTTTTAAAATATCTATGTACCAGGGCTGTTCATAAATTAAGTTAGTAAACACAGGTATGTACGTATTATGTGAAATTTAGGGTACCTTAAGTTTTATCAGGGAAGAGACTGTTTTATCAAGGAAGAGGCTGTTTTATCAGTATTACACTCAATGATTGGCTAGAACGACGCGTGGTGATTGGCTGAAAAGGCAAAAACGTCAGAATTTGACAGGTGAAAAAAATAATCTCTGAAATCTCTTTCCAACGATATGTAACACATTAGTTACGTTCGCCGATACCTATCGTCGACAATTTGTCCACGACATTTGTATCCTTCAACTATCGGTCGTGGTTCCAATTTGTATTTGGGTTCTTCGTCTTTAACCCATTAACGCCTAAAAAGAAACTAGCTTGGAAAAAATGGTAAAGGATACAAAATTGTGATGTTTGGGTTACACTTATTACATAATATTCAAAAAATAATAATTTTTTCAAAATCTTTTTGAAATACAAAGGCGTCCTCAAATGGGGACGTTAGGTATTTGTATTGTATTTTTCAAAATATAATTTTTCAATACACATTGTTTTTTCACACTTTTTGCATGTCCACCTTGCCTTCATATGACACACAGAACACTTTGTGTTTTTCCAGTTTTCCCGGAAAATTAAAGCTTTCGGTGACTTCAATGCTGGAACCAGCTTTTCTTTTTCTTTGTGTTCTTGGAACTACGTACTATTTAGATGATGACGGGATTCTAACTGATCCATCACATTTCCAGAAGAAATTTGATGAAGTTTCAAGGTGTTAGTCATGATCATGTCAATAAAGTACGTAAATAAAACACACCACCACTTTTTACCTTTTATTCTTATACGATATAATGACATGAACTGATCATGCGCATCAGCTCCGCCCATTCAAAAATTGTAGGAAGCAAACAATTTTGGCTGTACTATATTTTCTTTTGCTTTTGATGCTCTGGACCACCGTTTTGCATGACTTAGTGGTTCAATGGTAATTGGATAACATAGAACAAACACAATTGTCATACCATTTTGCACACAAAATTTCATTACAGTCGGAAAAATGAAATAATACCCATGACCGAACATATAAAACACGCTGTATTTTCCTGTCACCGTGTCACAAAGAAAATTGGCCAGCACAAGTACATGTAATAATAATTATTACATGTACTTGCGCAGGCCAATTTTTTGTGTAACATGGTGAAAAAAAATACAGCGTGTTTTATATATTCGTTCATGGGTATCCTTTCATTTTTCCTACTGTAGTTTTGTCAAATCTATAACACAGGTCTACAGAAAAAAAAATTTGTTTTGGTGCCGTGAATCTTTAAACCGATTTTTACGATAGGGGCGATAAATCATAATATGGATTCCGTTTTTTTTTTGTATCAGCTCTAGTTTTATGGATGTGGCACATTCCGAGATAAGTACCTAGTTTTAATATGTGAGATAATGAAGAAAATGCTATTTAAAGGAATATACATTGTTAATTAAACTTCTTCCTTAGTATATTTGTAGTTCTCACTGTATTATGCCTTATTTATGCAAGAAAGAACATTATTGCCCAGTCTTTAGGCGAATCAGAGAAAATAGTCTTATCATCCCTCCATATTAAGCTAGGCCTAATGAAGGAAGGAAGCTGTCCCAGATAAGTACGGAAAAACTTAAAGCTGGTATCTTTGATGGGCCACATATCAGACTTCTTACAAAGGATCCGGCTCTTATGGGGTCAATGAATGAGGTAGAGAAAAAATCCTGTCTTTCATTTGTGGACAATATGAAAAATTTTCTGGGAAATCAAAAGTGAAAACTATGCTGAGCTGGTAAACCGTTTGCTGAATAATTTCCAATTACGGATGTAATATGAGCATCAAAGTCCACTATCTTCACAGCCACCTGGACCGTTTCCCTGAAAACTTAGGTGACACAAGTGAGGAGCAAGGTGAGATATTTCAGCAACACATAAAAATCATGGAGGACTGCTACCAAGGAACATGGGACACCCATATGATGGCAGATTCTTGTTGGAGTTTGAAGAGAGACTGTTTAAAAGTTCATCCTAGGAAATCGCGTAAGCGAAGCTTTCGTTACGTCAAGTATTTTTTTTTCTATTTTGTTAGTTTTTTTCTCAAAACTAATTGTATATCTGTTTTATTTTACAAAGGGTTTTATTGTTGTTAAATGCCTAAAAATATATTTTTTTTATTTGTGTGATTTTTATTCCAATTTAATATATCCATATCAGCATAATAATATTTTAACGCATAAAAGCTAGCATGACCTACGTTATCTTGAAAACTAGAGCTGATAGGGCAAAACTAAAGCCATATTCGGAATCAGCACCCCAAATATACCTAAAATCAGCTCTAAACACTTTGGCACCAAAAACACTGTAGGCCTGTGTAATCATATGTATCTCTTGCCATTTTCTTCATTAGCCTAGGGTCCATTACTGGACACTTTTGCACACGATTTTCTCTTACAGTTTCTGTCGCCGTTATGTTTTTTTGTTTAAGATACGATCTTTAAAATCACCTATTTTGGCATTATCCGCTAGATGAACAAACTTTTTTTATTTCTAAATACCTGTCTCTGCTCATCGCGTTATAAAACACAGGAAACTCCTAGGTCCTCATCTAATGACCAGTATAACCTTTTCGTGGTAATCTATTATGGTAGGGGAGCCCAAGCGGGGATTTTTGCTGTAACTCGAGCGCGTCAGATTATCATATGGGGAGAAACCTGATACCCTATAGAAGTAGCTCTACCATATGTTAGCTCCAAACACAGGGAAGTTCGTTAAGGGGGGCCGAAAAAGATCTATCCCTAGAAAAACTTGAAATCGTCAGATTAAGATAAGGTAAGTTAAGTACATGCAAAACAGTGTATATTTCAAAAATCTGACGATTTGGAGGGGGTGTAAGGAAATGGGTGAGTCACAAATTTTCACAAGAAAAAAGCGAATATTTCGCGAAATGAATGATTGATCTAAAAACTAAAAAATACGTGGTCAATATTTTTCAAAAATCTATCGAATGATACCAAACGCGACTCCCCACGGAGAGGAGTGGGGGGTAAATTAAAAATTTTAAATACGAATCCCGCGATATTTCGCGAAATGAACATCAGATCGAAAAACTGAAAAATACACTTATTCAATATGTTTGAAAAATCTATCGAGTGGCACCAAACACGACCCCCCACGGAGGTGGGGTTACTTTAAAATATTAAATAGGAGCCCCATTTTTTATTGCAGATTTGGATTTCTTACGTAAAAATAAGTAACTTTTATTTGAAACATTTTTTCGAATTATGGATAAATGGCGCTATAATCGAAAAACGATTGTTAGAAATGGAAAATTAAATAAAAAATGGAAAGTCCCCCACTTTATGGAAAATTACTTAATTTTTTTGGTTTTAGAACCTACTCTTCACAACTCAATAGGTCCCCAAAGCGCTTGAGTGACTGCAAATTTAGCATACTTTCCTCCCCTACTATTATACCCAGTTAGATAATATAATATTGCAAAAAAAGTTTGCATTTCGTTTTTAGATATTGTAAAAGAGTGATTATTTTTACTGTGCGTATAAAATAATTGACTGGTCACAAATGTACCTATGTAATAATTTCTTCAGTAATTTGTCAAAAATTAGAATGGGTGATAAATTCCTCAGAGCTTCGTTAACGTTTTTCTTCTTTTCAAATGATGTTTACTGTTGTGGTAGTAGATTTAAAATCGGTTTTTACCCACTTGGGTTTTAAAACATTAGCACATTCATTGGATAGTTCACCCGAAACTTCATCGGGAGTTCTTCTATCATCTGGTTTATTATGAGACTTAAGAGAAGTTTCTATAGTTCCAGGAATTATTTGGAATGCAATTTAATTTTTCTAGAAAATCATAATCAAGTTCTTCGGTAAGTATCAGTCAGTTCATCCAAATTTGGTGTCTGGCAGAACACACGAATTAATATTTTTTGCACGATTGATCATTTTTGACTGTTTACCGTGACAGATTTTACGTAAGTAGGTGACATTTACTAGCAACTCGACGGTAAGTAATCCAACTCGACGGTAAGTACTCCAAGTCGAAGGTAAGTAATTCACTTACCGTCGAGTTAAAAAATCTCTTAATTTTAATTTATTTTTTGAAAGAATAAAGAAAACTAACGAATTATTTATTAATATTGAAACTTATGGTACAATTTGTTAATTTTTCTCTTCAAATACGCGATCAAAGTTGAAAACTTGGAAATATCAATGCCATCATAAAGAAAAACGGTGGATTTAATCATTGAATATTCTGCCCAGAGGCTTCCAGGAGCTTTCAACTGCATATGTCTTTGAACGAAATATGCCAATAGAGTCTTTTCTTCGATTCTTAAATTCTTGCCTTCGCACCATTTTTTAAAACTTTGGTAGGTATTTTGATAACGGATTTTGGATTTTTCGGGAATAATTGCGGAACACCATTCTTCCCAAGCCCGTTCAATTTGTTCAAATTCACTTTCCCTCATATTTTAATTTATAATAATCAAAATTGTACTTGAAATTATTGACAACTAAATAAAAACTCAATTCTCCATTGTTGTTATGCACCCTAGTTACTACCTGACAACCAAAGTATCTATCTTGATAAAATGAATGAAACTAGTCAATATGACGAAAATGTTTAATTTTATAATTTATAATGGTATCAATCGTTCAAAAAACGTTATAAGCATGTCGAACGTTAAGGGTAACCGATCTCAGACAATAATTGGAGTAATCGCTCCGCTCCTCCTCCAAACAATTGTCTTCGATCGGTATAAAACCCTTACCGTTCTCCATACTTAATATACTATTTCAGTTGTTCATATTCCTCATTATTAACTTCTTCCAAGTTTTTTTAAATTTTTGGAAAGTTTTGGAGCCATAAAATATTGTAGGATCCATAATGGTCTGAAAACAAGCAAATACGCGAATTCGACATATTTGTGCCTAACGTCCTCGTTCGAGGACGGTAAAATATAGTGGCTGTCAAATACTACCAAATATAAAATAAATTTGTTGTGTTGAATACTTACATTTAGAATAGTTCGTGGACTTCTAATTTGCGGTACAAAACTATTAAAACTATTTTTTTCTTGGTGAGAAAATGTTTTTTAATTTGTAACTGAACCTCTTCAGAAACTCATGTACTACAAAGCACTATACAGGGTGTCCCGAAAAGATTGGTCATAAATTATACCACAGATTCTGGGGTCAAAAATAGATAGATTAAACCTAACTTACCTTAGTACAAATGTGCTCATAAAAAGAGTTACACCCCCTTGAAGTTACAAAATGAAAATCGATTTTTTTTCATATATCGAAAACTATTAGAGATTTTTGATTGAAAATGGACATGTGGCTTTCTTATGGAAGCATCATCTTAAAAAAAAATTAAAGTGAAATTTGTTCACCCCATAAAAATTATATGGGGGTTTTGTTCTTTTAAACCCCCCCCCCCCAAACTTTTGTGTACGTTAAAATTAAATTATTATTGTGGCACCATTAGTTAAACACAATGTTTTTAAAACTTTTTTGCCTCTTAGTACTTTTTCGATAAGCCAGTGTTTATCGACATATTTTGAATAATTTTCGAATCCACCACATATTTTTATATGGTTAAGTAAGTACGATTGTAGAGGCCTGTTAATAATCTGAAAATGTATTTATAATTTACATTCTTATGTATATTTTGAAAAAGAAGCCATATCTCGATAAAAGATGACTTGTCAAAAAATACAAAGAGGCAAAAAAGTTTTAAAAACACTGTTTTTAACTAATGGTACCACAATAAGAGTATAATTGGAACGTACACAAACATTTGGGGGGTTTAAAGGAACAAAACCCCCATAAAATTTTTATGTAAATATATTACAAAAGAAGCCGCATCTCGATAAAAACTGAATTATCGAAAAAATACTAAGAGGCAAAAAAGTTTTAAAAACGTTGTGTTTAACTAACGGTACCACAATAATGAATTAATTGGAACGTACCCAAAAGTTTGGGGGGGTTTAAATGAAAAAAATCCCCATAAAATTTTTATGAGGTGGACAAACTTCACTATAATTTTGTTTTAAGATGTTCCTGCCATAAGAATGATACATGTCCATTTTCAATAAAAAAATCTCTAATAGTTTTCGATATATTGAAAAAAATCGATTTTCATTTTGTAACTTCAAAGGGCTGTAACTCTTTTTATGTTCACATTTGTACTAAGGTAAGTTAGGTTTAATCGATCTATTTTTGACCCCAAAATGTGTGGTATAATTTATGACCAATCTTTTCGGGACACCCTGTATAATCACAACTGATTGTATTTAAAGCAAACTGAAGCCTGACTACACTATTTATCTTGATAAGAGAAAACGTGACAAATAGCCCAAAAATTTTTTAAATTCAACAGAAATTTTCTTTTTATATGTGTCCTCAAATGAGTACGGTCGGCGTTAATGGGTTAATCTCTTCTAAGATGGGTTCCAACCCTCTGTCTACTTTTTCCGTTTCCCTATTTTCTTTTCCATTTCTTTCATATTTTCTTCAAAAGCAGAGGCTTGGTTTTTTAGCGACGATATCTTGCCGTCAAAATCAGAAGTAACTTTAGAGATGCTAGCAGAGATCTTGTTAGTCATCTTGCTTTCAAGGGATGTAATATCACCCGAAACTTTCGAAATCTCATTAGAAACCTTATGTTCTAATGATGTTATAACCGCCGAAACTTGGGAGATTTCACCAGAAACTTTGTTTTCTTACGATGTAATGTCCGTCGAAACTTACGAAATTGATGAAATCAAAGCAGCATGCTTATCCTCAAACACATACGTTTCTGGATCATGATTCTCTTTCTTTAGGGCGTCCTTCCGACGTTCGACTAAATCAGTCTTTTTCCAGTAGTGTCCAGATCTCTCTCCATTAATTCCTGCTTTAAGTCACTTACTGGTCATTGGCTTATGGATTTCATTGTCACTCACTTTATTAATGACGATTTATATTTATTTATTTAAAATATTCCACACTTCTGATGCCACTTGTAAAGATTTTTACTCGATTGACTTTACTACTTTATTATTTATGCACTAATTAGTTTATTTGAGTTGACTTTTATTTATTATTAAATAGATACAGACTTTATAAATCCTTTGTTTCACTGTTTTACTAATTTAAATTATCTAAAAAACATACTTTTATTTTATCTACCTAACACAACTTATTTATTTAAATAACAATTACAATTATTTACATGTTATGAAACCGAATACAATCAAAAAACATACGCGAGATTGTTTTTGTTTTAGACTGAACTCCAAATTCAAAAAACCTTATATTTATACAACACTTACCGCATTTAGAGTATTCCTGACTGAATAGAACACATAAGGGTGCTTTAGAATACAAAATAATATTTACATAATATCAAATAAACAACTTTACTCGCAAAGTCTCCGGAAGTCTAGAAACAATCAAACATCATAAGAAAAAAGTTGAATAGTGATTTATTATTTCAAATTCGGTTCTGTTAGGCCAGGAGCTGAAGACGGACGGTTTTCTAATGGCGTCACAATAGATATGGTTTTGAAGTGATTTGAATTAAGGAGGTCGTGAAACTCTGGACTATTTTCAGAGAGGTACAAAGATTTTTTTCTTTTATGGCATAGACTTGGGTGTCAATTAGCCAGTCACAACTTTTTGTTTGCTATTCATACATAAAGAAGGCAATGAGGTCCTTAGAGTTCCATACCAAACTCTTCCACAGCTCTCTACTCAGTTCAAAAGCCGCAGCTGGCCGCTATGGACTGTCCAAGTTGCTCACCACATTTTTCCATTATACATCTTCTTCTTTTTTCATATGAACATAATATATCAAAATATCAGGATTAAAAGTTTAGAGATTAATTTTAGTTTCACAGATAAATTTCATTAAACAATCATATATATTTTTGCTATTCAGAGACAATAGATGGCATACATTGAAAGGTTGAAAAACATTACATTTTATTAAATCTTCGATTAAATTATAGGTGTATGGAATGTATTTTGTGCACTCACAGAAAGTGTGATTCAAATCACCCACCTTCTGACATTCAGTACATAGATTTGAATCAAAAACTTTCATTCTTGATAGATGTAGAGGGAAACAAGCATGTCCAAACTTCATTCTAATTAATGTTGTTATATATCTTCGAGGTACTACATAATTTTTAAACCAATATATATTTGGAACAAAAGGTTGAATCAGTGAATACTGAGATTTGGATTGTTTACAAAGATCTCGCCATGATTGACTCCACTGATTTTTAACTCGATGCTTAATAGTGTTAACTAAATCAGATATGCAAAACTTACGATTATTTGAAGTACCATACTCAATAGCTTTTTTAGCCAAACTATCAACATATTCATTATGCGTTAGTCCTATATGAGCCTTAACCCATAAAAAGTTCACTCTTCTTTTATTTTTATGAATTTCAAAAAGGATTTTCTTAATTAGTAGGATATAAATATTTGAATTGTTATTGGGAAAATCTATAGTTTGAATAGCAAGAAGAACAGAGTGAATCGGAAATAATTGTTGTAGATATATCTTCTGATTCTTTAAAATATTGCAGGGCTTCATAAATTGCCATGGCTTCAGCACTGAAGATAGAAAAATCATGGCCTGGCTTAAACATTTTTTCTGTTTTAGTAGCAGGTATGTAAAAGGCACATCCAGTGCCAACTAATGTCTTAGATGCATCTGTATATATATTTACAGAGTCTGGCCAATTCTCTAAGAATGTTCTTAAGATGTTAGAGCTAATATTACTGTTTTCATGGTAACTTGGTTTTATTAATTTAACTGTATGTAAAAAAGAATGAAAATCTTTAAGTCCAAAGCTATCAATCACATTATAATCACAGTCAAAATTTGACAGATCTCGAAAAGCCTCGCAAAGCGGAAGGTACAAAGATTGTCTTGAATTTTTTCTCGACTGATCCAAACCTCTCCAGTTTTCGAATTCATTCATAGCAATTTTTTCGTCTTTGCTGGACTTATTGAAACAATCCATACAAAGCCTTCGTTCTCCGTAACCTTCTTTGCCTTCAATTACCACCGAACATCTCTCAAGAACATGAATATTGGCTTTTTATATTAAACATTGATGTGCTTCATTTGGCAGATCTTTGGTTTGGCAAGCACAGCATGTTGGATGGGGCTTCATATTTTTTTCCAACATAATATCCTTCAACCGGCTACGTTCGTACAAAATGCGTTTTGTATGACCTACATCTTGCGCTGGAGGATCTGGTGTCGTGTTTTCTTCGAGTGTCTTTTTATTGCGTGCGGTGGCTGCGTGAACTGATTTCAAGTTTGCCATCATTGTATTTGACAAGAGTTTCAACCGCTAAATATATTCTTGTGAGACCTGGAAGAACCTGCTGCTTGATCGTTTTGAACTTGATCTCGACTGGTGCGCTACTGGCTGGAACACGACCAAATCCGAATCTATGCCTACAAATAGATGACGACAAGGGAATTTTATCTAATTGTTAGCGGAGACGACCAGCAAACTCTTCATTTCGCCGAGGGGGCTAAATCATCGCCAATTTAGGTTCTTAATATTTCTTGAACATCTTTTTTTATTGATGTTATCCACGCCAGTTTCACTGAGCGAAATAATTAATAGAGCCTTGACTATTTCTGTTTCTGTTTTGACACAACATTAATTGCCCAATAGCAAACATGTAAAATTTCCTAACATTTTTGGTTCAATCACCAACTTGATTTGAATTTAAGACATTACTCGCTGTTTCGATTCGCTACGTTCGTATGAAGTTAGCGAAACATTCAATATTAAAAAAATAAAGAAGCAACAAAATCAATTTTTGCACAACTAATTAGCGGCAAATTCAGCACCAACTCGATTTGAATTTGAGACATCGAGCGGCAAAATGAATTTTTCCACAACTAATTAGCGGCAAATTCCTATTGTGCTTGCCGTATTATTTACGACAAGTGATTCGTTAACTTTATGTACATGTATTTGTCTTCGATTGTATTTTCGTTTAATTTTTTATGATCTATTACCATACGAAATTTCTTGTTGCTGGAAGTGTTAGTTTTTTTGGGACGATCCATACGGGTGCTGAATAAGGGGATATTGAAGGGCGTATAATAATGTTATCTAGTAATTTGTTTATTTGTCGTGTAATTTCCTCTTGCATTGCTTTGAGATGTCTTCTTTTAGACTATGAACGGAGAACATTTGATTAATGAGCTTTGGGCAATATTCAAAAGTTGCATCTATATAGTGTCCCAATCCGCTAAAAATTGTAAATTGTTGTTTGCTGGAAAATATAATAATTTGGTTTTCTATGTCGTTTACCATTAGAAAATCCTCATCTTTGTTGGTTTTCAGTGGAAATAATTTTAATATACCATGAGTTCCTTCATACTTTTTGGAAATTTAGGCAGAAGAGATCGGCGGGCGTTATAAATATTTTTTCGGACCAATTCCACATCTTTGGTAGTCAAGGTACTAATATCGCAATTTCGTAGTTCCTTATGCAAAATTTTCATAGGTCGTTCACTGATGTCTTCTACGGTCTTTCGCTTTGAGGAGTTACTTAAAATTTGACGATTAAGTACATCTTCGTTTAATTCACTATGATTGTGGTCATCCATAATTTTCCTCACTGCGTTGTCCCCTTGGGTTTTCAAAAATGCTTTTAAGCCATTCAACACAATCAATTGTTATCCTTTTTCACTAAAAATAATTTTCACAGAACTCATTTTGGCAACCAACTTCAACACCGTATCGTATACAGATATATCGCACTATACTAACTATTTTGTGGGGTATTCCTTTTTATACTTGAGTATCATAAATGCATAACCAATAAAATCATTTAATTCCTCCATTCCAGGATTTAACAATATTTCTAAATATGCTTAATAGCTTCACTTCGAAAAAAATCAAACAAGATGGAACTTTTTGTAATGTCATTAAGAAATGTTTAATAAACAACCTATCAAAAAGTTCTACTCGAGAAGTGGGTACTTCATTTTTTATTAAACAAATGAACTACGAAATTAGATGTTTTTTAAAATAACTCCGAAAATATAAATTTTAGAAAAAAACTGACTTGACCATTGAAAAATTCAGAAAATTTTACAAATAAACCTTATATAAAGAATTTTCTAAAATTAAATCTGTATCTTCTATAATTTTTTATTTATAACGCTAAAGTCACCCTTCTCACAAACATTGGCGCACTGTAAACTAACGTACGGCGAAGTTCACGGTTGAGTTATTTTAATGTAATTCTTTAACTAATGGATCAAATGAAATTTTACAAATTAAACATGAAAGAAGAATAATTAACCTATCTTATGGTTATAATAGAAAGAAATAAAATGTATGGGCATAAGTACGGTGTGGGCGGAAAGTGAGCCTTACATGAATTTTGTTTAAAAATGATTTAAAAATGTGTAACTATTACAATTTTTCTTATAAAACTCTCAATTTTGCACAGCTTACCTTTCAAGCATCTTACTAAATGATGTTTCATTCAAAAAAATCTCAAGAATTTAATTCAAATGATACGACGTCTTAAAAAATGTAATTTTTGAAATCTTCGTAGTTTTATAGAATTACCACCACTTTAAAACGGTATTACTCAAGTTTGAACAGATGTATTACAGTTTTATAAGTGCTTTTTTAAAGCTTATCATGTAATCTTTAAAATGCACTACATTATTTTACTTTAGAAATGAAATAAACTATTTCTTTTTAAGATAATTAAGAAAGATAACAAAAATGTAATACAAATACCGAAAATTGCCAGCTAAAAAAATGTTTATAAAAAGTGATCAAAACTTTTTTCTGTAAAACTTACCTAAAATACATTTAATAATAACCTTCAACAATAATAAATTTCAGCAAAACAAATTTTTTTAGCTCTTATACAGTATGTCTGCGTAACTTGGAACCTCTTGATAACTTTTTTATAATCAACTTTACGAAAAAAAGTTATTCTACATATATATATATATATATATATATATATATATATATATATATATATATATATATATATATATATATATATATATATATAAATACTCTGCATCGTATATAATCTAAAATGCAATCATCAAATATCAAATTTAATTAATGTTACACGAGGTATGTCAAAAAATATTAATTTCACTCAAGAGTAAAGTATTAAGAAAAGTTGTTTGGAATTAAAAAATTTGTTTTAGTGTTCAATTACATCCTTCTAATTAAAATTTTATGAATAATAAAGACACTTAAACTCTTAAGAAAAATTAATTTTTTACATACCTACCTCGTATAAAATTAAAAAATTTTGATATCTGACGGTTGTATCTTAGATTTTAAACTAGGAAGAGTATTTTATGAAGAATAACTTTTTTTTCGGAAAAGTGATAATAAAATAGTTATTATAATTGTAATAAAATTATGATGAGTATCCGTAATTTGAGAAAAAATAGAAAAACAATTTTTCGATTAGATTGATGTAATTGTATATTTAAAAAGCTTTTATGTAAAGATATAATTAGACGGATTACGATATCCGGGAGTCAATTCGACCGTCCAAATATTTTGACCCTTCTTTATTCAGGTATACGGGACTCAAATACAAAACAAATAAAACGTTGGTCACGATAGTTAATTCTTTAGTTTTGTGAAACCAAAACCAGACAATTCAACAATTTGTTTGTCTGATTTTTTCCTCTACAAGCGTTACTGATATAAAATATGCTGCCTTGTGGTATTATTCCTGTTAAAAATCTTATGGTATTATGGTGCTTATAATGTTGTGTTAAATAGTTTGATGTTTTTTTCAGTAAATGTTATTTGATATTTCAAAACGATATACAAGATCTTTAAAAGGAAGGTTTAGTCGTAATTTAATTAATGTTAACAAATACTGTTGACATGGTTCCAAAGCGGATAGAGAACTAGTTGGAGTATGTTGCTTGAATTTTATTAAGAACTATATTTAAAATAGAGAACTCTAAACCTGTGTAATAAAGACACTTTCTATAGTCATCTTTTAAAGAATTATAACTTAACGTCACTTTGCTAAATCTATTTGACGGATTATTAAGTTTTTCGTTGGGAAGTGAAAGTAACTCCTGTTGTTTATCCAAATCTTCACTAGTAAAACACGCTTGTGTTCTAGCAGTTTCTCCTTTTCCTACATTTAAAATATCTAACGTTTGTTCCCAAAACAAATAAAACGTTGGTCACGATAGTTAATTCTTCAGTTTTGTGAAACCAAAACCAGACAATTCAACAATTTGTTTGTCTGATTTTTTCCTCTCCAAGCGTTACTGATATAAAATATGCTGCCTTGTGGTATTATTCCTGTTAAAAATCTTATGGTATTATGGTGCTTATAATGTTGTGTTAAATAGTTTGATGTTTTTTTCAGTAAATATCATTTGATATTTCAAAACGATATACCAGATCTTTAAAAGGAAGATTTAGTCGTAATTTAATTAATGTTAACAAATACTGTTACATGGTTCCAAAGCAGATAGAGAATTAGTTGGAGTATGTTGCTTGAATTTTATTAAGAACTATATTTAAAATAGAGAACTCTAAACCTGTGTAATAAAGACACTTTCTATAGTCATATTTTAAAGAATTATAACTTAACGTCACTTTGCTAAATCTATTTGACAGATTCTTAAGTTTTTCGTTGGGAAGTGAAAGTAACTCCTGTTGTTTATCCAAATCTTCACTAGTAAAACACGCTTGTGTTCCAGCAGTTTCTCCTTTTCCTACATTTAAAATATCTAACGTTTGTTCCCAAAACAAATATGTTGGTCACGATAGTTAATTCTTTCGTTTTGTGAAACCAAAACCAGACAAATCAACAATTTGTTTGTCTGACTTTTTTCCTCTCCAAGCGTTACTGATATAAAATATGCTGCCTTGTGGTATTATTCCTGTTAAAAATCTTATAGTATTATGGTGCTTATAATGTTGTGTTAAATAGTTTTATGTTTTTTTCAGTAAATGTTATTTGATATTTCAAAACGATATACAAGATCTTTGAAAGGAATGTTAACAAATACTGTTACATGGTTCCAAAGCAGATAGAGAACTAGTTGGAGTATGTTGCTTGAATTTTATTAAGAACTATATTTAAAATAGAGAACTCTAAACCTGTGTAATAAATACACTTTCTATAGTCATCTTTTAAAGAATTATAATGTAGCGGAAGAGAAATCTTGGCCGATCCCCGTATAACAGTAAACACCTCGAGAATGACGTAATCGGATGTGCTAGGCCTCGCCGGAGAATTCTGGAAGGTACGTCACGTAGGCGGAACAAGCCGATAGCTCGAGATGGGAGTCGATTGTTCCAGAATAACAACTGGGTATAAATACGGGCATATTTTGTGAATAAGTTTAGTGTATAAGATAAATTCGTCTGTAACTTATATAAATAAAGTCGTATATAAATTACGAACCGCTAGTTTTATTGTAATTAGAAGTAATTACACTAATCACGCTACAGTTGGTGTCGGTGTTCGGTTAACTTAGTGCGATATAAATAAGTGAATTACAGAGAGACTTTAAAAGACTTTTGAACTTTATTCGTCGGGAATAACCGGAGTGCGTTAATTGTTCGGTATTCGGAAAGACTTTAAAAGACTTTTGGACTCTATTCGTCGGGAATAGTTAAAGTGCGTTGATTGTTCGGTATTCGGAAAGACTTTTAAAAGACTTTTGGAAAGTACGTGTGTGCCGACCAAAGATGTTGCTACAAGAACTTACAGTAAAACAGCTCCGTGAACAGCTAGAGGAACGGGACGTGGACAGCAGTGGGCTCAAGATAGTCCTACAATCACGACTCGAGGAAGTCCTCAAGAAGAATGGAGATGACCCAAAGACGTTCCACTTCCAATCAGCAGAACAAGCGATCTTATCGAAATTCGAAACCATTTCTCAAAAGATCGATGAAACTTCTATAAAGAACAACGAGAAACTTGAAGAAGTTAGTAGAAAAAGCGACGAGAAATTTGAAAGTGTTTCTCAAGTAATTAAAGACGTTTGTAGACAGAATGACGAGAAATTTGAAGAAGTTTCTAGAACATTCGATAAGATGCAGAAAAGTGTAGAGACCGTAGAAGAAAAGATCAAACAACTAGAGAGCATGATAACCGATACAAAAGTACAACCATCAGTTAATGCAGCAACGTTAGATCCTTTAGTGAAAGATGAACTACCGAGAGACGAAACGTCGCATAATATAAGATTCAAATTACCACCATTTGATGGAAAGTCCTCTTGGTCCATATATCTTAGACAGTTTGAAGCTATTGCGACCGCCAACCATTGGACCGAACAAGAAAAGGCTGTTTCCTTGACTGCTGCTTTGCGAGGTGATGCTGCAGATATATTAAGATCAATTCCTAAGGGTCAAGAAAAATGTTACCAGACCTTGTTCACTCGTCTAGAAAAACGCTATGGAGATGCCCATCTACAACAAGTATACAAAGCACAACTGAGAAATAGAAGTCAACGAGCAAGTGAGAATCTGCAAGAATTTGAAGCAGATGTGGCTCGTGTGGTGCGGTTGGCTTATCCGGAGGTGCCAGACAGCGTTTTAGAAGAAATTGCGGTAGATACCTTTGTCAATGGTCTGAAAGATAGTGAACTACAGAAAGCTTTACGACTAGCAAGGCCGAAAGTTTTAGATGAAGCACTTGCTATTGCCTTGGAACACGAAGCAGCTAGCCAAGCTTCACGAAACAATCGAGTAATAACCGTGGAAAAAGGCGATAAGAGAAAAGATGAACGTTTGGTGGAAATGGTACGGAGGGTGATTCGTGACACGATGCCAAAGAGACGCATGAAGAGGGCTGGAAGAGTTGGTTCAAATACAGATGCTTCCTCGATACGGCCATGCAGTGAAAGTTGTAATCACCGGCTTAAAGTAGATGAACAGCTTTGCCCTGTGAGACGAACTACCGTCGTTAATGAGCAATGGCAGCCACAACAGTTACAAGAAGCCCAAGAAGACGATCCATGTATAAAAAGAGTATTGGATTGGATGCGTCGAGGTGAGAGACCTAGTTGGCAAAACATTAGTGCATGTAGTCCGGAAGTCAAGGCCTACTGGAGCCAATGGAATTGCCTGATACTAAAAGATGATCTTCTGTACAGAACCTTTGAGAACGATGATGGTACAGAATCTAAGCTTCAGTTGATTGTACCTAAAAGTAAAGTGTCAGAAGTATTGCGTCAGTTGCATGACGGTACATCAGGTGGACACTTTGGTATTACGAAGACTCTGCAAAAGGTTCGAGAACGGTTCTATTGGGTGAACTGTAAAGATGATGTAAGAAGATGGTGCCAGAAATGTGAACTGTGTGCATCCGGTAATGGTCCAGTTGGTAAAAAGAGAGCACCCATGAGACAGTACAATGTTGGCAGTCCTATGGAAAGAGTAGCAATCGACATTGCAGGTCCATTTCCAGAAACTGATGCTGGAAATAAATACATCCTGGTAGCCATGGATTATTTTACAAAATGGACTGAGGCCTATGCATTACCAAATCAAGGAGCTGCTACCGTTGCAGAGGTACTTGTTAAAGAATTCTTTAGCCGATTTGGTGTTCCCTTGGAGATCCACTCCGACCAAGGGCGAAACTTTGAGTCAGCTCTTTTCCAAAACGTTTGTAAATTGATTGGTGCCAATAAGACCAGAACAACACCCCTGCATCCTCAATCAGATGGGATGGTCGAGAGGATGAACCGAACGATGGGTAAACACTTGTCCAAAGTTGTATCTGAACATCAGCGAGATTGGGACCAACACATTCATTTATTCCTGATGGCCTACCGCTCGGCCGTAAATGAAACTACAGGTCAAACACCAACCTGCCTGATGTTGGGTCGTGAAGTTCGGTTGCCCTGCGACCTAGAGTTTGGCTGCGGACCTTCCGAGGAACATGTTGCAGGCGAAGACTACGTTGACCGCCTGAAATTACGAATGAACAACATTCATGAACTTGCCCGACAACACATCCAGATAGCCAGTGACAGAATGAAAGATCAATATGATTCTCGATGCAAGAATGAAAGCTTCGAAGTAGGTGATCTTGTCTGGCTTTATAATCCGCAACGTCGTCGAGGCTTGTGTCCTAAACTGCAAAGACAATGGGAAGGTCCGTATGAAGTTAAGAAGAAAATAAATGACGTAATATATAGAATTAAGAAGTTGCCAAACGGTAAACCAAAAGTTATTCACATAAATCGTCTTGCACCATATGCTGGCTCAAATGAAACAGAAGAAGCACGAGTCCTCCAACAGGAGATGAAAGATGTCGCACAGCCAAGTTTTAATCAATTTATGTCAAATTACGCAGCGAGAAAGAGTGCTAGATTCGGCGTGACCACAGAAGTTCAGCAAGATCTGTTGGTGTTCCAGAAAACGTCTCTCTGGCCCACTGTGTTGCCCAAGACCTCGAGATGACTAAAGGAATATCGTCCGTATTCAATAGAAAGTTCGGCCGCCTGGACGAGTTAAGAAATCAGCAGCCTAAAATTGGAAGAGTACTGCGATTGGAAGATGGTCCTCGATCTTTGCTGTATATGGTGACCAGAAAGTCTTATACGGACACGCCAAGCTACGAGAACATATGGCGTGCTCTAACTAATTTGAAGAAAATCGTGTGTAATTATGACATCAAAAATTTGGCTTTACCAAAAATAGGCCATGCAGTAGAAAATCTGGATTGGAAGATTGTGAGAAGCATGCTTGAAGTGGTCTTCAGAGGAACTGGTGTACAAATCACTGTGTGTTGCATGAACCCGAAGATGTCGTACCCTTCAAAGACAGTAGACTGTTATTTCTTCTTGAAGGGTGTATGCAGAGCTGGAGAGTCGTGTAGATTCCGCCATCCTGGGCCTTCATTTAGAGTTGCTGATCGAGACGCTCAGATCTTAAGAGGGGAGCAGTGTAGCGGAAGAGAAATCTTGGCCGATCCCCGTATAACAGTAAACACCTCGAGAATGACGTAATCGGATGTGCTAGGCCTCGCCGGAGAATTCTGGAAGGTACGTCACGTAGGCGGAACAAGCCGATAGCTCGAGATGGGAGTCGATTGTTCCAGAATAACAACTGGGTATAAATACGGGCATATTTTGTGAATAAGTTTAGTGTATAAGATAAATTCGTCTGTAACTTATATAAATAAAGTCGTATATAAATTACGAACCGCTAGTTTTATTGTAATTAGAAGTAATTACACTAATCACGCTACAATAACTTAACGTCACTTTGCTAAATCTATTTGACGGATTATTAAGTTTTTCGTTGGGAAGTGAAAGTAACTCCTGTTGTTTATCCAAATCTTCACTAGTAAAACACGCTTGTGTTCCAGCAGTTTCTCCTTTTCCTACATTTAAAATATCTAACGTTTGTTCCCAAAACAAATAAAACGTTGGTCACGATAGTTAATTCTTTAGTTTTGTGAAACCAAAACCAGACAATTCAAAAATTTGTTTGTCTGACTTTTTTCCTCTAAAAGCGTTACTGATATAAAATATGCTGCCTTGTGGTATTATTCCTGTTAAAAATCTTATAGTATTATGGTGCTTTTAATGTTGTGTTAAATAGTTTGATGTTTTTTTCAGTAAATGTTATTTGATATTTCAAAACGATATGCAAGATCTTTAAAAGGAAGATTTAGTCGTAATTTAATTAATGTTAACAAATACTGTTACATGGTTCCAAAGCAGATAGAGAACTAGTTGGAGTATGTTGCTTGAATTTTATTAAGAACTATATTTAAAATAGAGAACTCTAAACCTGTGTAATAAAGACACTTTCTATAGTCATATTTTAAAGAATTATAACTTAACGTCAGTTTGCTAAATCTATTTGACAGATTATTAAGTTTTTCGTTGGGAAGTGAAAGTAACTCCTGTTGTTTATCCAAATCTTCACTAGTAAAACACGCTTGTGTTCCAGCAGTTTCTCCTTTTCCTACATTTAAAATATCTAACGTTTGTTCCCAAAACAAATATGTTGGTCACGATAGTTAATTCTTTCGTTTTGTGAAACCAAAACCAGTTAATTCAACAATTTGTTTGTCTGACTTTTTTCCTCTCCAAGCGTTACTGATATAAAATATGCTGCCTTGTGGTATTATTCCTGTTAAAAATCTTATAGTATTATGGTGCTTATAATGTTGTGTTAAATAGTTTTATGTTTTTTTCAGTAAATGTTATTTGATATTTCAAAACGATATACAAGATCTTTAAAAGGAAGATTTAGTCGTAATTTAATTAATGTTAACAAATACTGTTACATGGTTCCAAAGCAGGTAGAGAACTAGTTGGAGTATGTTGCTTGAATTTTATTAAGAACTATATTTAAAATAGAGAACTCTAAACCTGTGTAATAAAGACACTTTCTATAGTCATATTTTAAAGAATTATAACTTAACGTCACTTTGCTAAATCTATTTGACAGATTATTAAGTTTTTCGTTGGGAAGTGAAAGTAACTCCTGTTGTTTATCCAAATATTCACTAGTAAAACACGCTTGTGTTCCAGCAGTTTCTCCTTTTCCTACATTTAAAATATCTAAGGTTTGTTCCCAAAACAAATATGTTGGTCACGATAGTTAATTCTTTCGTTTTGTGAAACCAAAACCAGACAATTCAACAATTTGTTTGTCTGACTTTTTTCCTCTCCAAGCGTTACTGATATAAAATATGCTGCCTTGTGGTATTATTCCTGTTAAAAATCTTATAGTATTATGGTGCTTATAATGTTGTGTTAAATAGTTTTATGTTTTTTTCAGTAAATGTTATTTGATATTTCAAAACGATATACAAGATCTTTAAAAGGAAGATTTAGTCGTAATTTAATTAATGTTAACAAATACTGTTACATGGTTCCAAAGCAGATAGAGAACTAGTTGGAGTATGTTGCTTGAATTTTATTAAGAACTATATTTAAAATAGAGAACTCTAAACCTGTGTAATAAATACACTTTCTATAGTCATCTTTTAAAGAATTATAACTTAACGTCACTTTGCTAAATCTATTTGACGGATTATTAAGTTTTTCGTTGGGAAGTGAAAGTAACTCCTGTTGTTTATCCAAATCTTCACTAGTAAAACACGCTTGTGTTCCAGCAGTTTCTCCTTTTCCTACATTTAAAATATCTAAGGTTTGTTCCCAAAACAAATATGTTGGTCACGATAGTTAATTCTTTCGTTTTGTGAAACCAAAACCAGACAATTCAACAATTTGTTTGTCTGACTTTTTTCCTCTCCAAGCGTTACTGATATAAAATATGCTGCCTTGTGGTATTATTCCTGTTAAAAATCTTATAGTATTATGGTGCTTATAATGTTGTGTTAAATAGTTTTATGTTTTTTTCAGTAAATGTTATTTGATATTTCAAAACGATATACAAGATCTTTAAAAGGAAGATTTAGTCGTAATTTAATTAATGTTAACAAATACTGTTACATGGTTCCAAAGCAGATAGAGAACTAGTTGGAGTATGTTGCTTGAATTTTATTAAGAACTATATTTAAAATAGAGAACTCTAAACCTGTGTAATAAATACACTTTCTATAGTCATCTTTTAAAGAATTATAACTTAACGTCACTTTGCTAAATCTATTTGACGGATTATTAAGTTTTTCGTTGGGAAGTGAAAGTAACTCCTGTTGTTTATCCAAATCTTCACTAGTAAAACACGCTTGTGTTCCAGCAGTTTCTCCTTTTCCTACATTTAAAATATCTAACGTTTGTTCCCAAAACAAATAAAACGTTGGTCACGATAGTTAATTCTTTAGTTTTGTGAAACCAAAACCAGACAATTCAACAATTTGTTTGTCTGACTTTTTTCCTCTAAAAGCGTTACTGATATAAAATATGCTGCCTTGTGGTATTATTCCTGTTAAAAATCTTATAGTATTATGGTGCTTATAATGTTGTGTTAAATAGTTTGATGTTTTTTTCAGTAAATGTTATTTGATATTTCAAAACGATATGCAAGATCTTTAAAAGGAAGATTTAGTCGTAATTTAATTAATGTTAACAAATACTGTTACATGGTTCCAAAGCAGATAGAGAACTAGTTGGAGTATGTTGCTTGAATTTTATTAAGAACTATATTTAAAATAGAGAACTCTAAACCTGTGTAATAAAGACACTTTCTATAGTCATATTTTAAAGAATTATAACTTAACGTCACTTTGCTAAATCTATTTGACAGATTATTAAGTTTTTCGTTGGGAAGTGAAAGTAACTCCTGTTGTTTATCCAAATCTTCACTAGTAAAACACGCTTGTGTTCCAGCAGTTTCTCCTTTTCCTACATTTAAAATATCTAACGTTTGTTCCCAAAACAAATATGTTGGTCACGATAGTTAATTCTTTCGTTTTGTGAAACCAAAACCAGTTAATTCAACAATTTGTTTGTCTGACTTTTTTCCTCTCCAAGCGTTACTGATATAAAATATGCTGCCTTGTGGTATTATTCCTGTTAAAAATCTTATAGTATTATGGTGCTTATAATGTTGTGTTAAATAGTTTTATGTTTTTTTCAGTAAATGTTATTTGATATTTCAAAACGATATACAAGATCTTTAAAAGGAAGATTTAGTCGTAATTTAATTAATGTTAACAAATACTGTTACATGGTTCCAAAGCAGGTAGAGAACTAGTTGGAGTATGTTGCTTGAATTTTATTAAGAACTATATTTAAAATAGAGAACTCTAAACCTGTGTAATAAAGACACTTTCTATAGTCATCTTTTAAAGAATTATAACTTAACGTCACTTTGCTAAATCTATTTGACAGATTATTAAGTTTTTCGTTGGGAAGTGAAAGTAACTCCTGTTGTTTATCCAAATCTTCACTAGTAAAACACGCTTGTTTTCCAGCAGTTTCTCCTTGTCCTACATTTAAAATATCTAAGGTTTGTTCCCAAAACAAATATGTTGGTCACGATAGTTAATTCTTTCGTTTTGTGAAACCAAAACCAGACAATTCAACAATTTGTTTGTCTGACTTTTTTCCTCTCGAAGCGTTACTGATATAAAATATGCTGCCGTGTGTTATTATTCCAGTTAAAAATCTTATGGTATTATGGTGCTTATAATGTTGTGTTAAATAGTTTGATGTTTTTTCAGTAAATGTTATTTGATATTTCAAAACTATATACAAGATCTTTAAAAGGAAGTTTTAGTCGTAATTTAATTAATGTTAACAAATACTGTTACATGGTTCCAAAGCAGATAAAGAACTAGTTGGAATATGTTGCTTAAATTTTATTAAGAACTATATTTAAAATAGAGAACTTTCAACCTGTGTAATAAAGACACTTTTTATAGTCATCTTTTAAAGAATTATGGCTTAAAGTTGCTTTGCCTAAATCAATTTGACATATTATTAACTTATTCTCCAATTCTCCAAATAAAAATCATTTATCTGCTAATATCACATCATGAGGTTTTATTTTATCAAAAAAACCAGACAATTCAACAATTTGTTTGTCTGACTTTTTTCCTCTCCAATCATTACTGATATAAAATATGCTGCCTTGTGTTATTATTCCAGTTAAAAATCTTATGATATTATGGTGCTTATAATATTGTATTAAATAGTTTCATGGTTTTTCAGTAAATGTCATTTGATATTTCACAACAATATACAAGGATCTTTAAAAGGAAGGTTTAGTCGTAATTTAGTTAATGTTAACAAATACTGTTGAAACAGTTCCAAATCAGATAGAGAACTAGTTGGAGTATGTTGCTTGAATTTTACTAAGAACTATATTTAAAATAGAGAACTCTAAACCTGTGTAATAAAGACACTTTTTTAGTAATCTTTTAAAGAATTATAACTTAACGTCACTTTGCTAAATCTATTTGACAGATTATTAAGTTTTTCGTTTAGAAATGAAAGTAAGTCCTGTTGTTTATCCAAATCTTTACTAGTAAAACACGCTAGTGTTCCAGCAGTTTCTCCTTTTCATACATTTAAAATATCTAATGTTTGTTCCCAAAGCAAATGAATGTTGGTCAGTATAGTTAATTCTTTCCTTTGCTTTAAAAATCCTTTATCTGCTTATATCACATCATGAGGTTTTATTTTATCTAAAAAACCAGAAAATTCAACAATTTGTTTGTCTGACTTTTTTCCTCTCCAAGCATTACTGATATAAAATATGCTGCCTTGTGGTATTATTCCAGTTAAAAATCGTATGGTATTATGGTGCTTATAATGTTGTGTTAGATTGTTTGATGGTTTTTCAGTAAATGTTATTTGATATTTCAAAACGATATACAAGATCTTTAAAAGGAAGTTTTAGTCGTAATTTAATTAATGTTAACAAATACTGTTACACGGTTCCAAAGCAGAACTAGTTTTAGTATGTTGCTTGAATTTTATTAAGAACTATATTTAAAATAGGGAACTCTAAACCTGTGTAATAAAAACACTTTTCATAGTCATCTTTTAAAGAATTATGACTTAACGTTGCTTTGCTAAATTCTGACATATTATTAAATTATTCTCCAATTCTCCAAATAAAAATCCTTTATCTGCTAATATCACATCATGAAGTTTTATTTTATTTAAAAAACCAGACAATTCAACAATTTGTTTGTCTGACTCTTTTCCTGTCCAAGCATTACTGATATAAAATATTCTGCCTTGTTTTATTATTCCAGTTAAAAATCTTATGGTATTATGGTGCTTATATTATGCAGGTCAACTCTTCAGAGGCTCACTTCTTCTGAGTACCATTTATTATCTACGTAATTTAAGGTCGACTAAAGTTAAATATAATGTAACACCGAAAGTTATTTTGTAACTCTTCGAGGATAGGTGGCTCACTCTTTAAGGTCCATTAATAACTCTTTAGGGCCCATTGGTGATTGTTCGCTCTCTCCCAAACTCATCTGTGACAATCTGTGTCTCATAGCAAAATACTGATCACTATATCTCGTAACTTATGTGCAGGATTGTCGCTTCTATAGTCGTTTTTAAATGTAGAATTGTAGAACTCGTGTGCTGAGCTATCTGGTTAGCGACAACGATTGCTTCTTCGAAATTTGCTCTATTAATAGCTTGTGTCTCTTCCTTAGTTAATAAAACCTTTACATAGATAACAACTGATATATCCAGAGATTCTAATAATTTTATGGCATTTCCAAATCTTGGTTTAAGGCCACGCAAGAAATTAATATCTAAAAATTCAGGATGTTCTTCATTAATGAATGGATCAATCAAGAAGATGTGTCGCATTTCCAAACATCTATTTAGAAATAGCACCTCTGACAACCCTCGTGCAATGAATGTTCTACTTTTTCTGCATATAACTGTCAACTCCTTAAAGAATTCTAAACGTACTCTGTGGTTGGCACCCATAATCTTTTGCAGCTGTTGAAACATCGCTAATGATGGAAATGTGCTTCTTGTTGAATAGTCTGGAGTGAAAGAGTCACCGAGTGTTCCTGAGAACCCACGAATACGACTTGTGAACCAGCCTTTGTAGTTGTCAGCGTTTAATGTTTTTGTCATGGATGCCATGATGGTGCACGTATATATAAACAATAAATAAGAGTTTTCGAAGGCGTGGTATTGATCCTTCCATTGTAATAAAAATTTGTAGTGCCGTTTTTCATTATTAATCCATTCAACTATAGTGGTAGGACTTATTGGAGATAGTATCATGTGAATGCCAGCTGTACTCATGGCATTATTTATATCTGGCCATGGAAGTCTGTCATTAAGTACTATGCACGACAAATTACCTGTCGACAAGTGCACTGTGTTCCTATATGTTAATAAAAATTTAAACAATGATAAATTAATATTTTTTTGATCAATATCTTTTAACAAAAAATGTTTTACTGTTTTAACGCTATTTTCATCACCAGCGTTGCAGTGTGCTGAAAAAGGAGGTATTGTTATATGTTTGATACCATTAATTAAAGTAAAATGTTTAGATTCTTGCGATATTAGCTGCGGACCGTTATCGCTGACAAGTACTACCGGTAAACGATAACGAGCAAAACACTCCCTAAGTTAAAATAGTAGATAAAGTGATTGTAGAAAAAATGCTGTATGTATTACAAGCATAACGTCATTTAAAATCTAATAAAATAAATAGAATAAAATAAAAAAAAAATGAATAATATTTTTAGTTTTTATTGCGAACTCCAAATAATTTTGGCATTAAAAGATTTTCACATTTAAACCAAAAAAGAAATACATTTTTAAAAATTCTTTAATCGCTAAACTACTTATAATCGATTTTAGTTCGAAATTATGACAATTTCTAAAATCAAAATTAACTGCATCGTTGATAAAACTTACATTTAGATGAAAACTGCGATAATACGATGAAAGAATTGCACACTGCACAAACCAAAAACCAACAGATCTTAGACTGCTTAGACGCTGTGAATGGTCGAATGCTAATTAATTGCTAATATATCAAAGAACTGCACACTACACAAACCAAAAACCAACAGATCTTAGACTGCTTAGGCGCTTCGAATGGTCGAATGCTAATATTATATCAAAGAACTGCACCCTGCACAAAACAGAACGACTGCACAAACTATGAGTAAATTAGAACAAAACTTGACACATCATTTAAAATCTAATAAAATAAAAAGAATGAATAACATTTTTAGTTTTATTGCGAACTCCAAATAATTTTGGCATTAAAAGATTTTCACGTTTAAACCAACAAAGAACAAAATTTTTAAAAATTCTGTAATCGCTACACTACTTATAATCGATTTTAGTTCAAAATTATGACAATTTCTAAAATCAAAATTAACTGCATCATTGATAAAACTTACATTCAGATGAAAACTGCGATAATACGATCCAAGAACTGCACACTGCACAAACCAAAAACCAACAGATCTTAGACTGCTTAGACGCTGCGAATGGTCGAATGCTAATTAATTGCTAATATATCAAAGAACTGCACACTGCACAAACCAAAAACCAACAGATCTTAGACTGCTTAGGCGCTTCGAATGGTCGAATGCTAATATTATATCAAAGAACTGCACCCTGCACAAAACAGAACGACTGCACAAACTATGAGTAAATTAGAACAAAACTTGACACATCATTTAAAATCTAATAAAATAAAAAGAATGAATAACATTTTTAGTTTTATTGCCAACTCCAAATAATTTTGGCATTAAAAGATTTTCACGTTTAAACCAACAAAGAACTAAATTTTTAAAAATTCTGTAATCGCTACACTACTTATAATCGATTTTAGTTCAAAATTATGACAATTTCTAAAATCAAAATTAACTGCATCGTTGATAAAACTTACATTCAGATGAAAACTGCGATAATACGATCCAAGAACTGGACACTGCACAAACCAACAGATCTTAGACTGCTTAGGCGCTTCGAATGGTCGAATGCTAATATTATATCAAATAACTGCACTCTGCACAAAACAGAACGACTGCACAAACTATGAGTAAATTAGAACAAAACTTGACACATCATTTAAAATCTAATAAAATAAAAAGAATGAATAATATTTTTAGTTTTATTGCGAACTCCAAATAATTTTGGCATTAAAAGATTTTCACGTTTAAACCAACAAAGAACTAAATTTTTAAAAATTCTGTAATCGCTACACTACTTATAATCGATTTTAGTTCAAAATTATGACAATTTCTAAAATCAAAATTAACTGTATCGTTGATAAAACTTACATTCAGATGAAAACTGCGATAATACGATCCAAGAACTGCACACTGCACAAACCAAAAACCAACAGATCTTAGACTGCTTAGACGCTGTGAATGGTCGAATGCTAATTAATTGCTAATATATCAAAGAACTGGACACTGCACAAACCAACAGATCTTAGACTGCTTAGGCGCTTCGAATGGTCGAATGCTAATATTATATCAAAGAGCTGCACCCTGCACAAAACAGAACGACTGCACAAACTATGAGTAAATTAGAACAAAACTTGACACATCATTTAAAATCTAATAAAATAAAAAGAATGAATAACATTTTTAGTTTTATTGCGAACTCCAAATAATTTTGGCATTAAAAGATTTTCACGTTTAAACCAACAAAGAACTAAATTTTTAAAAATTCTGTAATCGCTACAGTACTTATAATCGATTTTAGTTCAAAATTATGACAATTTCTAAAATCAAAATTAACTGCATCGTTGATAAAACTTACATTCAGATGAAAACTGCGATAATACGATCCAAGAACTGCACACTGCACAAACCAAAAACCAACAGATCTTAGACTGCTTAGACGCTGTGAATGGTCGAATGCTAATTAATTGCTAATATATCAAAGAACTGGACACTGCACAAACCAACAGATCTTAGACTGCTTAGGCGCTTCGAATGGTCGAATGCTAATATTATATCAAAGAACTGCACCCTGCACAAAACAGAACGACTGCACAAACTATGAGTAAATTAGAACAAAACTTGACACATCATTTAAAATCTAATAAAATAAAAAGAATGAATAATATTTTTAGTTTTAGTGCGAACTCCAAATAATTTTGGCATTAAAAGATTTTCACGTTTAAACCAACAAAGAACTAAATTTTTAAAAATTCTGTAATCGCTACACTACTTATAATCGATTTTAGTTCAAAATTATGACAATTTCTAAAATCAAAATTAACTGCATCATTGATAAAACTTACATTCAGATGAAAACTGCGATAATACGATCCAAGAACTGCACATTGCACAAACCGAAAACCAACAGATCTTAGACTGCTTAGACGCTTCGAATGGTCGAATGCTAATTGATGATAAGCTAAGCTAATACTTACTTATCCGCAGACTACACTGAAATGGGCCTAATTGAATTGTCCTAATTTAACATTTAGCGGTAGGATACCTAAATGAGTATAAGTAGAAGATATTTGCATTTTAGGATTAAACTGGCTATTTACAGCTTTATTGAAATATAATAGGCGAGGCAATAAAGCCTTAACATCGGTCTTACCTCCGAAAAAAAAAATGACAAGACGAATCTTAATAATTATTTTTGCACTCGATCCGTGAATGCGCCAGGAAACTGTGTTACCACTAGCCGTGAGATAATGTTGAGAAACTGCATACAAAAGTTGCATTCTTAAAGTGCACCTAAAACAGACAATAAGAAAAATTTAGAACTCGTCAATTATTGGCGGAAATGAGTTCAATATTGTTACTCGGAAGGATTTTAGGGTAGCTGAAAACGAATATGACGTTGGAAGTGATCTTTGGAATACCTGGGGCCCGTTTCACAAAACTACAAGTGTTTTAGTAACAATTGTTAATATTCAGCACTTGTAATCACAAGTTGTTAATAACTAGCGTTTCACAAAAAAAAATATTTAACTTGTTCGTTACATGTGTAAATTTGTCAGCAACAAGTGTACTTCACGCATGTTAGATACAAGTTTGTAAATAAACATAACCTTAAAATAGTTTTGTTGACAATTTACTAGTTAAACGTCAGTCGTGATTTATAATTCTGTGACAATGTCGAAAAGCGTCTTAAATGGTACTAAAATTATAATTTAAAGAGATTAGAGATAAGAAAGCAATTCTTTTCGGCAGCTTTTCCGACAAATTAACAAAAAAAGACAAAATAGAATGTTGGAAAACTGTGCACCAAAAATCCACCAGTTTAGGGCTTGTGCCTCCAAATAAGGATTGGACTTACAGCCGTGATGTATTTTGGCAAAATTTAAAGAAAACAACAATGGTAAGTGTTAGCGTTTAATTTGCCAAAGTGTAAGCGTATCTGACACTTTTTTTCGTATTGCAGAAGAAAGTTGATAACAGGAGGAAAACTGGTTCAGGTGGAGGCACAGATTCTAAATTTACAGAAATGGACAATGTAGTTCTCGACATTCTTGGGCCGGATAATCCAATTCTGTGTAGTCTCGGCATTTCCGAAACTTGGGAGCAAGATCCTGAGAAGGAGCAAGATCCTGAGAACGTTGAACAAGAAATAGAAAATTCAAACCATTTGCAAGATCACGGTGCAACAAACAAAATTAAAAACACTAATGTGTTTATTTCTACTGGGAGCAGCAGTGTACCTACTGCATCTTGTGCAAAAAGGAAAAAGTCGAAAATATCTAATGAAAATGACCCAATTGACGAAGCACTAATCGATTTAAAGAAGAAAAAATTACAACACCAAATTGAAATCCTTGCAAAAGAAAGTTATCTAAAAACATTAGAGATTTTAAAACTAGAACGGGAACTACATGTGACCCCTTCAAAATTCACTGCATCGTTCGATTCTGCTGTAATCTACCTCATAAATGTAGAAGAGTCACCTACCAGTGAAAGCGTCTAATATTCGACCATTGTTGGAGAAGTTATGTTATTGTTATATTTGATTTTTTAATTAATTATAAGAAAAATGTTTTGTTTATAGGAATTACTTCTTTGATTTTTAATTCATTATTATGCTAAGTATTTGTTAAATGTTTTGGAAATTATTTTTTCGTTTAAATAAAAAGTAAATATTGTGTATTATTCTATATTTATTTATTTTATATTCTTTATTGTTTTAAAATTACACTGGAACTAGTTTCTATTTCTAAAATAATTTATCAACTCCTGTTGTCTTTGTCTTGCATTCAAAGGAGCTGGTTGTCCGGCTATTTCGTTATCGTCTTCCATTTCTTCATTATCCATTTGTCGGTTTATATTCATTCTCTCCCGAGTAATGTTATACAGCGCTGTGCAGCATTTGAAAACATTGGCTGCATATACTGGACTCAAACGAAAGTAGTTAAGACAAGGAAATTTCTCCTTTAATACGCCTAAAGCATTTTCGACTAAACGCCGTGTTTTCTTATGTGCTCTGTTGTAGGTAGCCACAGCCTCATCCACATTCACCTCAATTGGGGTCATAAGCCAATCTAATAGAGGGTATCCACCTAGAATTATTCTATTTGGAATTGGATGCCAACCAGCTTCCATTCTCTGAAAAAGGGTGCTATTTCTCAGTACTCTCGCGTCATGAACACTTCCCGGCCAATTTGCACTAACATAATAGATTTTCAAGTCTGGTCCACAAACAATCATACAATTAATAGAGTGATTTCCATTACGATCAACAAAAGCAGGTTCGTTTTCAGTTGGAGCATCTATTTTAATAAGCGTCCCATCAATACAACCTATAACTTGGGGAAATCCTGCTACTGCAAAGAATTCTGCAGTCGTATTTAAAATATTTGCCGGCCAAGCAACAACTTGATGAAATTTTATTTGGTTAATTGCGTGTACCACTTTTTTTACACATCTACTGACACTTGCTTTGCTGACCCCATGAGTATCTGCTATGACGTGATATTGTCCTCCACTGCCTAGCCAGTGTAATGCTATACACAATTGCATTTTTGTTGCCAGTGCATAAGAGCGATTCGTTGGATGCGCTAAGACAGGTGCAATGTCTATACGAAGTTGTTCCATTTGTATAGAAGTCATCCGAAAACGTTCATTAAACTCGTAAATTGATGAAAAATCACTATTAATTCTTGGTCTGAATATTCTCCTCCTTCTTCTTTGAACAAATACCTCATTTTCATTTTCTGACGAAGAGCTGCTACTAGACAACATTTTTCCTACACTTATTACACTTGTCAAACCAACTACCTACCTTCAAAGTTAGGTAGAAAATGTTTAGTTCACTACAACTGTCAACTACAAACTTGTAAATTATTCTTGTGTTGAACAAGTAAATTGTTGGTAGCTTACAAGTAATTTACTTGTAAAATTGTAAAATTCACTAGTGGTTACAAGTGAATACTTGTGCATTCGTGAAACACTAATAACGAGATATTTTGCCAAACTTATAAGAATTTCATTGTAACTGACAAACGTGTAGTTTTGTGAAACGGGCCCCTGGTGCCCAGGGTACCTACTGTTTACCTCGTCTTTTGGAGTTTTTGACAAATTTATTAAAAAATTTGTCAAAAATCATTATTTGGGGGTTTTTGGAATCGTTGAAAACGAATATTACGTCGGAAGTAAGCTACGGATTACCTGGTGCCCAGGGTACATACTGTTTACCTCGTCTTCTGGAGGTTTCGGCAAATGCATTAAATAAAGAATTAGTCAAAAATCATTATTTGGGGTTTTTTGCACCCTGAAAAAAATGTAGCATTGAAAATTATCTAAAGAGTACCTGTTGCCTAGGATAGCTACTTTTTACGTAAACTTCTGGAATCTTCGTTATGCAATCAGTCAAACCTCTAAACTTGGAAGTTATTGGATTCATCGAAAGTGAATTTTCTGAATGTTAATGGTCTTCAAGGTATGTAATATAGATTGAAGTTGGTTTTAACGCGAATTCTTTGATTTGGTATTATAAATATATCTTTATTTAAAAAAATACAATTAAATGGATGGATGCATAGACGTTTGTATTTCATTATTTTCTTCTTCTTTTTCGCTTTCCATTAGATTTATTAGACTATATGTGTTAGTACAATTTACTCCTGCACAATTTTTACATGCAACGGAGCATTTAAGGCCATTTTTTGCACCCATATAAATTTCCGCAGTCCGTCTTGCAACTATAGAATATCAAATTCATTATACTAGGTACTAGGTGGATCAGTCAGTTTTATGGTAATTAATTATTTATCCAATAATTCCCATCCCTACTGTGTTGGATCCAAACTGTCTTCACCTTCTTCATACAATTTAACTTTGGACTTGGAAGTAAATCCTTTTTAAATGTTGTGTGAAGGCATCTACAGTAGGAAGTATATTGTATTAGCCACATACTGTGTCTTGGTGTTAAAATGGCCAATGTCATTTTTTTGCGTTTTGTTTTCTCAATATACAATTTTAAATTAAGCTTTACAAAAAAGTAAAATATTGACATTGGCCCTTTTAGCATTAAGCCACGGATATATTTTAAGCGGGAGATCGTATTTTTTAGTTTTTCTATTCTCTCCTTTTCATACGCAGTGGTACCATCGATTTTATAAAGATTCATCAATGCTACCAACAGAATTTGAAGCGCGAAATTAAAAAAATAATGTGTGTGTACTTTGTACGCACGTAAAAAGTTATACTTCTATTATTAAACTAATTTTAATACTACTTTCTACTAAAGAAATTATTTCTGAACAATTGTTGAGAAAATTTTAACTAAATACGTATTTTCTGAAAGAAAAATATATAATAAATATACCTACAATCATAAAATATATAAATCGAAAAATATATAAATAAAAAAAATAAAATAAAATAAAAGTTTCCATTCGGAACTGAACCTGCGTCTATCACGTTTAGATGATTTTGAACTCACCCCACGCAGAATTTAACTACCGAGACATTGTGAATGATGTGGGAAGTTATACCTAGCAACTAAACGTTTTATTATTTTTTTGACCGATTGTTGCTTATTCTGTTAGTTTAATCAAATAAGTTTGATTCTTGTGGAATTAAAATACGACAAAATATAGACTAAAAAAGCAATATATTAGATGGAGATTTTTGTTGGTAATCAAATTATGTAAATCAAAGCATTACCTACTAAGCTAGGTACTAGGTACATTTTCCAAATAGGTATATACCTAATTTGTAATTTTTTATTACAATACTGAAACATTTAAAATAAGGTACGTACCTGTTGCTTTTAAAAACTATTTTAAAAGTCGCTACAATAATTGTAAACTTGCTTTTTGTCTCTATCCTCACAACAATAAAAACTAATATACACAACATTTTGTTTATCCAGAATCTCCATTTGAACAATTATTGACAGATGATTTTAACACCCAATCAGATCCCATATAATGTTTCATACCATACTGTCAGTGTGCGCATGCACCCAGTAAAAATAAAAATTTACCCTCGTGCCTAAAGCAGTATAACTTTAAAAAGTGTTCTTTTTTAAAGATATGAAATAAAATTATGTGACGTAGAGGTTACTCAGAAGATCGTATTCGATGTTAAATACGTTGTCAACGAGCACAAAAACCCACAAGTATCAAGTTTTGACTAATTATTTATCAAAATTATCGAAAACTCCAAGGGACAAGGTAAAAAGTAGGTATCCTGGGCACCAGGTACTCCAGAATCACTTCCGATGACATATTCGTCTTCAGCGACCCCAAAAACTACCCCGAGTAATGATTTTTAACTAATTTTTTATTGAATTTGCCAAAACTCCAGAAGACCAGGTAAACAGTAGGTACCCTGGGTACCAGGTACTCCGGAGATCACTTATAACGTCATATTCGTTTTCAGCGATCCCAAAAACCCCTCGAGTAACAAAGTTATAACCCCAAAAACCCCCTTGGTTACGCCACTGATAAGTCATACATTGTCACTACTTTATAATACATACCTAAAAAAACTTCTTGAACTCGTTGGTCCAATCTGTTTGACAGCAGGAATGCAACAGGAAATCCTGCATTTCTGTCATCTTTCACCAGCATTACGGATAAGTCCAACCCTCTCTTATCTGTTCCATGAGTTCCATCCATACAAATTATGTTCGGGAATTTTCGTAATTTATCTTCCATTACGGCATTCATGAATCCTACAGCAAAATCTTCTTTTCTCAGCACATCATGTTATTCTCCTAATAAAAATAAACCACCAAATTGTTAGATTATATATTTAAAATTTATAGCTTAAAGATGATTCAAGATAAATGGTAAGACTGAAATTTTATTGTACATTTAAATAAATAATCATTACTTCTGTTTTTTAAACTTGCGTACAGCTGAAAGTTACCTACTAATACTGTTGCAACAGAGCTGTTGTAAGTACCGACAAAAAGTACTGAAGTCTTAAGTATCAGTACTTATTGATAGTGGAAATAAGTATAAGTACCAGTACCAAGAATAAATAAATACTTAAGTATTTCGGTTAAGTAGTACTTGAAAACAGTAAAAATATTACCATTTTATATTACCATTGATAAATAAATCAAAAAAATTTTATAACCCAGTTTTTTTATTTTATATTTACAATTGTGTTACCCCACAAAGAAATAAACTGAAATAATTTTGTATAGTCTTTTTACTACAAAAGCAAGATACGTAGGTCAAAATTTCTGACGCCAGAGCACTGCCAAATCATTAGAATGTGACTTTTCATCATGGCCACGTTAATGTCATTACTTGTCAGATATTTTCTTTGTTTTTGATTACTGTACAAATAATATCTCTAATTCTTTATTCTAATTAATGATGTCAATCTGTTTACATTTCTTGCTGAAATATATTAATAATACGCCGAAATATTTGTAATGTTAATTAACATGAATAAACATCATCTTTAAAATTGACATTTCTCTAGCACAGCTATACGACACCCACACGGAACCGACCGATCTTGCAAAAGTGTCAACATGGTATCATAATAATAAAAACGTAATCGCAATTACATTGAGAATTTTGGAATTATATTAATTAAATAACCAAAAACATTTTTTATTATTAATATAAATTTTATGAAACAATCCTTTAAGTTAAATACTCCAGAAAATAATAATTATTTTTAAATATATTAGACAATCGTACGTTACTGATGTGACAGTTACGTGTTGCTAAATTTTTACTTCATTTCGTACATACTTTGATTCAAAATATAGCTTTAAAACACTGTACTGTTTTTATAAATACCTAATTATTAAATATAGCTTAATTTAAAAACTATTATAATATTATAATATTATAATTATTGTTGTGTACCTACACTATTGTGTTTGTGTCTGTATTGAAAAACATATGCCAAATCAAAATACATACTTCTTTAATAGATTATTTTGAACAAGAACGAAATATGTAATGGGATTCCCTTTTACCAGTAACTGCAGAGAAGTAAGTTAACGAATTTAGATTTCTTAGATTAGGTTTATTAGAAATAAGATTATTATTAGATTTCGGTAAAGATCAGAAAGTTTTCTTATGAATTTTAGGGTTTGCAGTACTTAGTTTTAAAAATATTAAATTATCAATTTTAATGATTATACCTACACTATGACAATATTGTTGTTAATTAATATATTTCGGCAAGTTATGATAACCAATTGACATCATTAATTCGAATAAATAATTATAGATATTATTTTTATAGTAAACAAAAAAAAGAAAAATATCTCTGACAAGTAATGACATAAACGTGGTCATGATGAAAAGTCACATTCTAATGTTTTGACAGTGCTCTTACGTCAGAAATTTTGATCTACGTAATCTTGCTTTTATAGTAAATAGACTATATCAAAATATTGTGAATGGTATTTATACCTAACGCAAAAATTGAAATATTTTATTATACAAAATTATTGTTATTAAATTTCCTTATACAGTAGAACCTCGGTATAACGAATCTGAATGGTAAGAAAAAAAAATTTGTTATATCGGGAATTTTTCAATAACGGAGTTCGTTATATCGAGGTTAAATGCGGCCAATATTCGTTAAATAGGGGTTCTTAAAGCTGAATTCAAACCTCCATATAATGAATTTCTAATCGCTTAACCTTGGTTTAACAAATGAATAACAGAATAACTGTAGACCTGAGTCTTAACTTATAAAGTATTATATAGTATCAAAAAAGGGAAAAACGTAATGTTTTTGAGAATAACGTAATTTATTTGACACCACACATGGAAAATTATTAACATTTTTAAACGTTTATTAACATTTTTAGACTGTCAAACGATCTTTGCTGCCCCTGTTGCAAGGGTCTCCTTTCAACGCTAAAGTTTTGTCCGGTAGGCACTTAAAAAAAACCCTGTCTCATTAGCATTGTAGATGTGATTTGCATTGTATCCACGGGTCAAGTCTGACAATTTAGCTTTCCAATCTTCGCAAGTTACATCATCCATGGCAGCACTTTCGCCACAAACTTTTTTGAGTCTAATTTCGTGCCTCTTTTTGAACATATCCAATCAGCCATTACTTGCTCGAAAGTCTGCGTGCCCTAATTGTTGTGCAAACTGTTGAGCCTCTTCTTGGAGTATGTAACCTCCAATGGGTACATTTTTATCCCGGCACTGGATTGGTTGTTGGGTAGGAGGGGCGGGAAGCAGGTCCGATTGTTTTCATGTCTGGACTTCTCTATGAGTCGCCACTATCTATACTCAACTATGCTAAACCGAGGTTTGAAACAGAGAAATGTGTAATATAGGGGTTGCGTGCGTTATATAGGGGTTTGCTACCCCTCAATATTCAATATACAGGGGTTTTAATTTATCTCCCCAAATCGTAAAAATTCGTTATATCGAGGGTTAAAATCGAAATAGTTCATTATATAGGGGTATTTTTTACATTGAGTGTTATGGACGTTTAAAGGGGATTTAAAAAAATTCGTTATATCGGGACTCCACTGTATTACAATGCATGCCATTTTTAAAGTAGCATCCAGTAACTGGGTTGAGTAGTTAAAAAAATAATAGGGATGGGTACTTCAAACACATTAATGTATTATAATTTTTATTAATTTAATTTTATTAAATATTCTTTCATTATTTCTTTTCTATCATCTGATTCTTGTTGTATCAGTTCCATTACCTTCTCCATTAATTCCATCCTTTTCTCATGCTCTAGTTTGTATGCTCACCATTGTAATTCTCTTTTTGGCCAGTATTCCCATAATCAGCATCTTTCTTTTATCTTGAGCTCAAAGGCTCTATATGAACCTCCTTGGCTTACCCCCATTTCACCACTGCATTTCTTAAATTCTTTTTGGGCCCTGTAACAAATGGAAAATTTTTACAATTAATGAATTAATTTTTGTTTGTTTTTTTTTTTAATTATTTACTGGATGTTATCGTAACCATAACACAAATGTTGTAGTTAAAAAATTAAATATTTCTTGAAAATATTATTAAAATAAAATGAATATTCGGAGCTAAAAGTCAATCATCTTCGATCCCTAACATACTCAGGCAAACAGTGCTTAAACTTTTCAGTAATACTCCTACTTATTAAAAATATAGTTAAAAATATTTAAGTATTACCTAAACGAAGCGGTTCTGCTTTTTTCTGCTTCAACATGTGCGACGTATACGTTGACCAATCATCTTGGCCAATAAGAGATTCTGTAAACGAAACATTTTAAACCAACTTGTTTATAATATGAAAAAATGTAAATTACCAGGGTCATACTGTTTATGATGTTCTTTTTTAATGGGCTCGTCTATAGGTTCATCGTTGAATAGTTCTTCGTCACTTCTTGTCACCAAAAAAGGAAAATTCTTGCATTTCTCTTGTATCTCTCTTGCAAAATCCGAATAGCTATGATGATTGCCGACTTAAAGAAGAAGAACTTAAAGAAGAAGCACTTAAAGAAGAAGAAGTTAATAGTTATTTATGTCTGGTTGGACCCACAGATCTTAAGCTTAAGACGATAATAAGATAATAATATAATATAATCAGAATAATGTAATATAATAATAGATGTAATTGATAATAGGATAAGAATCGAAAATTATGGTGCAACTTAAGTAAGAATTAAGGCGGCCTTATTTATAAGCTGAGCTGGGCTAGCTGGAGTTTAAAATATGTTGGTGCAACCAGGTATTAGTAACCTATTAAAGTGTATAAAGTATTGTTTTGTTTTATTCTAGTGATGCGTTTTACATGTCTGCTCAAATGGGAACAGGGATAGAACCAACTATAAAAATACTTTGGGTCGAAATGGGGCTAAAGAAGAAGGAACAGGCATATAAAGCTTCATGCATACGGCAGCTCATTTGTTGTGCGGTGGCAGGTCGTGGAATCGTTAGGGGGGTAAGAGGGTTTAAAGAAGACTAACTACCATAACCAAATAATCAAAGGATACTTACACAGACTTGAGGACTTTCCTACTATTTAAAGAAATTTGGACGCCGTTTGAAAAATCCTCAAATTCACATATCGAGTACTTACTGGACATATTCCTGGAGGAAATGAATAATAAAAATAACTATAAATTTTTAACAAGACTACCATGGACAATAAAGATTTTACAATCTTTTCTATTTTCTATTTTTACATACATAATAACTTTTTAGAGCAGTGTATCAAAACAAAGTTTGACTTATGCTGTAAAGTCAAACGTCACTGCCATTTTATCTAATTTACATAAAACTTTCCGAGAGTCCATGTTGAAAACAAACTATTAAAATATTTAAGACCTTTACCAAATTAATATCCACTTGTGAATTTAATTAAAACAAATATTATTTCATACCTTTTTTTAAACAAAATCCATCGTCACGTCACAATTGGCACTTAACCAAACAGGAAACAGGACCAAAGTTGATACCAAATCATAAATCTCATCCAGGAATCAAAAATTGAATACAGGAACATGACCATAACATCATAAAAACTGGAAAAGCTTCTCAATACCATAGAATCGCACACTACTTTACCGGCATACCAAATTGTGTCACAATTTAAGCCGGCAAGTGCGATTTTCTGCGAGTTTGTGAGTTCTACGGGAAAAATATGTTCAACCTTCAAACATACTTTTAGAACTAACTTTCTTTTCGGCGGGGTACCTAACCTTCCTAAAATTCTCCTTGCGCTTCAAGCCGATCACTGTTCTCGGCTGAAGGTTTTGACCAATCGTCCAAGACAACTCAACGATCTTTCAAAATTCAAGCCAATAATAACAAAAATGTTTCCCGCTCAAAAGAAAGGGGAAAAATACCAAAACTTTTCAAGGATTCATTCTAGAATAATGAATGTTTACACAAATAAACAGGAAATTTCCTAACGTTTTTCAATGTTGCGAAATATTGAAATATTTCCAACAGGAGCGGCTTAGGAAATTTTAATGATATATAAACTCGCACAATAAATTAGAAAAATAGATATTTTTCTTGGGATAGGATATAAAATTAATGAATTCTATTAACAAAACATTGTAGCAGAAATTTGTAATGCTACACTAGAATGACCACCAAGGCTTCCACCAGCCGTGGCCGACAAATGGTTACTCTTGCCTTAAATAATCAATTAAGAGAACGACTACATGCAAATAAAAAGTCTAACAATAAAACACTGAAAACGTTTGTTTTCTATACTTCCACAAAATTTATTACAACTATGTGACTACAGCTGTTTCGGCAGAGTGCCTTTCTCAAGTGATTTAGTTTACAATGTTTTGCCTATTTAAAGTCTTTAACTGAAGAGGTTGAGGAGTGGGGAGCTGTTTGTCTCGAGTTGGTCATTCAGAATTATATCTGTATTTTTCAATTTATTAATTTCCATAGATTCTAATAAAGATAGCTTAAGGCCTTTATTTTGAATATGCAGAATTTGAAACTGTTCATTAAAAGAATGAATATGATCTAGATTCTAGAAGGTGAAGTGCGTATGTAGAAGTGTCTGTTTTTCTATTGTTGAAAGCCCTTTGGTGTTCTGCTACCCGTTTGTCAAAAGTTCTGCCAGTTTGACCGATGTAAGTTTTCGTACATTCACCACAAGTTAGTTTGTAAACACCACTCTGTAGTTGTTTTCTCTTTCGGCTCTTATTGTTCTTAATATATTTGCTTAAGTTGTTGTTAGTTCTGAAAGCTGGTGTTATTCCATTCTTTTTTATGTATTTGGCTATTTTTGTTGTTATCTTACCAGTATATGTGATAGAGCAGAAGGTACTGGGTAAGGATGGGAAAAACCTACCGGTTTAAACCTAAAACCGGTTTTTTTACTTCGCAATAACCGGTTTTACCGGTTGTTTTTTGTCCCGGTTATAACCGGTTTTTTCTTTTTAAAGTAAAAACCGATTATTAGGTTTTTACGGTGATTAGGATTAGGTTAGGTATTATTTTGGATCACAATCTTAATTATTATTCTCAAGTAATTATTCCAAACAAAACCATAATTAAAATTTTATTTTATTTTATAAAATACAGAAGCAAACTGAAAGTGCAATATCACATCAGCCAGAAATAATTATTATTAAGTTTCATTATATTATTTCCTTAAAAAGGTATTTGTAATCATTATATTTACATAGGAAGTGACCTGGTTGAATTAGACGCAAACATCATCTATTTTTCACACTTAACTCTTGACATTGAAAGTGGGTCAATGACTTTTTCTGATTACCAAAAATATTGCTCTGACTATGAATATCGAATTACTGATTACGAATACGAATCTCCAAGAATTTCGCTACGTTTTCAAAACGATACACTCATACAGGAAGTATTAAATGAGTTAAAATGTACCTATTCTACAAATATACAAACTTGTTAAAAGTAAATAATACATGTTCTTTCGATAATACTAATTTTGATCATATTGATATCGAGTCGAATGGAGTATCGCAAACTAAAGTGTATTGTAAATGTAACTTTGTAACCTATTGGATTAAAAAAACCGAAAACCGGTTTTTCCAAAAACTGGTTTTTTTGGCCGGTTATAACTGCCAGGTTAAACCGTAAGCAAAAAAAACCGGTATAACCGAAAACCGGTGTTTTGTCAAAAACCGCCATCCCTAGTACTGGGTTCTTTCTGTGGTGGTGGATAGCCTAATTTCAGGGCTTTCTTATGGAGTTTTTGGTTTAAAATTTTGTTAATTGTTTGTTCGTTATAGCCATTGTTTACTGCTATTTGTTTAATGATGTTCAGTTCTATCGCGAAGTTACTTTTTGACATGGGAATTTCTGTCAGTCTATGTATCATGCTATGGTAGGCTGCTAGTTTGTGTTGTGTAGGATGGGATGATGAATTGTGTATAGTTGCGTCAGTATGGGTAGGTTTATGATATACGGAGAGCTCATGTTTGTTGTGTAGTCTGGTAATTGTTACGTCTAGAAGGTTTATGGACTTATTCTGTTCTGTTTCTATTGTGAACTCAATGTTACTATGAAGCGAATTAATGTATGATAGAAATTGGTCAAGTTGCCTGTTAGTTCCTGTAAAGCATACTAGTATATCATCCACGTATCTCCACCAATATAAGAACTGTTTAAATGTCCGAAAACTTACATCTGTCAAACTGACAGAACTTTTGACAAACGGATAGCAGAACACAAAAGGACTTTCAACAATAGAAAAACAGACACTTCTACATACGCACTTCACCTTCTAGATCATAATCATTCTTTCAATGAAGAGTTTCAAATTTTGTATATCCAAAATAAAGGCCTTAAGCTATCTTTTTTAGAATCTATGGAAATTATTAAATTGAAAAATACAGATATAATTCTGAATGACCAACTCGAGACAAACAGCTCCCCACTCCTCAACCTCTTCAGTTAAAGACTTTAAATAGGCAAACCATTGTAAACTAAGTCACTTGAGAAAGGCACTCTGCCGAAACAGCTGTAGTCACATAGTTGTAATAAATAAAAAGCTTACCAATACTAAAACTGTTAACAATGATCCCGACTACGATCCAAAGCAAGACAAATTTTGTAGTGAGTCCTCATCTGGAGAAGGCTGTATTAGTGATGAAAACGGCGACTGTCTGTCCCACACTCCGGCTATGTCTAATAATGCAAGATTAGTCAAAGAAGATGCGTCTGTTTATCATTTATTAAAGTCTATGGTCGACTACATGGTCAATTCATCCATAGAAATTGCTGAAAATAATCACGCTAAGGTATACACCCAAAAGGGAACAATTAGAAAGAGAACAAAAAATGACAAAGCACCTGCCGAAAGGAAAAAACAGAAATTATCATCTGTCACTAGTTACCACAAAATAAAAAATCCTGTAAAAATGAATGCATGCTGAAGTGTTCAGAAGTGATAAGTGAAGCGAGACGAGAAGATATTAACAAGTAGTATTGGGAACTTAGCCAGCAAGCTCAACGTTTGTTTTTGCAAGGTAATGTTAAACAAATAAACAAAAGAAAAAATACTGTTGGAACTGATTCGCCTCGCAAATATCAGTACAAATATTCAGGGCCGCGCCAAGGCTTTCAAGCGCCCCGGACCAAGAAATTTTAGGCGCCGCTTTCCTCCACCCTTTGTAAGTAGAAACAAACTACAGTAGACTCTCTCTATAACGAGCAAGGGTATTACGCGGTTTCGGTTATAACGAGGTACACTAGATGTCCCATGAAATTCCTATTGAACTATAACACCGCTGTAAAGAGGCATACTTGGTTATAACGAGGAAAAATGAAATCGGAAAATATGTTTCTTTACCTGTTTTTAGCGAGGCAATAGCTATAAATAAATATCCCAACTGCATGTATACAGACATGCCCAACATCTGTATGCCTTTCGAGGCCAGTGCTGTAATAAAATCCACCGCCTGTAATAAACTTCCTGTTTATCTATCGACCGATATTGAATATTGTAGGAAATTTACAATTCATGATGACGAAGTTTCATTAAGGTCGACGATCGACACCTAATAAACTACGTAAGAGGCATCAAACATTTCAGTGGTGATGAACCTCATTTCGTGAAGAACCTGATATAACGAGATCCGCTTATAACGAGGTAATTAGTCCGCCTTTTCAGTTCTCGTTATAGAGGGAGTTTACTGTATTTCTGACGTGTTAGGAATAGAGGATAATTTAAAAAAAACACTAGATTTTGAAAGGAATCTTTTATCTAAAAACAGGTAGGATTGTAGGAACATTAATAAAAAATGTCAAACAATAAAAAATGAATTAAATAGGGTAAACAACATAGTCATTGGACACTTAAGCGAACGGATATTACAAATTTGTTACTATTTACGCAATTCTTTTATATTAGACGATCTAACCACATTAATCGATAGCTGAAACATTACTTTATTAGCCTGTATGTTTATTTTGAAATAATTAAGACAAAGTTTAAAAAAATATTTTATTGAAAGTCACGAAAAAATACAGTTATTGGACACTTTTCATAATTATTGGACAGACCGTAGATAGTTATTGGACAATTCATAAAATCAATTATCTTTGTAGTAATGTTGATATTGGGAAAAGAGTAGGTCAGTTTCTTCTGGATCATCGTCATCATAGTCCATATCTTCATATTCTGAAGCACTGTCTTCCTGGTAACAACTGTGGCACACAAATAAATCATTATCTGCATCGTCCGGAATAAGAATCTGGTGTTTCTTGGGAACGCATGACTTGTGATATATTTTAGAACAGTCATCACAAACTAAGCGGTTTTGAGAACTAACACATCTTTGGCAAATTGTACAAGAGTTTGTGGAATTTATGCTGTTTCCATTGGGGCTGAATAGTACTCGTGTGGCACTCTGCACGTTTGGAGGAGTGCATTTTCTAGACGTTAAAGCATCTTTAAAGTTTGCTTTGGACGCTTGCTTTTGTTTTTCTTTTACATTAATTGTTTTTGTTCCTTTACCAAGTGCTTTTTTTTTTCTTCGCGTTTCTTTTTTCTTTCAGCCTTCTCTTCTTCTAGCTTTCTTTTCTTTTCACTCTTCTCTTTAAGCATTTTTTTTGTATTTTTCTGAAGTGATTGCAAAAGGAAGACGTTCAGTATCACGTTTCCCCTTACGTTCAGGAGTTTTGGGACATACTAAATAATTACCAAAACCGGAATGATTGATAATTTTAAAGGCTGGACTAATATCTGACTTCAATTTGTGTGAATCTTCGGTGCTTTTTGGTTTAATCAGATTTTTACTGTAATGCTCTTTTTCTACAGATCCTCCATTGGTTAGCGTTTTTTGTTTACTATTTTCACATGGCTTAGGTTGCGACAACTTACATTCTGGCGATTGTGGTGTGACATTTGCACTAGCGAAGTTATCCTGGCTATTCCTTAGTTCAACTAATGATTCACAAGGTTGGTTTGTCTGCTTATGACTGCTATTTGTTTGAACTTGAGTGACCATTTCTATTCTATTATCAGTTATACATTTTTCACTAATGGCAGTTTGTTCTCTGTATTGGTTTTCTTCTTGAGCAGGAATTACTTTTTCTGGTAAAGATTCCTCTAACGTTTTTGAACATGCTTTCGTAACAGGCAGATTTGGATTTTCAAAACATTTCCAAACATTGTAAAGAAGATTAAACTCTTCACTATTATGTGTCATTACCTCATTAAGTTTTATGTTATGAAACTGTTTTATTTTTTCCTCCCCAACAACATTTGTAAAAGCTTCATATGTTATGCTGGAGATTTTAGAGATGTCTGTGGTAACTGATGGTGCTGAATGATGTGTTTTGCCCAGACATTTCGAAAAATCTATATTCTCAACATTAAACGGACAAAGTCCGCAAACCTTAAAACCATTTATTAATGCTTCTGGATTTATCGACGTATTCACAACTTTCTCCAAGATACATGCAAAGTTTACTTTAGTCACCATTTCGTTTACATGCTGAGCACACCACTCTCTAACTGATTTTTTCCATGCAACTTTAATTGGACGAAAAACTGACACATCTGCAGGCTGGAGGATTCTGGTGGCATTGGGATATAAAGCTATTAGTTCAATTTGAAGCTCGGAACAAAGCTTGCTAAGCTCATAGGTCATGTGCGTTTTATGTCCATCTAGAAAATATATGAGATAGCAACAGTAACAGCAACTTTTTCCGGAATCCTCTTGTATCCGTATACTATCAGTGGTGGACAAGATGTTCCATTAGCCGAAAACGTAAACATGACGGTTATATTTTCCTTTGTAGTACCTTGTTCTATTGCATAGACATTTTTTCCCCTTTACATGCTAGTACCTTCCCCGTATTAGGACATATTTGGAATGCGGTTTCGTCTCCGTTAAAAACCCTGGCGGGATCATTAATTACACCTTCCAGATTTTTATCTTTTATGAACTGAAAAATTTCTTCAAACCATTTCCTTATATCCTTTTCTGCTACGCAAGAACTAGCAGAAGTCACTGCTTCACTCGTCCTTTGGACTATAAAAGGGTGACGTCTTAAAAAAGCCTTAACCCATCCATCCCCAGGTCTGTTGTTTTTAAATGGGTTCGGACGTGGATGGCTATTTAAAAAAGTTTGAACACTTGATTGAAGGTCTTCTTTTTTTCGTGGAAATCCTTTTCTCGCTAAGTCCACAACCCAATTCGCTAATAGTTTTTCTTCATCTCCAGTAAGAATTGGACGAGGGCCGAAGGTCTCCTTGTGTCCCGGATTTTTTAACTTAAAAGATACAGTTGATTTTGGAACACCATACTTTCTGGCGGTAGCTCTCAATGAACTCCCATGCTCCCGAATTTCAGTTACTGCCGCTTCTTAAGCTGCTTCGTCATACTGTTTCTTAGACATTTTAAAGCGTTTCTGAAACAATATGTACCTACATAGTGAAGCTATTCAATTGAACTTTGTATTGTAAAAGTTATTTCTGTTTCAAATTAAATTTTTTTCGATAAGTAAAATATAGGCACAAGTTTATTCAGTTAATTGTTTCTACTTTAATTTACCTAATAAAGCAAATATTTAATGAAATTTAACAAATTTAAGAACTTTATTATACTGTACCGGTGTTTCAAAGGTCTAACTTTGCATGATCAGGAGTTACATAAAAAAAATTATATTCACTCCGGGTGAGGCAAAGTTTGTACCTTTATGAAACCGGTCTAGTATAATAAAATTTTTCAATTCAAGAATAAAACTATTTTATTCTACAGGAAGTCTTATAAAAATATCAGGTGGCCATATCCATACAAAGAACAAACATTAACAATAACAAACGAGAAACTATTATTTATTATTATTACTGTACTTGTGCAGATCCTTTTGATTTTATTGTTAACAGTTAATGTTACCTACTTAATCAGTATATTTGTGTAACCTAGGAATATGGCATATTTTTCTTTATTTCATTGCAAGATTTTTATGTTTTTTTGTTTATTAAATACATATTATTAATAAATATAATTACTGGACAGCAAGAATATAGTTATTGGACATGTGGGCAATAACTGGACAGGTAACATGAACCGTAAAAAAATAAATATTCCATGTACCTATTTGACCACATTATCTACAGCGTAACAGGTTCTATTATCGTTTTGGATCAATATTCAATATACAGTCATTGGACACCTTGTCCAATAACTGTAAACTACACAAATTTTAAAGACATTTATTGGACACATATTTAACCTCAAATTATTACAAGCAGGCATGTAAATAGAACATAGACAATTAAGCTTAATATGAGAACAATAACCCAAAACACAAAAATTTCCAGTTTAATAAACACTTACCTTATTATAGAACAAAATTTGAGGTCAATATTCTTAAGAAAATATTAACAATTTACTAACAGCATGCACAAATAAAATACAATTCACCATATTAGCTACAGTGGTGCCATCTTGCAAAAATCGTTGCTACTTAACGTAAAGTAGCAAGAAATAACAATTAACTGTAAAATAGCGGCTCAGCATGCAGGTACAGGATCCTTATTTTTTATGAATGACTTTCGAATGTCCCATCACTGTCACTGTCCAATGACTGTATAGTTTACCCTATATACCTATGTTTATTCGCTAAAAGATGTTGATATCACAACCACTTGGTGAGAGTTAATTTTTTTTTTGTGATTTCGTAAAATTTGCATTTTTTTAACACTTCGGGCATTTATTTACATATTTTATCTTTACCTGAGCCTTGCCTTGTTTTAAATCTATAAATTTATTCTTAGTAATTTCTCGAAATATGTACAATCCTATATCTGTAGGTCATTAAGGCATTAGTACTCTTATCTTCGAAGATATTTTTAATGTTATACTGATATTTAATAAATAATAAAAGTTCCTCAGGTATTAAAAACTGTAAAAGCAGTAAAGTTTGTTGAGGTAGTAAGTTGCGTTTGTTAAATATATCAAAAGTGAAGTGTAACCCAATGTATATCAAACGGTATCCAGAACTGAGATTAGGACATTTTTTTCACTGTGTGCACGAAAATGGTAAGTTTTTTACTCTTTACATATGTATGTGCAGGTAAGATGAATAATAAAAAGAGAAGTGACATAAATAAGGTTGAAATATCTGTAACTTATTGTAAATTACAGACATTTAGACTGAAAAAGTGAAAAATTTTAACGAAAATGTAATTAAGAACGTGAGTTCAATCCCTCATTTTTTCATTAGGAATCGATTTTCTTCTAATTTTTCACTTTTCCCTACTATAAAAGAGACTGTTTCTGTTGATATCCCCAACGTGGGGCCATTTGTAACAGTTAGAAATGGGGTGGAAGAAGCGTTCGAGTAGGATGAATACTACTTTTTAAAAGAAAGGGGTCTGAAGACAAATTATAGGATATTTCTAAAAGCTACTTGCTACGGCAGCTCATGGTTGTGCGGTGGCGGGTCATAGGTTCGTTTAAGGAACTAGGGAGTATCAACTACTAAAGAGTACTTACACAGATATCCTAGGGTGTTTACATAGAAATGATCCTGGATATATTTTGTTTGAGGGCGCCTTACCAGGAGTTTCTTTTATACAATCCAATATTTTCTTAATATGTATACCCTAAAATACTTTTAAATGTGTGGTTAAAATTTTGCTAATAGGTAGTTATAAATAAACAGGACAAATAAAATTACATATTTATTGAAAACTTTTCCTGTCAAACAACAAAACAAATATTACATTTTATAGGTTACATTGGCGATATTTACCTGTGACTAAAATATATCTACTTTCTAGAAAGTAGATATGGTGCACCAAAAAATAAGCAAATTTATTGTTTATTGACTTGATATCTGACACACTTAAGACATAATATATAACATTTATATTATTAAAAGGGAAAAATGTTTATTTTTACCGAAACTTGAAAATATCAACTGTCAGTTACGTCACTTGTCAAATATCATTCCAAAAATATTTATATGTCTCAATTAATTTTTATATGGTTAAATCACAATTTTGATTTAACAATCATTTTTATAATGATGGAAGCAAATATCTTTCTGATCCAATCAAAAGTTAACTTGTTATATTTTTATATTTTAAATTAAAAAAAAATATTTATATTCATCAAAAAAATTACTTTAATCCTTGAATCCAATTTTATAATTAAAATAGTCACTCTTAAACTTTGAAAATATTCATCTGTCACAACATTACTTCACCATAGGAAAGTTTTGACAGATCACTCATACGTCACTCGACGGATGACTGGAAAATTCCACTGCTATGGTGATATGTAGGTATTATACCATAACAAACACTAAAATGCTAATTTACCTCTAGTTTTCTAATCCAGGAAACTTAGGTTTAATCCATTACCATGTAACCATAACCAATATTATTATAACCAGCTATAAAGGTTTCATAACAGCTCACCGGCTTCACAAAGGACTAAATACGCCATACCATAAGTTTACAAAAGCGTATAATCCAATAATTCACCAATCAACAGAACTGCTACACTATCAAATGATCAAACCATTAAATATTTTCACCAAAAGAACTTTAATAGATCCCAAATTTAACTTGGAAATTCTTTTGTGGAACAAAAAATTGCCGGTTAGAATCTAACTTTTTGACATGTTTATCGGTCAAAAACTATTTTGAGACTCCTCGTTCTTTGCGATTCTCTCTAAATATTCCTACTCATGTCGTACCAACTTCTTATTTTCGTTCGTCGTAGCCAATCACGACTAACGATTTTTACGCGACATTTGAACAGGCCAATGACTGCTTTCTGGTTCTGTCACTAGAATATTCTAATGACAAAAACGTAATTTTCCCTACAAGAAGAACGCATGGCAAATTACCTCGATTTCAAAACACGCATTTCTTCTTAGAATTTAACGGCGTATTTATATTGTGAAACAGTTCAGGGGCGGGTTATAAATTTTTATTTGACTTGAATTTCTATAAAGAACTGACAAAAAATTTGGATTTACTTAGAAAGGGATTGTAAAAACTATATAAATTAATATATTTATATTTCCGCTGGTTTTATAAATGTTATAACATGGGGGCTCGTCAGGGATTAGTTGTCACCAGTGGTGTATCGTCTCTCTGATTTAAACAGTTCTGATCTTGGTAAATGGCATGTTAAAGATTTAAAACCTTTTGTATCTGATGAAGATAATATGTCATCCCCTTAGTCCTGATTCCCTATTCTCTGTTCCCCTTAATTTTTTTTATTTTCCTTAGTCTTGATAAGCAATAGACATCTTCTTTGATTTTGGTATGTCGTTTTTAGTCCTTGTTTTATACCCTTTTTTAGTCTTCTTTTATTTTAGTCTAGTTGTTGAAGTGAGTATATTCCCTGTGAGACGTTGTTTAACGTAAAGTTACCGATCTCGACTTGAGACAAATGAGTACATTCTGTCTCATTGAGGTATTTAGAATGGAGATTCTAAATCCTCACTTTTGCTGAACCGTTGCCGATAAAAATTCCCTGAAACTCGCTAGGCGTTTAGTGGAGTTAAAGCAGATGCTTTAAAGCATATGCAGCTGCTGAGCCTAGAGCTCGAATGATTATTTTTTAGTTTTTGAAAACCACTCCCGGTTAAGCAACGAGGTGATGAGGCTGTGTCTGCTCTGGTATATGGTATATATTATATGATATATTATATAATATATTATATAATATATATATATATATATATATATATATATATATATATATATATATATATATATATATATATATATATATATATATCACTTGTGTTACTGTTGTGAATGTCAGCGAGGTCCACACAGGGCATAAGATTTATTTCTTCCCCAAGACACAAAAACTCTTGTCACCTACAGTTCATTTTAGAGTCATTGAACATGTTAGTCTACTCGACTTTAAAGAGTCTGGCGATCGATGGTACGCTAGCCCAATCCCTAACGTTTGTTGTTTGTTTAATTTAATCCCCACTTGCCATCATCTAAAAAAATAAAAATAATTTTTTTTTGATGTGATTGTTTTGCCTCATTCAAGGAATCATGGTTGATTTCTTGTTTAGTTTATCGAAAACTGAATATTCTATCCGAGTTTTCTCTTTTCGGAGGAGGCTGTTATAACATTTATAAAACCAGCGGAAATATAAATATATTAATTTATATAGTTTTTACAATCCCTTTCTAAGTAAATCCAAATTTTTTGTCAGTTCTTTATAGAAATTCAAGTCAAATAAAAATTTATAACCCGCCCCTGAACTGTTTGACAATATAAATACGCCGTTAAATTCTAAGAAGAAATGCGTGTTTTGAAATCGAGGTAATTTGCCATGCGTTCTTCTTGTAGGGAAAATTACGTTTTTGTCATTAGAATATTCTAGTGACAGAACCAGAAAGCAGTCATTGGCCTGTTCAAATGTCGCGTAAAAATCGTTAGTCGTGATTGGCTACGACGAACGAAAATACGAAGTTGGTACGACATGAGTAGGAATATTTAGAGAGAATCGCAAAGAACGAGGAGTCTCAAAATAGTTTTTGACCGATAAACATGTCAAAAAGTTAGATTCTAACCGGCACTTTTTTGTTCCACAAAAGAATTTCCAAGTTAAATTTGGGATCTATTAAAGTTCTTTTGGTGAAAATATTTAATGGTTTGATCATTTGATAGTGTAGCAGTTCTGTTGATTAGTGAATTATTGGATTATACGCTTTTATAAACTTATGGTATGGCGTATTTAGTCCTTTGTGAAACCGGTGAGCTGTTATGAAGCCTTTATAGCTGGTTATAATAATATTGGTTATGGTTACATGGTAATGGATTAAACCCAAGTTTCCTGGATTAGAAAACTAGAGGTAAATTAGCATTTTCCTGTTTGTTATAGTATAATACCTACATATCACCATAGCAGTTGAATTTTCCAGTCATCCGTCGAGTGACGTATGGTGACGTATGAGTGATCTGTCAAAACTTTCCTATGGTGAAGTAATGTTGTGACAGATGAATATTTTCAAAGTTTAAGGTATATTGACTATTTTAATTATAAAATTGGATTCAAGGATTAAAGTAATTTTTTTTGATGAATATACATTTTTTTTGAATTTAAAATATAAAAATATAACAAGTTAACTTTTGATTGGATCAGAAAGATATTTGCTTCCATCATTATAAAAATGATTGTTAAATCAAAATTGTGATTTAACCGTATAAAAATTAATTGAGACAAATATTTTTGGAATGATATTTCACAAGTGACGTAACTGACAGTTGTTATTTTCAAGTTTCGGTAAAAATAAACATTTTTCCCTTTTAATAATATAAATGTTATATATTATGTCTTAAGCGTGTCAGATATCAAGTCAATAAACAATAAATTTGCTTATTTTTTGGTGCACCATATCTACTTTATAGAAAGTAGATATATTTTAGTCACAGGTAAATATCGTCAATGTAACCTATAAAATGTAATGTTTGTTTTGTTTTTTGACAGGAAAAGTTTTCAATAAATATGTAATTTTATTTGTCCTGTTTATTTATAACTACCTATTAGCAAAATTTTAACCACACATTTAAAAGTATTTTAGAGTATACATATTAAGAAAATATTGGATTGTATAAAAGAAACTCCTGGTAAGGCGCCCTCAAACAAAATATATCCAGGATCATTTCTATGTAAACACCCTAGGATATCTGTGTAAGTACTCTTATTTCATTTGGTAATAGTAGTTGATAATCCCTAGTTCCTTAAACGAACCTATGACCCGCCACCGCACAACCATGAGCTGCCGTAGCAAGTAGCTTTTAGAAATATCCTCTAATTTGTCTTTAGACCCCTTTCTTTTAAAAAGTAGTATTCATCCTACTCGAACGGTTCTTCCACCCCATTTCTAACTGTTACAAAAGTATTGGAGAATCGAAAAATTGCACAAAAATAATTTCATTGTAAAATTGATTCATTGTAATAAATAAATAAAATTTTAAATCCTTAAAAAGTAGTTTTATATTTTTAAATATTATTTGCATATTTTAAGCATAATCCTGCATTTTTTTTTAAATATGTATGTCCTCCTCCTCTATCTGTTATCCTTCGTAAGGATGTAGTGGCGTCATGTAAGTCGTTTTACTATTTCTATCCAATCCTCTCTCTCCTGTGCGTGTTGTTTTGCTTCGGAGAACGAGTAACCAGTCATGTCCCTTATTTGGTCCAACCATCGTAATGGAGATCTTCCTCTGGATTTTCTGCCCTCTACGTTGCCTTCAACTATCATTCGTTCCATGCCTTCCCTTCTTCTAGTTATATGTCCAAAATATTTCAGTATATTTTGGTTGATAGTTGTACTGAGTCTAGTTTTTATGTTAAGTTCGGCTAATATTGAATTATTTGTGCGATGTGCGGTCCATTGTATGCGCAACATTCTCCGGTAGACCCACATTTCAAATGCCATTATACGTTTTGCATCTGCTTTTTTGATGGTCCAAGTCTCTGAAGCGTAGGTGGCGATAGGAAATATTAACGCTCGAACAAGGCGTAATTTTGTATTTTTTGCAATGTCAGTATTCTTCCATATTTTCATGAGTTTGGCTGTTGTCGATCTGGCCATTATGATGCGCCTACGGATCTCGTCTTCGCATCCTCCACTGTTAGTAATAACGGAGCCTAAGTAATTAAATTGTCTGACCACTTCGTAACCTGCCAAGTCTCTTATCTTCGGTTGTCATATTCTGTACTCACCGTTCCTAGCCTATTCATAATTTCTTCCAGTTCTTCTGGTGAAGACGCCAATATAACAGTGTCATCAGCATAACGCAGGTTTATTTTTCTTCCTCCTATCGTTGCTCCACCTTGCCATTCCTCAAAAACTTGGCGCATAATATGTTCACTATATATATTGAATAGAATGGGGGATATTATACATCCCTGCCGCACTCCAGATTTTAATTTGAAGTTTTTCGAAAATACATTATTAACTCTTACATTAGCGGTGTTATTTACATAAAGTGCTTGTAATAGATAGATTAGATGTTCTGGCGTACCCACTTCTCTAAGTATATGCCACATTTTATCCCATTTTACGTTATCGAAGGCCTTGGAGTAGTCAACAAAGCACAAATATGTTTCTGTGTTAAACTTTCGAGATTTTTCGATAATTTGACAAATATTAAGAATATGTTCTCTTGTTCCCCTACCTGGGATGAATCCGCATTGTTCTTGTGGAATTTGCGGTAAGAGAATGGATTTTAATCTTTCATTGATTATTGTTAGAAGTACTTTGCTCGCGTGAGATATCAACGCTACTGTACGGTAATTACTGCAATCTGAAGAACCTTTTTTGTATACAGGGATAAACGTGAGTTTACCCCAGTTATTTGGCCACTTTCCGGTATTCCAGATCTCATTGCAAATTCTAAGCATTATTTACGTCCCCAATTTTCCCATTTTTTTGAGTATTTCAGCTGTTATTCCATCCTCTCCTTGTGCTTTTCTACATTTTAGCTTTTTTATTGCCGATTCAATTTCAGATTTCAATATTTGAGGTTCTTTTTCATAACTTCTTTTCTCATTATTATGTTCTGGGTCGTTGTTAGAGAATAGTATTTCACAATATTGTTTTCAAACCTCTGCGATACCGTCTGGATGTGTTATGGTATTTCCACTATTATCTTTGATGATATGTGTCTGGTTTAAATTCTCTCGCTAGATATTTGACTTTGGAGAAAAGTTCTCTAGATTCTTGGCGGTCAGCATGTTCCTCTAGTTGTTCACATATGGATGTACATTAGGTAAAATGCGCATTTTAAAAACTTTCTTTGCAATTTATCCGCTCTTTAATTATTAATATTAATAATTTAAATTTACAATATAATAGCTTTACGTGCTTTATTCTTCACAAATTGTTTTATCACATCTTGTGTGTCTAAGTTATTTAGCAAATCTGATTCGATTGAAATGATAGCCAAATTTTGAAGCCGTTCTTGTGACATTGATGATCTTAAATAATTTTTAATTATTTTTAATTTTGAAAATGATCTTTCTGCTGTGGCCACTGAAACGGGCAATGCTAATAATATTCGCAATGCTGTACTAGTACTAGGAAATGCATCATTTAATTTATTTTTATTAATATAATTTAATGTCTCAATTGTAGATGATATTATCTCTGATTTTAATTCAACATTTTGCAGAAATTTTAATTCATTAAATAATTCGTTACCGTTAATATCACGTTCATTTTTATTCTTGTCTGTTAAAACGTCAAGATTTTTGCAATAATTGAGTAGCTCTTGGTCTGAATGTGGCGAAATTTTTGAGAGGTCATTTAAAAAATTAAAGTTATTTGAAAACTGTGTTAATAATGTAAATCTCTCTTCTATAGATTGAATGCTCAAATCTAACACAGCAAAAAAGCAATCAACTTTGAAACGTAATTCCCTGTTTTCTATTACCTCATCATCATTTTCATAAGTGAATTGTTTTTTTGTTTTTCTTGGCCTTAACACTCCGGTAGTCTCAAATTTAGCCTAAACATCTACAGAAGCAGCAACTTCTTTAGCATCGACTAATAAATCAGAAAACCCTTTGTCTGATCTGAACTTTTTTTAAAAATTACTTAATATATCTAAACTTGAACAAGCACGAGAAATGTCAAAATCTTTGGTTTGTAATAGTTTACTCGAAATATTTGCATTACTTAAAATATTATACCATAAAGTTAATAGGCAAATGTACTCAAAATTTTGAATCTTTTTTATTAAAGCGGTAGCTACATTTTTTGCATTATTATCAAATAAGTAATTCGGGTCGCTCTGGCTATTTCAAATAGTGAATCATAAATTTCTCCCAGTTGATATCTTAAAGGAGTTACAGCATCAATTCTGCTAGACCACCTAGTGTCCGATAGAGGTTTTACCGTTAAGTTTGATACATATTTTTTTTTAAATTGCCCACCGACTTGTCAAAGCTGAGAAAAAATTATAAATTTCTTGAATCGTTGAGAAAAAATTTACAGTCGAGATATTACATTTTGAGGCATCGTTTACCACAAGGTTTAATGTGTGATTGCAACAAGGCACAAAGAAAGCTCTTGAGTTGATGTCAAGATTTTTTTTGTACCCCATTATGCTTTCCCCGCATGTTGGCACCATTATCTTATCCTTGTCCGCGTAAATCGTCCATTTTTAAACCATATTGCTCTAATGTCGATATTAGGAATGTTGTTAGCCCTTTGCCTGTCGTATCTGTCGTAGGGCAAAAAGTTAAAAAATGTTCCTCAACGCAACACTGTGTTTCAGTTAAACCAGCATTTAAATTCACGAATCGAATGCATACCGAAATTTGCTCCTGGTGACTAACATCGGGTGTACAGTCAAGAATAATAGAAAAATATTTATATTTTTTAACTCTATTCAAAATTTCTACTCTTAAATTATTGCCTATTAAATTTATTATTTCACTTTGAATTTTATTCCCTAAATAATGAGGCATTTTTTATTGTCACTCGCATTCCCTTGCACTCTTTTAGTATGTTCAGCCATTACTGGGTCAAATTTGGATATCATTTCAATAAATTTTAAAAAATTGCCATTATATTTTTCGAATAATTTATTACTTGAACCACGAAAAGTTAGATTTTGCGCAGACAAAAATTGTACTGTATAAAATATTCTTTCAATAATTGCAGACCAATATTTTGTTTCTGCGTTCAATAAATGTCGGCTTGTACAATTTATGGTTGTATTCGATTTTAGACGACTGTCTAAATCAGACCATTTTTTTTAAATTTCGAAATGTATTTTGCTGTTTTCGTGAACATTTAAACGTTCACCTATATGTTTCCAATCATTAAAACCAGCCGTACCACTAAATCTTGTAACTTTTGATGAAATATTAGAAAATAATCTGCAGCAGAAACAAAATACTGCATTTTTTTATTTAGAATACATCAGCCATTGGCGTTTAATTTTTTCTAAATTTGAAAGAGTTCGAGTAAAAAAGACCGATGAAAACTTTCGGTCTGATGTATCCCTAACATAATTATCACATTCGTTTTGATACCGAGAAGATCCATTTTCTACTAAATGTTCAATTTGAAATAGAATTTAAATTATTTGGCCACAAACCAGGATCTTCAGGGATAACAAAGCTTTCATATTGAAGATTACTTATTTCTATGTCTCCTTCTGATTTTAAGACTGGCTGTTAATTTGATAGATCTCTACTACTAATATCATCTTCAGGGTCTATGATGATATTTTTTTATGTAGAGGGCTGCGACTGCGTTGTATCTATCTGTGCATTAACATTAGTTGCTAATGTTGTTCTGAACTTTGATAAGGCGGACGTCGATGGTTCATCCGGATGTGGTTTAGACAAGAATTGAGTTATTTTCCCATAGTGTTTCTCTAAATTTTCTTCGCGTTTTCTTTTAATAATAAGATTTTGATGTCCGGAAAATTTCTTCTTTGGTTTTTCTGAGGACATCTACCAAAAAATCGAATGTTTAAGCAAGGTAAATAGTCGAGCAAGGTAGTTATTTTTTTTTTGTTTGAAAGATTAGGTATTTTTCTTTCACCCTCGGATAACCAATATGAGAAGCGTTCTGGAGGTATTTAAAAAAAACTAAGTACAAGACGCCGCCACCATTTTCGGACTAGGTGAATTGGGACAAGTTGTCTTAAAATTATCTAAAGAATCTCCGGTCTTCATATGTTGGGAGAGTTTCTGGACACTCTCCCAAACGTCCCAAGTATTTTGTCGGACAGAACATCCAATTGATTTGTTACCCTTTCATTAAAGACTGCTTTTGTACTAACCAACACAATTCCTGTCATTTGACATGTTCTTTGTGTTCCACTCATTAAAATGCCCAGTTGGTGATAAGTACTAGTCTGTTTTTTGCATGAGAGTTTATTGAAATGGTAACAAATTAATTTGAAAGTTCTGTCCGACAAAATACATGGAACGTTTTCGTAGTCTGGCGTTCCAAATTTTTAACCTGTTCCAAAATTAAAACTTTCCATGTTCTAGTGTTCCCATATATCAAAGTTTGTCCGACTAGACACCGTTAAGCTATTAACAAATTATCAGCTTACTATTAATCAACTTTTTTTTGGTACGCGGGATCCAGGTCTATATCTAATCTAGCTTATCTAAAAAAATACTAAAAGGCAAAAAAGTTTTAAAAACAATGCGTTTTGCTAATGGTACCACAATAATAATTTAATTGGAATACCATTTTACTAATTGTGCCACAATAATAATTTAATTAGAATGCACACAAAAGTTTGGGGGGTGGGTTTAAGGAAACAAAACCCACATAAAATGCACAAAGGGCCTAGCCGGGTAAGATGGTGAAAAGTGCCCCCAAGCCGATTCGAATTCCATATAGGCCACTTTTTAGCACATATAGAGGATATCACTTTCTGAAATTTTTAACCCCCTAGGTGGTCACGTGACCCCCCTAGAGCCTAATTAAGCTTTTTATGTTTTTATTTTTTATCTCAGCCGCATCGAGAGCTAGCCAAAAACTTTATTTAAAAAATTTGTAAGTTTAAAAAAGATCTATATGAAAAAATTTTTTTTTTAATTTTTGGCGGGAAATTCGAATTTTTAGAACAATTTTAAACTTTTAAATAAGTCTGAAAAAAAACTAAGACACTCGTTTTTACGAAAATCAATTATAATGTGTATTTTTGCACAATCTTTCACCCTGAAAATTTTTCAGATTTTTAAAATTGGTGAAACGTACCTTTAGAAATGAAAAACCGCATTTTTTCGCTTTTTTCGGGTATTTTTTGAAGAAAATCCAGTATTAAAAATCAGAAAAAAAATTTTGCGCATTTAGCATAATTTTTAGATTGTTCAATACCTTCTATGTAAATAATATATTCTTCATTCTTAACGATAAAATCATTAGTTTAAGAGATTTTTGAAGTTAAAACCGAAGGGATATAATGCATTACTCAAAAAAACTCTGCGTTTCATTTTAACTTCAGATATCTCGAAAACTAACGATTTTATCGTTACGAATTAAGAATATATTATTTTCATACAAAGTATTGGAGAATCGAAAAATTGCACTAAAATAGCAATTCCGCCAGTGACGTAGAATTTAGGAAGGGTCAACCAATCATTCTCCCCTGTCGTACGCCTCTGGTAGTAGCCTGAAACATTTGTTTAACATAATTTAGTAGGGTGTATAGTACCTACACTTGCTGCCAAGTATGACAAGGATATGTCGAACAGTTTTTTACTTTTAGCGGGAAATTCGAATTTTTAGAACGATTTGAAAATTTTAAATGAGTCTATAAAAAACTAAGAAACTCGTTCTCACGAAAATAAATTATAATGTGTATTTTTGCACAATATTTTACCTTGAATTTTTTCAGGTTTTTAAAATTGGTGAAAAGTAGCTTTAAAAATAAAAAAAACTCATTTTTTCGCGTTTTTTTTTTCAGAAAACCTAACAAAATCAGAAAAAAAATGTTTTGCGAATTTAACACGAAGTGCTGCTGCTCTGAATTAGGTAAAGATACTAGATGGTTGTTTGTAGATGCTGTAAAAAATCAAATACTAATTTTTTCAATTTTTTTTTTTCGTATAAAATGCACTGAAAATTCTGAAAACACTTTCTCACGTGTTTAACATAAAGGACTCTTGACCATAATATTTTAAGAGTCAATCAAATAGTCAAATAGATACCATAAAATATCAAAAATCGATTTTTCAAATATTTCTTATAATGCTATGTTTACAAAAAAGCCCCCATGAAACTCTAGAGTTCAGCCTTTACATTATTTCGGCGTATTCAGCTTAGTTTCACAGCGTGATATAATCCATCAAAACAAAATATATAGCAACATCTCAGGAGAGCGAAGTTTTCTGAAGAAGTTATATTTCTATTATATGATTTCAACGAAATATATATATATATATATATATATATATATATATATATATATATATATATATATATATATATATATAGACAGGATGTGTGATCACAACTGACCAGTTAGGCACTAAATTGCTAATATAATTGGGTGTGCAGTTGAATAGGGAAAAAAGAAGACCATTAACGTGTTCTCATTTAAACCAATGCATTATATTTCGTACATAGTCATGTACATCATCAGATGCTAGGCTACAATATACAAATAGTGAAAAAACAATTCAAATGTTACAAAATTTGATGACTTACTTTATAGAGAAAGGATTGATGTTGGATAGAATAACTTTTTCCACTTCATGGTTTTGTACATGTACATACGAAATTACGTCTCAAAAAAACAAATCGTAAAAAACGTATATATATATATATATATATATATATATATATTCTAAACAGTTTATTTGTATTTTGTTTAAACATTAGACCAATTTTAATACTTACTACTTTCAAAAAAAAATTTTTAAAATATGTAATACCAAAGATTAAAAGTGGTCACCCATCCAAAACATAACTGCACTCGACACTGCTTGATTCCGGTTGTGGATCGACAACCGCTCAAGTCAGTAGGCTATGATGCGCGTATGTATCTAGGTAGCAGTGGAATAAAATTGACACCAAAATGACATTTAGTCAGATTATATAAAAATAATTCTCAACATTTTTACTGTGCAACATTTACTGAAATAAGTTCAATTCGTGTTTTTATTTAAATTAATTTCAGTAATAGATCTGGACACTTGAAATATTGAAAACAAAAAGTGGTTAAAAAGCAAATTGGAGTCTGTGGAGCCAAGCCGTTTAGCAGTCGTTTACGTGTTTTATCCATTCACAAAAAATACTGGTAAAATAATTTTTCTTTATAATAATTTTACGAAAGAATGACTTGTCTTTATTGCAGTCCTGTATGAAAATGTGTGTTTGTTTACATTGTAAGTGAAAAAAAATGTTGATTAGTTTATAAGGTGGCATATAATTTATGGTCTCATATAATATTTTTCATTGAATCTCAATTTGCGCTAATTTTTTAGTCTAATACTAACTTTAATCTATTTATTTCAGATTAGTAATGTCTGATAGCACTAGTAAAGGCAAATCATACAAAAAGTTCATCAAATGCGGTTCCGATGAAAGAAAAGCTACGTCGTATAAAAAATTCATTGTGTCTGATTCTTTAGCCAATCAAATAAACCAAGTTTTGAATCTAAATAGTGCACTCGGTGATTACATCTGTAAATCTTGTTATACAACGTTTCAATTTTTAAACCCAAAACCAAAGGAACAACAGGATTCATCGCAACAAGAACAATGTTCACAAAGTACACAAACTGATAGTCAAGGTTCAGGACCGATTACTTTGTCACAATCTTCTAGCAATGTCTCAGAGTTCGTACTTGAAGAGTATCCTAAAGAAGAAGAAGAGTGTATAGAATTGCCATTTCCTCGTCCTATTTCGACACATAAATATTGCTTCTTATGTGGAAAATCAACTATTATTGTCAATGTACCCTTTAATGCTCGCAAACAAGTCTTTACATCCAAGAAAATATTTATTCCTGATGGCAACCGGTGTTGTTCTACCCATTTAATAAAAAAACGCTTTTTTGAAGATGAAATAAATAATATTCAAGTATATACACATTATAGTTCAATTAAAAAATCAGACGTCATAAAGCTTCTTGAAAACTTGAGAGTTGATATAGACAAAGAACTAACAGACAAAATTGGCGAGTGCTCTCTATCCGAAGAGCGTTTACTTATTTTTACTGGCTTAACTTGGGAAAATATTATTATGCTACGTGATATGATGACGTCACTGAGAAATACGGAATCGAGAAATATAATTCAAGCATTGGTCGTATTTCTTTTTAAATTACGATCAGGAAACTCAAACAACACAATTGCAGCTGTACTTGGACTTGAGCGCCCTCAACAAGTATCGGATTTTTCTGCATCGATTTTAAGTTCTTTTGAGAAAGATGTTTTGCCATCTCGTTTTGGAATTCAAGCTGCTAATCGACAACATTTAATCGACCAAACCGCGCCGGTTGCCAAAATATTGTATGATATTCGGGGCGATCAGCTAGGTCTCGTATGTGATGGCACATATCTCCGTCACGAGAAAAGCAGTAATAATGAATATCAAAGAAAATCATACTCTGGACAAAAAAAAGCTCCTCTGTGTAAACCTGTTACAATTTGCACTACCAATGGCTACATCATAGACATACTCGGCCCGTACTATGCAACTGACAACGATGCTAAAATTCTTGAGAGTATTCTCAATGACCCAAATGGATTGATAACGCTTTTGCAGGAAGGAGATAAATTTTTTTTGGATAGAGGGTTCCGCGACGTTATACAAAAACTGTCAAACCTTCAATTTCAAGCACTGATGCCTGCATTAAAGGGAAAAAGGAAGCAACTCACAAGTATAGAAGCCAATGAGTCACGTATGGTTACAATGGTTCGTTGGGTTGTCGAAGCTGTACATGGTGTAATAAGCCAAAAGTATAAACTTCTGCATAATCAGTTCGATAACAAGATGATTCCCAACGCAGCTCTATATTGTAAGATAGCGGGTTTTTTGATAAACACATTTGGAAAGAGATACGTTTCCGAAGTTTCAAGTAAAAACGAAATAATTGCACAAATCAACAAAATAAAAAGTTTAGAGAATACGTTGCTTCAAGAATGTGAAGAAAATAGATGGGGTAGGCGGAAAACTTTATTTCAACCACTCCAGTCCAATGATGTTTTAGATTTCCCCGAAATGACAGAACAAGATTTAATAACTTTCTTCACAGGTACATATCAACTGAAACAATCAATTTCATATTTGGCCGAGTTAATTACTGAAGATAATAAAGTGGATCTGCAGTTCTTGAAAGAAACTGCAGACATAATTAAAATTCAAGTTCGTTCGAGACATATAAAGGCTAAAACATACAACTGTTACATTCACTATCAGCCTCATTCAATTGGTACCAGTGGAATCAAACGCCATTATTGCGATTGCGCAAATGGTGCCAGAACAATAGGATGTTGCTCACATGTAGCCGCTATCATCTACTACTTATCAAATGCAAGATATCTAGCTAAAATTGTAAATCCAGCAAAAATACTAACAAACATATTTGATTCCAATGTTATACCTGTTATAAATGAAGATAGTGATGAAGATTGAATGCAAAAACGATATTAAACTATTGCAACAGGGCCATTTCGCTCCCTACAAAAAATATAAGTAAGTACTTTTTTTAATGTTAGCAATGGAAAACTTTTTTCAACATAGGTTATTAAATTAAGTTAAAAATTTTAGATTACGAGGTCAAACAATTATTTCGACGTAACTCTCCAATGCTCAATCAATAGTGTCCAAATAGTGTTCCGTCATCATCTAGTATAACATAGAACAATGTCCAAGTGGCTTGGTCCCGGCTAGGATTTGTAACAGTTTCTAGCATCGGCGTCGACTGTATATTCAATTTATGTATTATAATATTATGTATATTGTTGCACTTATGTAAATAACTTCAATAAATATCTTTTTTAAAATACTGTTATAACTAATACGTACTATTAAGTGGGTTCTATAATATTATTATAGAATGTATTCATTATGTATATCGTTTATAAATATACAGGGTGTTTCATTAATAATTAGAAATATTTTAATAGTAGATTCTTGGGCTCAAAAGATTAAGATCCAATAACCAAATACCCAAATCACTTAAATAAAATGTGGCTAGTTACAAGGTGTTTTATTAATCAATTAAAAAATTATATTTGTACCCAGTACTTTAAGATTGTTTGACATATCCTTGTCATATTTGGCAGCAAGTGTAGGTACTATACACCCTACTAAATTATGTTAAACAAATGTTTCAGGCTACTACCAGAGGCGTACGACAGGGGAGAATGATTGGTTGACCCTTCCTAAATTCTACGTCACTGGCGGAATTGCTATTTTAGTGCAATTTTTCGATTCTCCAATACTTTGTATGAAAATAATATATTCTTAATTCGTAACGATAAAATCGTTAGTTTTCGAGATATCTGAAGTTAAAATGAAACGCAGAGTTTTTTTGAGTAATGCATTATATCCCTTCGGTTTTAACTTCAAAAATCTCTTAAACTAATGATTTTATCGTTAAGAATGAAGAATATATTATTTAAATAGAAGGTATTGAACAATCTAAAAATTATGCTAAATGCGCAAAATTTTTTTTCTGATTTTTAATACTGGATTTTCTTCAAAAAATACCCGAAAAAAGCGAAAAAATGCGGTTTTTCATTTCTAAAGGTACGTTTCACCAATTTTAAAAATCTGAAAAATTTCAGGGTGAAAGATTGTGCAAAAATACACATTATAATTGATTTTCGTAAAAACGAGTGTCTTAGTTTTTTTTTTCAGACTTATTTAAAAGTTTAAAATTGTTCTAAAAATTCGAATTTCCCGCTAAAAATTAAAAAAAAAAATTTTTCATATAGATCTTTTTTAAACTTACAAATTTTTTAAATAAAGTTTTTGGCTAGCTCTCGATGCGGCTGAGATAAAAAATAAAAACATAAAAAGCTTAATTAGGCTCTAGGGGGGTCACGTGACCACCTAGGGGGTTAAAAATTTCAGAAAGTGATATCCTCTATATGTGCTAAAAAGTGGCCTATATGGAATTCGAATCGGCTTGGGGGCACTTTTCACCATCTTACCCGGCTAGGCCCTTTCACTGTTATTTTTTTAAGATGTGCCCGCCATGAGAATGCCATATCGTCACTGTCAGAGCAACATGCCTTAACGTCATTTTCTAAGGTTTTCAGGAGAGCGAAATAACTCATTATCCCTTAATAATTCCAATGAAACCTTACTTACCAGATAAAATCTTGTTTACTTTGTTTCTAAAATTTCATTTTTAGGGGAAAAATTGTTAAAAACTTGTGATATTAGAAAACCTGGACAATAAGGTTTGTTGGCTGCCAAGAGTATTGACAATACGAGCTGTTGCTCATTCTATTAACTCAATTAACGTAATTTTTTACCTGTCTAGTTTAATAAACAGTTAAATCCTAAAGTAATTTTATATTATACTCAACTATCCCTAAAGTACACCATGGACCCCATTTAAAACAGTTAACACTTAAGTTTGATAATTTATTTAAAAAAACTGGTAAGAAAGAAAACAAGGAAAATACAGTCATGAGAAGCTTAAATTTAATGCTTCTAATTACACCTAATGCTTCTCAGATTTTTTTTCTTGTTTTTATTTTCTTTTGCTTCTTTTTCGTATCCCTTTGACTGATATTATCGTGTGGGAGTGAATCGTAGAAGCCATGAACATATTTACTCATCATGGGCTCTAGTGATTGAAGATCTCTCCATTTGTCCAAAGTTATGTTCAGAGGCTTTTTGAAGAGCTTGAGGAGAACATAGACAGGATCTTGCTTTTGGGGTCGTACGGGCAATGATGCAAATTCATCCGTGTATTTTAGTTTGTAATAAATTTTTCCTTCAGGCCTGTATTGGAGAATTCTTAAATCCGTAACAGTAGGATCTCCAGGTTTCTTTCCCGGTCGGATGGAAGGATATATATTATCGCATTGCAAGAGCGCATTTGAAAGAACTGAGTTTCTATTTTGATAGTTACACCCGTCCGAGTATATCACCACTGATTTAAGAGAGATTTTTAAAAGTTGTGACGTATAATCCACTAAAAAAGAAGCAAAGGTTGAAGCACTAAGGTTACTGTTGGTTTCAATACGCTATAACATCGTGGGTTGCCAAGTTATATACTGTATAATTGTGGACAGTTAATTTTAACTTGTAATATGCTGCGCTGGCCCTAATAAATGGTATGGTTTGGACTTTCATAAGGTTACAGCAAATTGTGTGACATTCTCCATTCATGGCCTTCTTTTTGTCTTCAGTTTTCTCATTTTGAGCTTCTTCTTTTCGAGCTCTGTGCTCCAAATTCTCTTCTTCTGTGATATTCTGACAATTATAAGCATATCACTTGTCACACATGTCTTTTCGTGGAATATAAATGGCAATATTCATGTTTTTAGAGTATTACTAAACTGAGCTCTGCTTACATGTGCAACATTGTCCTCTGTGCATTGTTTAACATAAATCTCATGAAGATGAGTTTTAGACCTAATATCTGTCTGTAAATATTGCTTTTTAGAATTTTTGCGGCAATAATGTGAAGGAAGTTTTGGTAGTTTGGACAAAAAGTTTCCCAAATATAACTTCCTATTACGCCTAGCGCGCCTTGATTGACCAGAATCGGCCCCACTTACTTGCGAATTACTTACGTCATTTATTTGCAAGTCATTTTCAACGTCATTAGAGATGTCTTCAAATGGCTCTGGCTCATCCCTGTCACTATTTCTACTCTCGTGCTCTTTACTGAGCCAATGGCGCACTTCATCTTCGGTTAATCCTAATGTAGACAGAAACATATTCTTGCAAACGGGAATTTTTTCGTTGTCAGTTTTAAGAAAATAAAAAAGGGATACCTTTCTTCTAGAGTTTGGTCCTCCCCAATATGGTAGTATTGGATTGGTCTGACATATTATATTTAATACTAGCTGACCCGGCAGACTTCGTACTGCCTCAATAGATAAAAACAAACTGTTGTATACAATAAACTTAAAATGAACAAAAGGAATTCGTAATTAATAAACAAAAATCGATGTGAATGAGGTTTTATTATTATTTTTAATTAATTACACATGATGTTTGAAATAATAAAGTTTAGTTAGAAGTAACAAAATAAAGTTTGTAGTGCAACAGTTTCAATCTTAAATTTGTTTATCTTATAATGAATATAACAGCTTTATTATATCTACATTCAAAACAACCATCTATTTATTATTAGGTTCGGGGAGATTCCAAGTCTATAGGTGTTGATTAAATAAAATTAAATTCAATTAAAATTAAATAAAAAAGTAAATGAAGTAAATTAAAATTAAATGAAATTGAATAAACGTAAATAAAAATAAATAAAACTGAATAAAATTAAATACAAATAAATAAAATCATATTAACTTAAATACAATTAAATAAAGTTAAAAAAAATTAAATAAAAATAATAAATAGATTAAAAAATAATAATAAAATTAAATAAAAGAAAATATAGTCTAACAAAAATAAATAAAATTTAATAAAACGAAATAAAATAAAATAAACGAAAATAAATAAAATACTTAAATTAAATAAAATTAAACAAAACGAATTAAAATTAAATAAAATTTTATAATTTGCTGCTTTTTCTTTTCGTGTGCTCAGAATTTTTCTTCTGCTTATGGTTCCGTTTAGAGATATTTTTTGAAAATTTCGCAAAATTAAAAAATTCATATTTTGCCCAATTTGAGTCCCAAAGTTAAACTGTGCCACTTCTCTTCTATGAAATTTGTCGCTCGTTCTTCTTCTGTCCTCAGAATATTGCTACGGCTTGAGATATTGCATTTCGGACACCGATTGTGCTAGACAAAAAATTTTAGTACGGTTATGTTCGGAATTCAGCAAGGAGTCTACCTACTTAATTTCATATTTTTCACGTCATTATTGTGAGAGTTACGGCGTCATGGGCAACCCCCTAATGACATACGGGTATGAAATATAGACAGCAACCTACTCCCAGTACAGTCCAATATACTGCAAAATTTCATAAAAATCGGTTAAGTCGTTTCAGAGGAGTATGGTAACAAACACTGCGACCGGCGAATTTTTATATAGATGTAAAATATTTAAATGGCTATTAAAAAATAACGGTCTGAGATAAAAAATTGAAAATTTAGGATTGTATGTATCTTTTGCTTCTACATCTCATAAAAATAGTAAAAAATGGTTTTTCCAAAAATTAAAAAAATATATCAGGGGGGGCAACACCCCTTATGACGTACGGGTATCCTATTCGGGTATCCTATTCCCAGACCGCTAGAATATACATGTAAAATTTCATAAAAATCTGTTCAGCCGTTCTCGAGTTATAAATGGTGTAACTAACACAACCTCGACTTTCTTTTATATATATAGATGTAAAATATTTAAATGGCTATTAAAAAATAACGGTCTGAGGTAAAAAATTGAAAATTTAGGATTGTATGTATCTTTTGCTTCTACATCTCATAAAAATAGTAAAAAACGGTTTTTCCAAAAATTAAAAAAATATATCAGGGGGGGCAACCCCCCTTATGACGTACGGGTATAAAACTCCATATTATCCTATTCCCAGTCCGCTAGAATATACATGTAAAATTTCATAAAAATCTGTTCAGTCGTTCTCGAGTTATAAATGGTGTAACTAACACAACCTCGACTTTCCTTTATATATATATAGATGTAAAATATTTAAATAGCTATTAAAAAATAACGGTCTGAGATAAAAAATTTAAAATTTAGGATTGTATGTATCTTTTGCTTCTACATCTCATAAAAATAGTAAAAAACGGTTTTTCCAAAAATTAAAAAAATATATCAGGGGGGCAACCCCCCTTATGACGTACGGGTATGAAACTCCATATTATCCTATTCCCAGTCCGCTAGAATATACATGTAAAATTTCATAAAAATCTGTTTAGTCGTTCTGGAGTTATAAATGGTGTAACTAACACAACCTCGACTTTCTTTTATATATATAGATGTAAAATATTTAAATGGCTATTAAAAAATAACGGTTTGAGATTAAAAATTGAAAATTTAGGATTGTATGTATCTTTTGCTTCTACATCTCATAAAAATAGTAAAAAACGGTTTTTCCAAAAACTAAAAAAATATATCAGGGGGGGCAACCCCCTTATGACGTACGGGTATGAAACTCCATATTATCCTATTCCCAGTCCGCTAGAATATACATGTAAAATTTCATAAAAATCTCTTCAATCGTTCTCGAGTTATAAATGGTGTAACTAACACAACCTCGACTTTCTTTTATATATATAGATGACAGACAAATAATAAAATAAACAAACAAATAAACAACAAATATCTGATTACATAATATTTAATTTATATATTAAAATAATATAAATATCACCATCATATTTATATTAAAAGGATTCTCTTCTAATCTCTCAAAATGCTTACGATCTTCATGAGCAGTAGATATTTTTGGTCTTCCAGAATCTTGCTTTCTTTCGAGAGTTTCTTGTTCTCTCCATCTTTTATTAATCTTAATAACTGTTGTTCTGCTTACGTTAAAATGAATCGCGTATCAGTTTTTTTTTGGAACCAGCTGTACATTTTTTTACTGTCCCAAGACCAAGACCAAAATAATTCGAAAAGTTCTTTTCTCTTCTTATCAGATATAGAGTAACACTTCCTGGTTAATTTATATCTTCCACAACCCTGAAGATTACAACGAACTCCCATTTGCCTTGCTTCACGCTTGACATCTTGGACAATTTTGTTTGTAGACTTTTTGTCTAACCTACGGAATCCGATATATTCTTTTCCTTTTTCTCGGTTATTGCGAGCTGTTAAACGTTTTTTGGTTGAAGAGACATATTCAGACTTCTTTTGTTCAGTATTGTTCTCTGCATTATCTATATTATTAGTATTAGGTGATGTTTGTATAATATTTGAGTAAACGTCTGAGGTTTCAGCGAAGAGAGAATCAGAATCATTTACATTCATTATCTCAGAATCAGCTGACGAATTGACTTCTTTTTCTAAACTAGTATTTCTGTCCATGTAAACAAACTCAGCATTCATTATATCTTCAACGTATTGATTTAAGTTAGTACTATCATTGCAAAGCACTGGTACAATTCCTAAGCAGTCTGACGTCTGTTGAGAAATATTATCCTTGCTGACTTCTAATAAATCAACATCATTTGTAGTGAGATGGAGATTATTATTACCGTGTGATGAGGGTTGATATACGTCTGTCTTTAGGCTGCTATTACTTTTGCGTCTGGGAGTAGCTGAGGGTTTAAGCTGAGGGTTTAAGCTGATTAAGCTGAATATACGTCTTGAAACATTCCAGTAGTTCATCGGAATCATACAAATTGTCTTCATCCGAAACTGGGTTGTAATCACTTCCACTAGATTCATCCGAAACTGGATTGTAATCACTTCCACTAGACATCTTTTACCACAAGATATTTCAGATATTTCAATGTTCTGTAAAGACAAAAAAGAAATTATTAAAAATATAGGTAGATTTAATATGAATAATACACAATAATTAATTTAAAAATCAATCAATTAAACTTACTATATTTCTTTATCTCTAATTTACCATACAACACACCGTATAATTTAGATTTTGTTTAACTGCCAATAACGTCGTACTATGTTAAACAAACAACATACCTTATTGTTAATTTGGGTTGTATGTAACTTCCCGTAATGTCAAATTACGAACTAACGATTTAAAATAAATGAAATTACGACCATCACAAACAGAAAATATATCAAAATTAATTGATTTTTTATGGAAATGTAAGAAATTTAATAAATTAATCTTAAAATAAACTTTGTACTTACCAAAATTCTAAAATCTCGATGCAAAACTCAGATCACAGCAAATAATGAACAGAAGCATGGAAATAACTGAAGATATGGTGTGTTACTGACCAAATGACAATGTGGGCTGTTACATTTGTTAAGGTAGAGCGCTCTCTAGTGGTTATTTTTTTAAACTTGTAGCACTGGTAGATGCGCCTTCTCAATACGAATCCAATAATAGGCATAACTCATATTCGTTAAAAATGACGTTAGGGTATGTTGCTCTGACGATGACGATATATACATTTTCAATAAAGAGTCGCTAATAGTTTTCGATATATTGGAAAAATCTATATTATATAGTGGGACACATATGTAACCAAAGTGGGTGAACAGGGAATGTATGAAATGGCCGTAAAGGCCATAAATATAATAAAAAAAAAGGGAGAAGCCCCCGAAAACCATCAGTCATCGTTAACAACGAGATAAATAAGGAAGATGTGCGAAAAGCTCTCGAATTTGTGGGGAGAAAAGAAAATATAGTATGGGAAATAGTTATTAGAGGGAAGGAGATGGATAAAGGGGAGAGGCATGAGCAGGAAGAAGCCCTCCTAATCAAAACGGGGAAATCATACACTGATGCATTAAAAGAGATGAATCAGAAAATTGGTATAGGGAAGATTTGCTTAAAAGTAAATAGGCTAAAAAAACAGAAGAGAGTGACATCCTCGTAAAACTAAAGGGGAAGGGAGCAGCCGAGAAACTGAAGAAGGAAATGGACAGTAAAATAACGGGAATGAGCATATCTGTTCGGAAGAAAGAAAATTATTTTTCCATCACGGCAATAGACCCAGGTTTACAGAAGAACAACTAATAAGTGCGATAACAACATATAACGGTATCCCCGAGGACGAAATAGATGTCAAAACGCTATTTATTCATTTTATATGTACACCTTTATTTTATTTATATTTATTGTGTTCAATATATACAAACGGATATGCGTCAACTCTCTAGGGAAATGAACAAACATGAACCTCAAGGATCAACCTGGTATAAGGATAATGCAGGTGAACGTGGGTCGAGCAAAACGCGCACACGATCTGGTCCACGCGAAAGCCTGTACGCTAAAAATAGACTTACTCATCGTCCCGGAACCTAACAAAAAAATAACGTCGGATGGTGGCTGGGTGCAGGATACAAACAAGAACGTGGCGGTGCTCTTCAGAAATAAAGATCTTGGCGTGCGTGGCATAGTCAGGTGCGAAAATTATATCCTCATTAAGATGAAGGATTTTTGTCTCCTGGCATGCTACATCTTTGTTTGTTTTTGAATCCGTTTGTCTAATCCGCAAACATGCATCAGAAGGTCCAGAGAGACCCACTCACAACTATCCCCATAGAAACGTGGAGCACAATCTTTATCTGCCAACCCCACGGTCTGAGCTGGTTAAGTGCTCTATACTGTACAATTCGAGAAAAATGTACAATCACCTGCCATCTAACATCAAATCTATTGCAGCATTTCCCGCTTTTCGCAAGGCCTTGAAAGCTTATTTGCTGGAGAGAGCTTTTTATACAGTGAATGCCTTTTTTATAAAGGATTTGAATTCAGCAAATTGACTTGCAGGATTATTACTTTCGAGTACTTTTATACATATTTGCAGCGGCATAGAACTTTTGATTTACTTTCCCTTTCCCTTTTCCTCGTTCGCCTTCTGTTTGCTCTGACGTTGTATACATATTGTTTGCAAAATTTTAAATTTTTTAATGTGTACTTAATAACTATAAAATTATATTAAGTAGTATAACTCACGCCATTTACTTGGTGTCTGTTTCTGTTTTTGTTTTGTTTGTAGTTTTTTATTATTTTTTGTTTTTTATTGTATTTTTTTATTTTGTATAAGCTTTGTCCACAAATTGGTAAAATTTTTTGACAATAAAGCATACCTTACTTACTACTTACATATCTCCAAACATACCCATCAGAGACTACAAACAAAAAGTAGATGAAATAATGAGCATCGCTACAAGAGAGAAGCAAACAATGATTGTCGGGGACATCAACGCAAAAACTAGGTCATGAAGCTCTCCCATGAATAATGAGAAGGGAGAGTTCTGGAATGAATGGATAGCCCAGGCTGGCCTCCATGTACTCAATAACAACAAACCCACATTCATAAGAGGGGCCAGTAAATCGCATATTGATGTAACCATTGCCACCGAAAGGCTATCCTGACGCATAAAAAATTGGGATGTCCTGGACGAACAGTTATTCACCTACCACTGTTACATAACGTACGGGGTGATGGTTAAAGGGAGGTTTCTAAGAAAACCGATAGGTCGAAGAGAGAAAATATTAAACAAAAACAGGTACCTATTGGAGATTAAAAAAATCGACGAAGACGCAATAACAGATCTCGACCAACTCAGGAAGACACTCGTTAACGCCGTTGAGTTGGCCACAGAGAAGACAAAAAAGAACGAAAGAACCCCCTATTGGTGGACAGATGAGATAAGAGAACTACGTGAAGTGTGCCTCCGATCTCGGAGGAATTACACAAGAAGCCTGGGCAACCCCGAGCTCAATGAGATATATAAAACAGCGAAGAGGAAACTAAATATCAAAATAAAGAAAGAGTGGCCGAATGGAAAGGTGTGGAAAGGTGGCCGAATCTGATAGACGCGCTAGAAAATGATATATGGGGAGACGCATACAAAATAACGATGAAGTCTCTCAAAATGATCGCCCCATACAGGCTAGACGAAGACCAGCGGCGTGAATCTGCGGAACTTCTCTTTCCTGTCAAGGAGGAGCAAGCTTTCCTGAAGATTTTCCCCACGGTAGTGGAGGAGTTTACGGAGGAAGAAATAAAAGCCGCTGATCAGGAAATTAAATCGGGAAAAGCTCCCGGCCCCGATGGTCTGCCACCTGAGGCACTGAAGATAATAGCAACAGAGAAACCAGGTTTGATCAGAAGAGTATTTAACAATCTTCTGCGGAACTAAGAGTTTCCCAGGGAATTACAGGAAGCAAACCTGGTATTCCTACTCAAGCCTGGGAAACCCCCCGACTCGGCAACCTCTTACAGGCCGATATGCCTTCTAGACTGTCTTGGCAAGGTTTACGAAATTCTTGTGAAGAAGAGGCTGGAAGGGGTATTGGCAAGTGAGAGAGCTCTATCCAGTCAACAATTCGGATTTCGAAAAGGTCGATCAGCAGTAGACGCAGCGATCTGGATTAAAGACGCGGCACAAACAAGTAGAAATAGGTGGGTGGTACTTGTTCTATTGGACATAAAAATGCCTTCAACTCGGCGAACTGGGACCTCATCATCGACATGATTGTCGAGCTGGGGGCCCCGGATTACATGTCCAATATAATAAAGGACTACTTACGGAAAGAAGCGTATGCATAACGAAGAAAAATAAGATGAATATGACTGCTGGAGTACCCCAAGGGTCAGTCCTGGGACCCACACTATGGAACATATTATACAACGGGGTACTAGAGGTAAATAGAACACAAAGAGTAAGGGCAGTAGCATACGCAGACGACCTAGCCCTACTAATCGAGGACGACACGAATCGGGGAATCATACATAAAGGAAACACAGCAATAGAAAAAACCGCGAAATGGATAGAGAACAACGATTTAAAATTGGCAGTAGAAAAGACTGAGATAATTATCTTGAGGGGACGGCGGGATCGAAAAGACATTAATTTTCGGTTCAGAGGTTCCGAACTAAAACCCCAGAAAACAGTTAAGTATTTGGGAATAATCTTCGACGACAGAAGGTCATTCGGCCCACATATACAGGAAGCATGTCGGAAAGCGGAGGCAAGGACCTCAGTCCTACAAAAATTGATGCCGAATATAGGAGGCACTGGATCACACAAACGGGCAGTAATGCTACAATCCATTATGTCAATATTATTATACGGGGCTCCAGTGTGGCATGAGGTCAAATACAGAGACATGCTTCTCAGAGCGCAAAGAAAACCCCTGATCAGAGTAGCGCGTACAGAACCGTATCAACCGTTGCCCTACAGGTAGTGGCCGGAGCTGTGCCGGTGCACATTCTGATAGAGGAGAGGGTACGAATGCATCGAAGGGGTAACGGAGCTATAAGTTCAGGACCAGAAGAAAGAAGAAGAAGCCTGGAAAGTTGGCAGGATCAGTGTTCAAGAGCAACAGGCAAAGCCGCCTGGACGAGGACCCTTATCCCTAATGTAGTGAGGTAGTATGAATGCAGACACAGGCGCGTTAACTATTATTTCACACAATTTTTGACGGGGCATCGATCCTTTCGGTCATATACATATCGTATAAGAAAGACTGAGGACGATCTGTGTGTCACCACGTGATATTCGTATGCCCTGTATATCATGCAGGGCGAACCTCGCTGCAGCTGAGGATGGGGTCCCCTCTGGGTGAGCCCCAAGAATTAATGCATAAAGCCATTATGAATGAAAAAATGTTGTGACTTGATCATTGGATTTGTCATTGAAACGATGAAGCATAAGGAAAAAAGAGAGAGGAGACTCCAACAAAGATAATCTGTTTGTATTTCTTTTGAACATGTGTCGTTTCGCGCCGACCGGGGTGGGTAGCCAATATACAACTCCCACTTCTGCCGGGGCAGTCATTTAAAATAAAAGAATTTTTAATCCTAGTGTTAGTTAATGTTAGATGTTTTGTTTTTCATATGCTTATATCTTGTGTTGTGAGTGTATAGATGAGTGGGCCACTCCTACAGGGGATGGGGAATGAAAGTTTAGTTGTTCTCACTAACTGTTTAGTAATTCTTAGCCAGTTTACGGTGGATGGGATGATAGCGTGGTCGCGCCCCCTCACCCATTATTATGCAGATAGGTCGGTTGCCTTACGGACCCTGGCTAGCTGCGTGCGTAGATGGGGTGGCGAAACCGGGTTGTCATGACAGTCACAGAGCGCACGCAGAGAGTGCTAGACGGGGGTGACGAGCAAAGCTGGTGGGTTAGAGCTATGCCCGGTAAGGTCGGTTCCTGGCCCGCCGGTTGGAAAAAGAGGAGGTGAGTTTATAGAGAGTTGAATCCAACACACGTGGGACACCTTCCCAGAAGTCTTTAGAAGATTCTTACCTCCAAAAAAAAAAGGTAATTTAGGTTGAATCGAACTATTTCTAGTCTCAGAATCTGTGATTTAATTTATGACCTGCCCTTTTGTTACATCCTGTATAATGAATTCAAGTTTTAGTAAGCTAATAGGACTTGTGGAAAAATGTGTGTATTTATTTACAACCAAACATGCGAGCTACTCAGACGAATAAGTTTAGGTTGAGCTGCATTCGGAAAAATGAGAGACGTATTTAAAACAAATATGTACCGATCCATTTAAAAAGGAAAGCTTTTAACCAGTGCGCTTTACCAATCCTCACATACGGAGCAGAAACCTTCACTGTAACAAAAACAACATCAGTCGAGAAATTGGGAAGAATACAACGAAAAATGGAGAGATCAATGCTTGGAATAAGCGTAAGAAATAGAGTAAGAAACTAAGAAGTTTGTAGACGAACCGGAGTGGAAGATATTATCGAATATATTACAAGGCAAAAACGGGGATGGGCGGGACATGTTGCAAGAATGAAAGGCGCATAACGCATAATTAGGTAAGGTTTTTTAACTGATATTTTTTTATCGGTAATTTAGTTTTGTTTCAGTTAACAAACGCCATTTTAAAGAATACAGCCGTATAATTTCTTTGTTTATAAAGATATCAGGGACATTAAAAAAAATGTTCACAAAACAAAACTACCACATGATTTAGATGTATACCCACACTTATACCTTGTCCTCCCTACAGGGTGTCTCAAACTTAACATCAGAAAAACATATCTTTCTTCCGCCCGGTATAAGTTCAAAATAGAAGTTTGAGTAAACCTTTGCCTTGCTCTGTAAATACCAAAGAAAAATAAAAAAAAATAGACAAATCCTTTAATCTGTTCACGAAAAAATCAACTGTGAAAATGAGCATAATTTTAGGTGATGCATAACTTTTGAAACAATGTGTAAATTGCAAATATTCGGGAATCTCCGGAGTCTAAACCGGGAACCTAAAAAAATTGGTGGATACAAAATTTGATGTAACCCATAAATGATAAAATTAGTTTAACAAACGATCGTTAATCCGAGGGTTAATATTGTTTACTTCCTTTCCTCTTATTATAATAATAATTCTCGTTCTTGTCTTACCTTATTTTACACAGCACAGTAGCACAGCGTAGACACAATTATATATTTGTTCCCTAAGAACACACTCCGCACTTATTGAAAAGATAATACTGACTAAACTAAAGACAAAAATTACCATTCATCAGATATAGTGTAAAACCTAAAGGGCCATAAATAAAATCGGAAATGACAGTCACAGATTTGGTTAGGAGTCCTTAAGTGGACACATGTGCATTCCTTATGTATTATCGAAACAAAACAGTTCCTAGCTAATAAATTTACCATGAAAAGTATCGAATGTCGCTAAACATCCAATATAGACTACTTCATAGAAATTTGGATGGTACGAAAATTGGTTGTTGTTGAGAGAGATGAATGAGAAATGGATTTATTTTTAAATTTTTTATTTTTGAGCACTAAACTTTTTTAACATTATTTAATCATAAGATTTTTAGGTATAATTTTTTTTCGGTAACCTGTCGGAGCGGCGCCTATTCAATCACGGCGCCGGGGGGCGCAGCCCCTAATTGCCCTTATGGACGGCGCGGGCCTGCAAATATTACTTACGGATTAGATATGCAAGTATGTAAAACTTTTTTCCTCGCCACGTTATGCTATGACAAAAGTAATGATAATGCTATTGTTCCCAAACAAGACCAACGAGGGCACCGACCAGCTCTGAATTTTGTTGACAAACAACCGATGGTTGAACATATAAAGTCTTTTCTACTTACCGTATCTCATTATCGTCGGAAGCATGCTCCCAGTCGTCTATACTTACCATCAGATATTTCAATTACAGTGATTTACAACGACTACAAAATAAAGAATCCTGATTTTCAGGATAGTTATAATAAGCTCTATCGTCAGAAAATTGCAAAACTCAACATAGTATGCACAACTTGGCTGTGAAGAGTGCTTCTAGTGTGCATCATACGATCTTCATAACACCGAAGCCAATCATATTAGTACAACAGAAAATTGTTTAGTGTGTGAAAACTATGTATCTCACAGAAATAAATATATTACTGCCAGGAAAGTGTATGAAAAAGATGCGGAATCGCAACTAAAATCATCAGATCTCATAGTTTCAGCAGATCTTCAGAAAGTGGTAATGCTTCCAAGAGAAGATCTGTTTAAAGAAGTCATTTTTACAAGGCGCATAATTGCTTTTAACGCAAGCGTTGTTGCTGTTGGGAAAGGTAGAAACATCTATCCTTTAGGAATTATGTGGCGCGAAGGAATATCAGGAAGAAAAAAATAAGATATAGTGTCAACAGAGATAAAGAATCCATAACAATTTGGCTGGATAATTGCTCGGGGCAGAACAAGAACTGGTGTTTGTTCAGTTTTTTTGTTAACTTAAAACAATTAACCATAAAATACTTTGAGCCCGGACCCACGTTTATGTCCGCAGACCATTTTCACCACCAGGTAGAAAAATCATTAAAGAGGGTCAAAACTGTTTGGGATTTTAATGACTTTGTTCAATGTGTTTTAAATTCAAAAAAACAGATCGATGTTGTAACATTAGAGATTAGAAATTTCTATAATTGGACAGATTTGAGTTCAAAATACAAATTACAAAAGTAAAAC